>NW_023144623.1:1632492-1813385 GCF_012932325.1 Thrips palmi
CACTTTCACTGTCAATTATACTAACAGGACAATCAGCCAATAAATCATGGTTACGTCATAACTACCTCCTTGTCTATTCAGTTAGGTCCGTTAGTTTGGTATCAAAACACTTCTCCCCAAGCCAAACTTTAAACTTTCCATGACACAAGCCATCAAAGTGGAGTCCCTGGGATATAATTGCATGGGTCGCGGAAATCTAAGATGCTGTACACGGTCTCAAAGCGGGCTAGAGCATTATAAAATGGCGTGTATCAACAATTACCTGTAACTTCCGTGGCACCCTTTACCCAATGTTGCAGCAGCACTAGGTGAAAAAATTTTCCGCTTAAATGTCGGGCTTAGAGTATCATTTGACCCTGGAACGATTTTTAAGCAACAGCAGGCCCGAGTCAGCCGTTAAAGCCGATTTTCACACTTTGTAACTTCCGTGATAACGTAATTTCCGTTATCAAAACACCCACTAAAACGTATGGGAATACCTTATGGCTCATGTTTTTAGGAAGGTAGTACAAGGTCTTTACTATAAATACCATTGCCATAACTCTAGTATCATCCAGGACCTCAATAATCAGAAAAACTTAATTGGATATTTCTCACTTTCGGCAAATCAGAGACGCCAAAACTACCCCGAAACGTGAGAATCGCTCAGGTGCGATATTTTATTTTAAGGCCCAATGGACATGCAAACAGACTAGCAAAGCCGGATATCACAATATATGCATAGATGAGCTGTAATTTCTGTTTGGAAAATGCGTTTTGAATTTTTTACTTAAATTTGATAAAATTTTGCTATTTTTTGGTGTTTTTTGAGAAAAATTCCTGTTTCATGTTGGAATTTTGGTAATCCGGCTTTCCTACGAGATAGGCAAATCAATAAGGAACTTGCAAAACAAAAATCAAGTCTCGACAACTTTTGGTTCATCGTAAGGAGAATTTTTAGTTAACGACTAAATTTGTTACGTCAACTTCAATAACTCAGAAAATAATGGGAGTTGAGTGCCTCAACTTTGGGCTTAAGTTCATCTTATAGTAAGCAACCTGAAACCTAAATACAAACATGATGCCACAATTATTTTGAAAAATGATATTTCACATTTTTTTCACTTTACAGTAACCTTAAGGCATGATGTGCGTTCGTCTATTCGTCCGTCCGTGCATCCGAGGACTTTTATTCCACCATATAACGTCCAGAGAAATTGTGTCCATGGCCTTTAAATGTCCATGCACAAAAGTGTCCCCCAACACTGAAAATCAAATTGTGATACATCTCACTCTCTGAGGGGTGAGACATAACTGTCTCACCGAGACGTAATTGTCTCACCGAGACATACTTAACTGTCTCACCGAAAAAATGTGATACTACAATGTATCGCCGAAGAAAAGGTCGTACATGAATGCATCACCGCAAAAAATGGCCGTACACGAATGTATCACCGGATAAAAGGTCGTAAAAATGTCTCACCTGTTTTTCGGTGATACATTTGAGTACGACCCTTATTTCGGTGACACATGCGTGTACGACCCTTTTTTTCGGTGATACATTCGTGTACGACCTTTTTTTCGATGATACATTTTGTATCGCCGAAAATTGGTGAGATGTCTCACTGTTTGAATTGCAGTGAACTTGAGGCCATGAGTCACAATGGACAACACTGTGCGAAGAAACCACAGTGAATCCACTGAAAATAGAACGGTCATACTTTTGACCGCTTAAACGGTCTTACTGAAATGTACGACCGAAAAAGGGTCATACTTCGATGTATGACCGAAAAACGGTCATACTTCGATGTATGACCGAAAAACGGTCATACTTCGATGTATGACCGAAAAACGGTCATACTTTATAGTGTATCACGTGTAAAGGCTGATATATCCCCTCGCTGATGTCTGACCTTTTTTTGGTCATACATTTAAGTATGACCGTTTTTCGGTCATACATTTGTGTATGACCGTTTTTCGGTCATACATTTGTGTATGACCGTTTTTTCGGTCATACTTTTTGTATCACCGAAAATCGGTCAGATGTCTCACCCTTTGAATTTCAGTGTCCCGTTAATTTTTTTGCCGGGATTTTCTGTAGTTCAGAACACAGGATTTACTGTGCCTGGCTATAGTATTTACTGTACCTTGTACAGGATATTCCGTACTCCACTCCTGTGCTACAGTATAGACCCTGTAAAAAAGGTACAGTAAATCCTGTACTCTGAACTACAGTGACAGCTGTACTAATCACTACAGGATTTACTGTGATGTTTTCCCACAGTGAACCCTCATCCATTTTGTCACAGCACCGCGACCGCGTCGGAGCACCATCTCATCTGGTGGGTCACCCGCGTGCAGGTGCTTCAATTGGCCGTCACGGAAAATTTCGATGTCGTCCAAATTGATGTTTGTAGTCGTTCTGCTGGCCAGGGGGCGGCAACGGCCTAGCAGGCGCGTGAAGCCATGCGCGAGTAAGGTGCAGGGGTTACTTATTTTGCTTCGATTGTAAGATCTAGGCCGTTGATTGCAAAACGCTTTGCACAGATCGAAAGAGCACAAAATTTGGGGTGCATTAGGCCTAGTAGACTGCCCGATACTTCCAATTCAACCGAACACAAGGGCAAAATCATTTACACCAACATGGCGCATTCTAGTTTTTTCCTAAATTTTATGATTTTTGTGTTTTTTGGTGTTTTTACTGCACCTTAATATTAGGTAAGGGAGGAGTTTCGAGAAGGGCAATTAGCCTAATGCATCCTAAATTTCAAGCCCTTTCTATCGGTGCAAAGTGTTTTGATAAACACAGTCTAGTTTTCATAATCTCGAACAAGTGCGCAACCTCTGCACTGACGGCGCGAGCATCGCTTCACGCTCTCCCTAGGCCGTTGCCACCCCCTGAGCTGGCTTGCAAATCTTCCGTTGCCAACACCAGTAAATTCGGGTCCGGGACTGATTGTAGTCGTGGTGTTGGTATAGGTGATTTCGATAAACTAATTCGAGTTGTCCCTTTTGAGGTTGTATAATTTCTGCCATGACTTGCAATTTTTACCATGAGACGGGTAACTATGTAACCTTGTCAATCCTGTCCATTGGAATGTTATTGGCAGAACTATGTATGTTGGCCAGTATTAAAAGGGTATTGTGAAACGTGGTTATTTTTGTGCATGGTCATTCACCCCTTGGACTAAGAATTCGTGGACATGAAACAATGGATATTATGCACATGGACTTAAATTCATGGACATTAGGACGTCCGGACCTTAGTTTCATGGACATTGTCTCGTAACGAAGGACTTTCCTTGCACGATATACAGAAAATTTCACCCGCCTGGGTGATCTCAAAAACCATTCAGTGACGGCTGTCTTGATCCGGGAGCACCAGGGGCTCTGCAGCAAGTGCATCATGATGTAAATGGTGGGGTGGAGGATTTCGGCAACGGGTGCAGCAAGTGGGGTCTTAAAAACACTTCAGGTCTTTTTCCTCCTTAAAAGGTTATTGAGGAGGTGTGCTCCTTTGATGTGGAGTGGAAACGCTCCGGATCTTGTAGTGAAGAAAAGGCTAGTATGGTGTGGGAAAGGGCTAAAACTTTGAAATCAGGGTTAACATCGCATACCTTTTTGAAGGTGCTGGAACTGAAGGTTTTCAAGGAAGGCAATTTTAAGTGTGTACTGATAGCCGGCTGAACCACAGTCTGACAAAGTGGAAACGCCAGATATAGGGTAGAATGGCAGACTTGCTTACCATCGTGAAGTCGACCAGCAGCCTGTCACAACAAGATGCTATCATCTAGCGTACCGTGCACTTTTTTGCCCCTTTTCAACACTAATACATCAAATCTACCAATACTGAGAAGGTGCTTCGCTGGCAAATATGTTGTCGAAGGCACCTTCGTAAATTCAAGAAGAGACATGGCGGTTTAAAAATGTTCTCGGTAAGTCACAAAAAATCTTCGTAAATCCAAGAACATTCATTATATACTCTCAATGGTACCTCCCAAATTTACGAAAATTCTTCGTAGTTTACGAAATAACATTGAAAAAATTAGATCGGGATTTACGGAGGCACCCCTGCTGGCCGAAAGGTGGCCACGGGTTCCTTTGAAAAATCGTACGTAAAAAAAATCGAAGAATCGTGAACTTGCGAAGAACTACCGGAATTTAAAGCTGAAATGTTTCCGGCGTTACGAAGTCTCTTTGTAAATTACAAATGATCTTCGTAAGAACCGAACTGCCTTTGTGCTCATACGACGGTACCTTCGGCAACATTTTGATCAGAAGTGCCTTTCTAAATTTCCGGAGATTCATAATAAGGGTGTATTTGTGAATTAACAAAGGCCAAGAAATCTTAAGCAACATTTTTCTCTGGGGTGCCTTCGTTAATTCCCAAATCATTTCTTACTTCGATACTCCTGAAACGAGGTGCCTTTGTCTCTTGCTTCTCTTTTCAAGATGGCTTTGGCGCCCAGTTTCAGGGCACCTTTGGTACTGCCTAGTTTTAGGGTCTTCAAATCATTCAACTAACCCTACCGAGGAACATGTAAGGGTTCCTAGTTTCTGAGCGACTGAGGTGCCCAATCTGGGCACCTTTGGCGCTGCCGAGCTATGGGTGAAGACAAGTTGTTTCCCGAATTTTGCACCCTGCGACAAAGCCTCCTTTAAAAGTAGAGCAGGCGACAAAGGCGCCCAGTTTCAGCACATTCCAAATTTGGAGTGCACTCCGCGTCCCATCCGCGAGTGGCTTGTGCTTCCAGCGTAGGACGGCAGATCGAGGCCTTTCCAAATGTCTATAAGTCCGTAAGAACTGAACATGTATTTCCTGGTATCCAGCAGGCCTGTTTTCTTCAAAGGGTTGCGAAAGACTCACGTCTGCGCTGCTGGGTGCGTGCGGACGGTTGAGCGGCCAATGTGTTTGCTCCCCGCCTCCCCTGACCGCACCATGCATAACACATGTAGCGTGCCGCGTCGCGCGCCTTTCAAAAATGCAACGCCCAGAGAAATGCACGCATGGCCCTGCGTGGAAAGAGTGCCGCTGCTGTCGTAGGTGCGTGAGGTGTCTTCCACTGAAAGGGCCACACAACAGCGTCAACTCTCA
Organism: Thrips palmi; assembly: GCF_012932325.1. NCBI lineage: Eukaryota > Metazoa > Arthropoda > Insecta > Thysanoptera > Thripidae > Thrips > Thrips palmi. Next base: position 1,637,567 of record NW_023144623.1, read on the forward strand.
ACGTTCTCGGACCGGGACGGCCCACTCGCTGAGCTCTGCTCTGGGATAACAAGTACAGAAAAAGTATCACAGTAAGAAATGAAGGGGACATTAACAAAGGCACGTCTGAAACGAAAAATGTTACCAAAGGTTCCTTTGGAAATACCCGAAGATTGTTCGTCAAACTCAAAGAAACTTCGGTAATTTACGAAGAATCTTTGTGAATCTACGACTAACTCCTTAAAGAAAAATTTTCTCGAATAGCTGAGAATCTTTACAACTCACAAAGAATCTTCGTTCATTAACGATGGTGTCTTCGAAAAAAATTTGGTCAGAGATACCTTTGCAAATTCCGAAGACTTATTCATAGGTCTACGGAACAGGCCTATAAGGTAAAAAATCAATTGTGGGTCACGAATCAATTGTGGGTCATTTTTTTCGACGGGTCACCGCAACCCCGGCGGAGATTGAATCGAATTGACTTTCGCGGTAGACCTTCCTCCAACCTTTCTTTGTCTCCCCAAATAGCGTGTATGTCCAAGCGACGACTGTAACAGCTCCTATCAGGCTTCAAAAGAAGGCCCTTCAAAAAGTCGTGAAAATGGCGCCCATCCAACGAGGCGAAAAATCGTTTGTTTTTCAAATTGCCACCGTGAAGCTATTACGAGGTAAAACTGGACGTCCTTGCTGATTTAGGTTCATAATAGGTCAGGGAACATAAATTTACCATAGTACAGCCGAAATCATTCGATGCCATGGTGCGCGGGTGATGGCAAAGTAGCGTTCGCTACCATGTCCGACCCATTATTTTTGACGAATTTTGCGGTAGATTTTCTTATATTTTTTGTTTTCTGCGCTTCTGAATGACGGATGTACCACAGTAAATTCCATTTTCTGCTCAGTCACATATAGTACTACGATACGAAGGTTGTTAAGCTTAGGCTACAGCCCCGAATGACAACGCTAGCTCTTACTTCCAGTCCGCCATAAGGCTTTTTTTGTTGGGGAGGGGGGGGGCATTGCGGGGCTTACATAGCGCCCGGAAGGGGACCGCTCTCTAACTGCAGGCTAGGCACCCGAGGCCAGTACGGCCCTGTAGGAGTGAAATCAATCCCTACAGACTAAATATTCTGACTGAAGTAGATTATAAACTGTAGCAATACCTCACGATGACAGGGTGTGGTGTTGGATTGTCTACCACGCCGGCGGCCCTAGAATATGCACTGTAAAAGTTTCGTCTCTAGTCCAGGACGTTTAACTCACATCTATCTCACAGTGAAATAAGCCTGTTAATGTCGGTTTATGTATTTTTCCTCTTTGAGCGAAAAACGTGCCTGCTTGGTTTATTGAGAACCAGGGACCTTTTATTAATAAAAATAAGAAAATATCTTGCAAAAGTGGTCAATTTACAAGCAAAAAGACGAAATGGCCCACAATTGATATGACCCAGAATTGATTCATTGTGCTACAGATCCTGCAGTTTTCACGATTCCGAAAAATAAATTCAAAAGTGAATTCCTCTCGCATTTAAGCAAATCATATCCAAATTTGAGCTTTGTACAATGCTGACCCACAACTGGTTCCAAAAATCAATTGTGGGCCAAAACAGACTATTTTTAAAACAGCCACAGCTTAGTAAATATGGATGATAGACGGGGCTACTATGCTGCAAAACGTAGTCCAAGGACCATAGTTAAAGGCCGCACATGCAGTTTTGTCACCAGGTCAAAATTAAAGGGTTTCAGGAACTAATGTCCGCTGAAAAAATGTCCACTTAATTTATGTCCGTTAGGAAATAATGTCCGGTGAAGAAATATGTCCACGTGGAAAGAATGCCCCCGAATTAATATGGCCGCATTTTTAAATGTCCAACTATTTGTTTATCCATAGTGACAAATTAACTAAGTCCGTTCTCAAACAATTTTATTTGGCATGGCTTCCAAATGGCATTTAGCATCTAACAATGGCTGCACCTTGATGTTGTACGCAATTGTCTCTACACTACAAACCTCACGGTAAAAACGGTTCCTGGTTTTCCCAGGAACCCCCTGGAAATCGCCTATGTCTTCGCCATAGGGCTCCTGGGAAAACCAGGTACCGTGTTTACCGTGCTGTGTACTTTGTACACACTTACAAATGCATACTTGGCAAGTTTACACGTACAAAACGCATGCTTGGCACCGTTTAGCTCCATGCTAAGCATAGGCGTTTGCAAGTGTGTACTTGCCAAGCATGTATTTGTAAGTGTGTACTTGGTAGACAATTAGGTTTGTAGTGTAAGTACCTGAAATTCCTTCCACCTTTCGTTGTAATCCTCGTAGCTATTGGCCAGAATATGAATCGTGCGTCGGCACATCTCATTCTTCTCATTCATGCCCATGGATGACATGGATGTGTCCAGCCCCAACCCCACCAAGTACTTGGTGGAGATCATGATCCTCAGACCTCCACTCGCAAACGATCCTCCACATGTTAGCATGATGCATGTCGACCACATTCGTTCGGTGCCGAAAAAACCTCAGGCCTTTATTAGGGGTGGTCATTAAATTATGGGACATTCTACCTTGGACATTGTGTGCATGGACGAAAAATCGATGGACAAAAACGGACCGGACATTTACCTGTGGACATTTCTTCACTGTACCAAATTAAAGGCCTTAAATTGGAATTTTCAAAAATGTGACCCACAATTGATTTTTTACCTTAATTTGTGTAGCCCGTTCGAACCTGTCTGCGCTTTTCTCCTTGCCCAATTACATGAGAGGCACCAGTACAGACTTTCCGTACTTCTAGCCGCACTTTCGTAATATATTCTTCTGTGCATTTTGCGCTTAAAAGTAAGGAATACTTTACAGTGCCTCTCAGATCGTTTGCGGATGGACTGCCATTGTGACGATCTCCCGCGGCCGAGCAACGCCACTGAAATTCAAAGGGTGAGACATCTGACCGATTTTCGGTGATACAAAAAGTATGACCGAAAAACGGTCATACACAAATGTATGACCGGAAAACGGTCCTACTTAAATGTATGACCAAAAAAAGGCCAGACATCAGCGAGACTGGCCACTGTTTAGCTTGGGGAAATATCAGCATTTACTTGTGATACACTATAAAGTATGACCGTTTTTCGGTCATACATCGAAGTACGACCCTTTTTCGGTCGTACATTTCAGTAAGACCGTTTAACCGGTCAAAAGTATGACCTTTCTATTTTCAGTGGCAGGCAGCATTGGGATTCCACAGCGAGCAGCAAGGGGGAAAAGGCCATCTTCTTCAGCAACCACTCAAGAATACGTAAAAGGAAACGACAATGGTTCTCAGGTTGATGTGTTCATGCGGCAGTGAACGGCACCCGCAACATTTTTCTTCCGACTTTAGTGCCAAACTTATTAGTATCACTACGTCACCGTTCTATTCCATTTCAGTCCCTCTCTATGTTGGCTCTTGCAGGCCAACACACTATTTTGGTTACACACTTGTGGTTCTAAATTATTCCACCCGTCCGCCACACAGTTTGACCGGGCAAAAGCTTTACGTTGTTTCATTTGAACAAGGTGGGTGTACTCAGACCTTGACTTGAAACAGGCTTCGCGATGCTGCGCCAGTTCCAACAGCGCAACTGCCTCTGCCTGCACGGTAAAAAGGGACCTGGTTTTCCCGGGAAGCCTATGGTACCCGCCAGGGGGAAATCACTCTTAAAAACTGTGACCCGACTACATCCTATTACGTTCTATTACGCTTTTACAGAAGGCTTATTACGCTCGAAATTATCCATAGTTAGGCTAATATCGGATCCTAAATAGGGAATTTTTTTTAAAAATTTTGCTTTTGCGCTATTACTATTACGTACGCGTAATACTAGGAATTGGCGACCCGACTATTACGCGAGTGATTTCCCCCTCGGGTACACGGTTTAAAACGAAACCTGGTTTTCCCAGGAAGGCAATGGTGGAAGGTATAGGCGGTTTCCAGAGTGTTCCTGGTAAAACCAGGAATCGTTTTTACCGTGTAGAGACACAGGCGATTTCCATGAAGTTCCTGGGAAAACCAGGTTCCGTTTTTTACCGTGTGCCGCGTTAGGCTTGGTCGCTCTCACGGTACGCGATGTTATCGTCGCTCTGCCCCTCTCGCACTCATGGCTGTGCGCTTCTTGCCCGCACTCGAGGTAGTACACTGTATCGCGTGCTTTCCTCGCGAGAAGAGCAGGGCTCCCGCCGTACTCCGCAGCAAGTTGGGCTGCCTACCTCCAGGCGCGCTGCCCTGTCGCGCGTCGCCAACTTCAAGTGGCTGCCTGAGCACCCGCGCGTGTTTGCGTAAAGAGAGAAAGTCTAGTTCGCTCTCTAGAAGCATACGCACCATACTGTCGTTGTTTTGTCTGTCACAAAAACAAACAAAGTACGATTCGATTCAAAATATCTCGCAAAACCTTGCTCACTTATTGTGTCATTATTTTGTGCATTGAGATAACCTTACAAACTAGTTCAGGCCAAGAAAAAGAGCTTCTTATAAGAAAGTATTTTGAGCATTCATGGGCTTACAAAGAAAATACTTCGTGATTTACGAACTCTCTCTTCGTATGACAAAGTGAAATAGTTTGAGAAAAGTATGCTCAAAATAATTCTAAAGGTTGATAAGCGTGTGTATTTTTATCTGACAATAACAAAGCGACATGAAAAGTAAACGAGGTTAGTCAATATGTTAGTGCTAGGCAACCGCTTACTATTTTTCACGTTATGTTACAGATTGAATGCAATTTCTGGTGTCCGACCTCTAGACCTGGTTCAGTCTCCTTCGCCACGCACCCCGGGCCTCACCGTGACACGCGTAAATTTTTCGGATGTTAGTGACTTAACATTTTCTTGTTACTATTCTTAATGTTACGGCTTCCATTTAGGAACTCTTCAATTCGCCTCTCAGACGTGATGTATCATTCGTTGGTGAATGAAGTCCTCTCCAATCCAATCGCGAGTGCGAGTGATCAGCCTCAATCCATACCCAGAGAACCGGCAGAGACTTGGAAAATGTCTCACAAAAAGTGTGAGACACGGTTTGTCTCACACTCTTGCTGCCTATGGCTCCATGTGGTCTAATGCTACAGAACGCACGCTTGCAAGTGAGGGACAAACGGAGTCTCACGCTTATACGTGACACATAGTGGTTCGCACTAAATAGAGTGAGACTGTCTCACACTTGGATTGGCGGTGTGAAGTTGTGAAGTCACGGAAGGTAGTATTTACTTTTCATAGTAGTATTGTGGTAAACGTGAAGGCCAGTCACAGATAGGGTAATAAATGTGATTAAGTGGATGGGTCAAAGTTTACCAAGCGTAATTTTTGACGAAAAATCCGATTTCGTCGGTACAACGACTTTAGAGAAGGTCCAAATCTTCGTGTTGTTTTTTTTCTTTTGAGCGAACAGCCTAAAACAAGGTAGGTGTACGCCAGACTGTGTCTTGTCTTACCAGGCTTCGCGATGCCGCGCCAGTTTTGACAATCCACGCCTGGCGTTAACACCTACATTGGCCTGAGGTGCTTTCTGCCTGCCTTCGGCAAGCTGTCACAGATATAGGGTACTTTCGAAGAATCCTGAACCGGAAGCAAGCAGACCAGCAGACGCCAAATTGGCCGGAAACTAACCTCTCTTCGGATCCATAACTATATCCGAGCTGTACAAATATTGCTCGCGAAACACATATGCACTGCAAACAAGTATCAAACGACTGTTAATTTTTAAGTGTGGCCGATACCTTCGACGAACGTCTCTTTCCCATGTCAAGTTTGGATCTACTTCCGCCAACATGGCGTCTGTGTGCTTCCGGTTCAGGGATCTACGATAGTACCCTATTGATAGGAGTATGCAATACAATGGGTAGAGCACATTGTGAAGGTTAGTAGAATATATCCTAGTCGAATACCGCGATAACAATTTTAAGTCGGTCGACCCCCTTTTCCCAAAATCCTGATCTGGTCAACTGCTGGTGTCGGGCACCTGGACCCCCCTTCCGACCCCCTTGTTTCAAGATTCTGATGTGACCATCTCAAAGAAGCGGCCGATATTGTCGGAAAGCTGCATTTTCGTGTGTGCCGAGCCAAGAGCATACCTAATGAGCCTGCAAAGTCTCAGCCAGATCGGCCGAGCCGTTCAGGAGGGGTATACACTCACACACACGCGCGGGCGCACAGACAGAAATAGCTTTTTAACCCCACTGGAGTAACGGGCTTCGTTATCGCTCAGTCAATTAACTTTTTAAACAAGGTAGGTTTACGCCAGACCGCGTCTTGTCGTAACAGGCTTCGCGATGTCCCGCTGCCTGTTCCTCCAATCCGCGCTTGGCGTACCTACCTTGGCCTGCGGCGCTAGCTTGCCTTCGGCAGGCAATGGCTTGTCCATCGTCGGTTACGTCTAACTTGTCCCCTTCGTTCACGGTAGAGTTGCTTCATCTGCAGATAACACGATCTTGACCCTTTTAACTTTTCAACCCGTTTTTTTCAAGACAGAAGTGATCTGCCTGAAGAAAACTCGATTTACGCCGTGTTTTAGGTGTTTTTCGGCTATAAAAACTGAACCAGTTGAGCTAGGATAGTGAAAATTCGCGTGTGCCCAGCCAAAGACATTACTCAAAGGTTGCAAAATCTCACAGAGATCAGCTGAGCCGTTCAGGGGGAGTATAGTCAGACTAGCCGAACTTCCTCGGATGCCGACGGCCGACTGACCGGTGCTGAGCTGCTGAGGCGATGCTCGCGTGATGGCCCTCTCCCCTCCCACTCTCGCGCATGCGCAGACGTGCTCAGCCTAACACAGACTGCCATTTTCCGCACTGCGAAGTAGTTCCAACGGTAATGGAGTATTTTTCGTTAATATTTCCAATAGAGGCAAAATGATTACATAGTCCTACAATTAGTGTTTTTTATGTGCCCCATAGTATTATTAGTCTATGATGATCAAGTCTCATGCATCCCAAATCGCTTGAAGCAAATGGGCACCCCGTAGCGCGAAAATTCAATTGTCCGAGACAACCAACACTTTGTCATGACCTATCCTATGACACTTGTCTCCTTTCGTATCAATAAATGTGCCCACTGCCGTGTCGACAAATTGCACCATAGAGAATGGCTACTACATGATTGCACTGTGTATTGAAATGTAGAGTTCAAGCTACGTTCAAGGTGCGTGGGGATGGGAAACAGACGAGTTAAGTCATTGTTCTGAGCATTGTCCTAATGCAAAATATAGTTTTATTTTTGGCAACATAATTAAACTATCACGTAAATATGTCTGGTACATAAAATAATCACTTTAAAAAACCACTTGAGAGACAGTTACATATCTACATCACAAAACCGAAGGGCAAACAGCTTGAACTTAACAGACGAGTTAAGTCATTGTTCTGAGCATTGTCCCAATGCAAAATATAGTTTTAATTTTTGGCATCATAATTAAACTATCACGTAAATATGTCTGGTACATAAAATAATCACTTTGAAAAACCACTTGAGAGACAGTTACATATCTTCATCACAAAACCGAAGGGCAAACAGCTTGAATTTAACAGACGAGTTAAGTCATTGTTCTGAGCATTGTCCCAATGCAAAATATAGTTTTAATTTTTGGCATCATAATTAAACTATCACGTTAATATGTCTGGTACATAAAATAATCACTTTGAAAAACCACTTGAGAGACAGTTACATATCTACATCACAAAACCGAAGGGCAAACAGCTTGAATTTAACAGACGAGTTAAGTCATTGTTCTGAGCATTGTCCCAATGCAAAATATATCACGTTAATATGTCTGGTACATAAAATAATCACTTTGAAAAACCACTTGAGAGACAGTTACATATCTTCATCACAAAACCGAAGGGCAAACAGCTTGAATTTTGGTGCACATTTTTCGTGAAATAACGTTGAAATAACGGTGGAATAACGCGAAATGACCAGAAATAACTCGAAATAACGTTGGAATAACAAAGAAATGACATGAAATAACGTGGATTTGAAATAACGGAGTACAAATTTTGATGAAGTTGTTTGCCCCTCTCACAAAACATGTAAATCAAGAGTCAAACCGACGCCTCCTAATAAAATAATCCTAACTGTCAGTGCTGATCCAAGACAATTATAACTGTCAGCGCAGATTGTACGATGGAAAAAGCTATGTCTTATAAAATTCTGTGACGCCAACATGCTAACATGCTGCTTCAAATTTCTTGGCAATGGACTTGTTAAAAAGTATAAACCTTGCATATTAACATGGAAGCTGTATTTCAGTGATATCATGATTCGGTGCTTTGGACTGAAGAGAGCTAATGAGCAGTTTTAGCCTCCTCTGAAACCTCTTAGCAGTTAGGATTGTCTTGGATCAGCACTGACAGTTAGGATTATTCTATTAGGAGGCGTCAAAACAGAACATAAACCGCATTACAAATGTAGAAGAATAGCATATAATAGCCAGTGGCCATTATCACGAGGGTGATCAGCAAGTAAGCAACTCAAGAGGGCACGAATTGACAAACATCTGAAAAGCCTAGCAGCACCTTTTTTTGTTACATGGCATATTCTGTTATTTCTATCTACACAGTGAGAATTAAAGTAAAAAAATTGGTTTTCTTTAAGGTGAATGAAGCACACAGACTTGGTGTGCCCAACAAATATAAAGCCACATCTTCCAAGGTCACTTTGGTATGCTTGTACTGCATTTTCAACAACTGCAGACAGATCATTGTCTACAGTCGGAATAAACTGTCCTCCCCCACACATTTCCAAATCAAATTGAATTTCACGTCCACAAACTTTGAGAGGTGAAATAAGATCTTCGGGAGACAGAAACACAGCATCAACACTTTCCCTCACATGTCCATAATAGCTGTCTCCTTCCCTAACAATAGTGTTCAAATCTTCTCTGCTGTATGGTGGTGTTTTTAAGCAAAGGGTAGAAATGGCACAAGCAGCAATGGCTGTACACTGAGCATTGCCTCTGTGTTTAAAAAGTTCTTCCGTTCGCTGTGAGATTCCTGCCGATTGCACTAAAAAAACACCACTCATGGATGTAACGAGCTCTTTCAGTTCAAGGGAAGCTTTGGGAACTATGTTAGAGGTGACACGTGAGGAGGAAGCAGAGGAAACCGGAGGTTTCCCAATCTGCCCGGGTGGAAGGATCTGCAGTTTAAACTTCATTGGAAAAGTATAGATTTTTTGAAATGTTAAACTTAATTTTTAAATACTTTTTTTCATACTTTAAATTACTGTAATGTATTGTATAATTGCAGGTAAAGTGTAGTTCAACTACAGTTGAAGTGTAGTAAACTATAATTAAACTGCAAAAAAAGTACCAGTTATTTCGGACAACTATAGTTTTTGGCCTAGGTTGCCCTAGTCTTCAGATCAGTTTACTATAGTTCAAAGTACAGTTATACTGTAGTTTAGTTACACAGCCAGAGTTAGTTCAAAGGAGAAGACAATCTGCAGTTTGAAATTTTGGTTCAAAATTCAAAATTTTTAATTTTTGAACCCTGATTTGAGGGGACTCTTCCTCCCTCTGACCCCTTGGGTGATTAACTTTGTGTTAATTGTGTTTGGTGATCGGATGTTGCCGGGAGTTGAACCTCGGACCCATGGCTTGTGAAGCAGAGGCCTTGACCACTGCTCCACTGAGCTTCCTTGTGGATAGGGGCTTGGCTACTCGACCACATGGAAAGGCCGGCTTTCCTCAGGAACTAGAGTCCAACTGCTAGAAAACTACAGTTTTACTGTAAGCCACTCTGTACTTTGAGTGAAATCCACTTGTCCAAAATGTAATTTATAATGAATTTGCCTCAGAAACCAAGACACCATGGAGTGATTTAATTCAGAGAGCCTTCAAGGTCTTAATTTTCAACGACTGGAGTCGTTACCTTTTCAACTTCTGAGACGCACTGCATTATAATGCTTTCTAGTTTTATTTGTGTTTGACATTTTATCATCCAGTCATAATGAATTTGATGCCACTTAGCTAGACCTTGTTTGGCGACAAGCTGGCTAAATTTTGTGGCTTGTTGATTTCCACGATACTTTGTCACATGCTACCTGACTAATATGGAACATTATAAAATAAGCAAACAGAACCAGATAGTATTTTAAGAATTGGTTACATCCAGCCATATAGGTTTTCATATGGAAGTTTAGTCGTGTCTTCTAAAAGTCTCCAACGTCAAGTATTTCAACGTAAACCTTTAAAAGAAATAACTGAAACTTCTAAGAGATATTTCCTTTTCAATCCTTATATTATTTTAATCACTTAATGTAATTGTTTTTGTTTCTTCATATCAAGTTGCAGTGCTTGACATCTTAAACTATGCCTTAAGCGAAAAATTACTGCAAATTGTAGTTAACATTCAACTAGTTTGTCATTGTGTAAAAAAGTATGAGCAGAAACTTTATTTCCTCTGTAGATCCTGCTGCAGATATAAGTGAAGGCGGATCTTCAGTAGTGGACTATTTAAGTAGATTAGTATTAAGAAACTTGTAACTTCACTTTTTAACTACAGATAGTACTTAATACCTGGTCAACAAATAGCAGTTCAGCTAGAAAGCAGTTTACATACACAGCAAACTACAGATCCATGAGCAAACTGAAACTGGACTTATTCTGCACTTTGTTCTTACTAAAAACTGCAGTTTAGGAACTGTAGTTTTGGCACTACAGTTTAAACTGCAGTTTCACTATAGATCCTTCCACCCGGGTGGAAGTTAAAGGTGCAGTGTGCCTTAAGAAAATGTACCTCAGATTATGACTAATTCATTGATATTGGTGTGACACTCACTGGAAAATACTCAGCTACTTTGTGGCTATGTTTGGAGTTACTTGAAGAAGCTACACTCTTCTTCACTGTGTCCTGGAACAAAACAAAGAAAATACATGGATTTACTTTCACCTTCAATTTATGACACTGTGTGGAGTTGCAGCGGGAACATGCAGAGCACAAGGTCCAGCACTTGTTTCAGCTGAAACCATTTTCCTGGCTCTGAAATAAAAATCAGAGCCTTAACAGGAATAACATAATATTAAACAGCTATAAAAATTATTGTAGAAATAAGTGAAATATTAGGGAGATGGAAAATATTTTTTTAACCTGTTTATTAGTTTGTATTATTTCTCAGAATTTACCAATAGCCACCCCTACATGTATCTGCACAGATTTAGGACCCATTTATCGTACCTTGCAAAGGGGAGTGATTGAGACCACACTTTTTTCAGCAAGCAGTTTCTTGGAAGGGGCAGAGCGCACCTTTTTGACAGGCTTTTCATCACTCTTTTTACCACTCTGTTCGGATCCGGGAAGTTGCTTAGCAAGCAGATTCCTTGATCCTTTACTCCTTCGTTTCACAGCTGTCAAAATCTGAGGGATGCAATTTTGGGTTAATTGTGGCAACTAAAACAAATGATAACTTCCAGTGAAACACAGATATTACCTTATCAGTAGGACTAAAGGGCAATAATGTATTATTGTCTAATTTGCCTGCTAACATTTCCCTAGCCATGTTGAGTCTCACCTCATCAAAATTTTGGGAATCAAATGAAACTGGCTTGTTTTCACAGATGCACCTTTCATAGGCCAGGACAAAAACACCACAATCTGAACCATTGTTCTGAGAAGGAATACCCTGAAAAGAAAGAAATGATGTTTGAATTACCTGCAGCAAGTACCAGTGGTAAATTTTAATTAACAAATGTGTATGAGCAATTTGCTTTTCAAAAACCTTAGAATGCTCCAATGACCATTCATGTCGAATTACATGGCACTGCCTCTTCCGCGTCAACTCTTGAGAGATAAACACCAATATTTCCTGATGAAAAGAGAGCAATGATGGTCACACAACAGATAACTTGTGCAAAATAATTATTGAAAGGGCAATTACCTCAAGGCATTCTTGATTTTTCTGGTCCAAGCTGTCATAGTAACACAATTTCTTTTCCTTGAATGACATTGAGCACAGAGCCCAATGAGCACCCAAGTGGATCGGAAAGAGGACACATCGAAAATCAAAAATATCAACCTGACAAAACATGCAGCAAGCACAATTAGATTTTACATAAATGCACAGTCGTCCGGCAAGAGAACTTGGCAACAAAGTAACAACATACAACATTTCAACAGAAATTTAACATACATTTTTAGTCCATTTGAGGACACCGCTGTCGCCAGTGATTAATTTTATAAAAAAAAACGTGTCCATGATGTGCACATCAGGATGAGTGTCCATCAAAAGTGCTCCATAAAAATTGATGATCTACGGAAATTCCAGAAAGCATGAATGATAAATACTCAAATCACCCATAATGATTTTGGATAAAATACTGTAAGGTCACCTCATCATTTAACCATTTTAATGGTTTCATAAGAATCAGATCTCTCACTCTAAGAATGATAGACCGTCGCATGACAAGCATTTGGTCATCTGGCATGTTAAAAGCTTCCTATTTGCATGCGAACAACAGAAAACATGAATAAAAGTAAGAAAATCAAATTAATATAACTAAAAATGAAAAATCATTTAAATACAAAAACCATACCTCTAATGTGGTTACAGTTGCAAGAGAAGGTAATAACTGAGGTGGAGTGTCACCTTCATCAGAGTCAATGGTCACAGTTTCTGAATGATCGAGGACAGTAAATCCCTGCAAGGAGTGTGAACCAGGACGTGTGTTCAAAGTAACGCTGGTCACAGTTTCTGAATGATCTAGAACAGTGAATCCCTGCAAGGAGTGTGAACCAGTACTTTTCCTCAAAGAAACACTATCTTGCTGCAACATTTAAAAAAAAAAAAACATTAAACTGTGGAGAAGCAATTACCAAAACCACAACTTTGAAATGATTCTCACCTCATCTAGATCTGCAACAATAAAAGGAGAAATCTGTCTCGTACTTGGCACAGAGATTTGGATATGGTGTGGGTCAGGTGTGACAAATCCTTTCTCAAAAATGGAGTCTGCTGGTGATTTCCTTGGCAGTTCATCCTGGCGGATAATTTAATTATTAATCATAACAAATAATATGCCAGTATCAATTTAAATAGGCTACATACCTTAGGAGATCTTTCCCAGACAATGAAGTTTTCATAATATTTATGTGATAACACAATGTCAAGTGTCTCATTTTCTTCCTGAAAGATTACTTAATTACTTTAAAAAAAGGAAAATATATATGTCATTTGTCAATTTTATAGTTATATAGGTACCTTCCCATCCAGTGGGTCAAGAATACTATGGACAGCACCCTCAATTTCTTCAATCGTTATCTTACGATGGGGAATGTAGCTCCACTGTAAGCTGAAATCCTGCAAAGGTGGGCTGTAATATACACTCTGAAATTGAAGAACACAATTATTAATATTATTGCATAAAAAATTGATCAAGATTTCATAGGTTAATGACGGGCGAATCTCACCGGACTGAATGATAAAGCTGTGTCAAGCTTAGCTACAGGCTCATTAACAGGTGTCAAGTTCGGAGGGTGATCAGAAACCGGGGTCAAGTTCGGAGGGTGATCAGAAACAGAAGAATAAAAGGGATCAGAAACAGAAGTGGTGGTGGTGATGATGTTATCAACACTGGAAATAGAAAGCCTGATTAGAGGGATTACAAAACACTGTTTGCAGTCAAGTTTCAACATCATATACTACAAATAAATTGACTAACTTACACTTGACTCTGATCAATCAAGTCAATGTTTATTTCCTCTGGATTGTCAGGATCATCCTCAAAATCACTGTCATCACTGTCATCATTTCCTACATGAATGATGAAAGGCTTGATCGTCTGGCTGTCCTGAGGCACATGCGAGAAATAATCTTGAAAAACATTATTCTCGACCTTGCTGACGGTTTTGGCCCACACCTCAGGTGTAATGAGGGCTAAAGCCTCGTTCAGGATGAGCAGGCACATTTCCTCGCTGTAGTTATTGTCTCTTCCCACATGGCTGTCATAATACCTCTTGATAATTCCCCAAATCAATTCAATGGGATTGTAGTGTGGGTGGTATGGTGGTAGCTGTAAGATGTGGTGCTTTGTGCCTGCTAGGAGCTGGAAGAGTGGTGGTCTCATTTCACCTCTTGCACTCTCAGCCATTTTCTTCAGTACAGGGACAATAGGATCACCACTAGGATAAATCCCCTTACTATTCAGGTAGTTTATAAGATCCTGCTTCAACATTTTGCTGAATGAGACATCCTACAAACAAAAATTATTATTAATATCAAAAGCACAATAAATAAGGAAACATTGCATTATAGACTGTAACACTAGAAGTATCTCATAAGGATGGAAACTTATGGGAAGCAAAGCTCAAGTAAAAACGTGCATAGGGAAAACGATAGCAAAGCTACAGAAATATTAAGCATGAAACAGACACACAAATACATCAATTTCCATTGCCATAATGATAACTGGAAACACCTGTCAAAAAACTTATTAATAAGCGTTCTGTTTGCAAAACATGAAGGGCAGTGAAATTTTATTTGCAATAGGATATATTTTAAGAGCATTTTACATCTATATTGCAGAGTGAAAAACAACAGGATGCAAAGTAGACCCCTGCTTAAGATAAATCCATGAACTCAGGGGTCCTAGCACCTAGCATCACCATCTCTAAACGAAATTCGGAACACAATGTAGAGCGGCAGGGCCTCTCTACATTTAAATTAATGTCACATGCACACACTGTTACATTTGAAGCCTCCATCCAGATCACATGCATACTCTAGCAACGCCAAGACAAGGTGAAGATTGATGCTGGCACAGTACAGCAAAGAGGCTAGTGAGATTTGAAAAGAGAAGAAAAGTACAAATGGGCATTCAGTGAAGCAGAAGCAATTGCACACTTATGTGCTACATACCCAGAGCAACTGGGGACGCTGCAGTAATACTTTCAGTACAGACTGACATAGTATGCCAAGTACACTAATACTGTTCAGTCCAAGTCCTAGTCAGAAAGAAAGTTTTGGATTAACAAAAAAATTACTGAAAAGAATAAAAACAGTCTCTCCCCCACGCCACTGCTCTCATTCAGGGAAGCAATCCTGAAAAAAATCTCATTATAAAACAGGACATACAAAAGAATACAAAAAGATAAAAAAACTTTACCTGAGCTCTGTGATAAGAAGCATTATCTTGGATAATGACACAGGGTGTTTCAGGGAGATTGGGCAATAGACATTCCACATAATATTTTTTCATTATCTTGGCATTCACCTGACCATGGAAGTCATCATGCTCCTCTGGCTTCTGACCAGAGCAGTAGCACAACGCTGCCCCTTCAACAAAACCCTCGCACCCACCAGCATGAATCAAAATGTAGCGCTTCCCTGTATCACTTGCAGTTTTACGGATGGGACATGATTTTATGTCAGAGTCCTGCCAGATCTTACACTTGTTGCTGCCAAACTGAAAAAACCAAGTTTCATCCAAGTAGACGAAGTAGCGCTTTAGCTTCTTGTGCTCCATGAACAATTTCAAATATTTGATTCGGAGCAAGGTGATTCGAGGGGTCTCCAGCAAGTACCTTCGACCATCCCTCTTTCGGAAAGCAAAGCCCATATCCTTCAAAAGTTTTATTAGGGTGTCTTTGCCTCCATGAAAATCAATCCCCCTTTCTCTGAAAAACATAAAAGCACAAAAATTTTCAGTATCAGAAATGAAAAGCTATGAGATGTGAGAAAACAATGAAACAAAATGAAAGATGTACCTAATCATTTGCAACAGAGACTTAACAGTGAAATGGCGACCTGCAGGGAAGAAACTCATTATAATCACAGCAGGTGGTTAGCCAAGTCTGAACAAGCCAGACCTCAATCTTCTCTCATTTCTCTGATAGATTATTATCAAATATACTTACGACACCTGTGTAACTCATAAATGAGCCTTCTTATCGCTCCTTCAGTGAATTTGTCTACATTTCGGAGTGGCTTTGCTCTCTCTCCATGGGTAGGAGTTTTCAGGGGAGATCCTCTTCGATGTTTGTTTAAGTACTTTCGGACTGTGCTGACACTCAGTCCAAGTGCTTTTGCAACTCTCTCACTGGAACAATCATATCCAAGTATTGAGAAACACAAACCTTTAAAAAAAACAACTGAAGCAGTAATGTAACGAAAACTTACGGTACTTTGGTAAGTGGCACAGTGAGTTTTCCCGTTCTCAAAAATTTGTTTGCTTCAGTCCGAAAGAAATTATACAAGTAGATAATGCAGCGTTGAAGCTGACTGTTGCAGCCCTTTCCCTGCATACCACCTCGCTGGAGGTTCACGGCAGTGACCCTCCGCGGTTTTAAAGGGGTTCTCCTCTTCTTAGCCATGGTCTGCAATCAAAACGGGGTCAATCAGAAAACGACATTGCAAAAACAGCCTCAGAAGTCCTCTCATAACCTCTCAAAGAGTTGATGTAAAAGAAAAGTATCCGATGCAACCAAAACTCACCACTCACGACAACTGCTTCAGCGCTAAAAATTCAAACAACACAAACAATACTAACAATTTTTACATTGCTTCATGAGAGTGGAGGCCAATCAAGCCATGAGCACAAACAACATGAAAGGCCGGCCCATCACCAGGTTCAACCCGTTCAAACCTGTAGCGGCGGCGGACGGCGGAGGGGTTGCGGGCGGGACTACTTTCGACAAGCATCTGCGCATGTGCGAGAGTGTGGAGGGGAGAGGGCCAGCAAGCTGAGCATCGCCTCAGCAGCTCCGCTCGGTCAGTCGGCCGTCGGCATCCGAGGAAGTTCGGCTAGTCTGACTATAGTGCGGACCGACACACACACAGACAAAACTTTTCAACCCCATTGGAGTAACAGGTTTCGCTATCGCTCAGCCAAAAAATTCTTGGTTAGGGCGGGGCGCCACCCCGCCCGGTTGATCAGCGTCATGTCCTTCCCCTTTCGAGGCCGCAAGAGTAGCCCCCTCGACCTGACTTCGGACCGAACTGTTCGTCGTTGCCACGGTTGTCTTTCTTGTTGGCTGAGCGATAGCGAAGCCTGTTACTCCATTGGGGTTGAAAAGTTTTTCCTGTCTGTTTGTGTGTGTGTGTCCGCACTACTCCTCCTGAACGGCTCGGCCGATCTCGGTGAGATTTTGCACACTTAAAGGGCATGTCCTTGGCTCGGCACACGCGAAATTTCACTATCCTAGCTCGACTGGTTCAGTTTTTATAGCCGAAAAAAACACCTAAAAACGGCGAAAAATCGAGTTTTCTGCAGAAACCTACCTTGTAATAGAAAATGATGAAAAGTGCCGCCCGAATGGTGCTGACTATCCAGTGTGTCACAAGCGAGTGTGGCGGCCAGGTCGTCATCGTTCCAGGGGACCAGCTAAGCTTTCGTGATTTCATTTCCGAGCAAGACATCCATCAAGCTAAGACTCAGGATCAGAACTTCAACGTTTCGCAAAACATACTGATTCCATCTTTCCATTAACGAGGAAGGTGTACGCCAGACCATGTCTGGTCGTAGGGTGATTACGTGCGTCAAGGGTCATTTTGGGTATACCAATTTTTTTTTTAGATAAAAAGTTTTACTTTTGCGGCTAAATTTCGTGCAGATGGCATACATAGTACCCCACAGTACTCCTCTGAGCGTGGCAACGCTACAAGGTGACTTTTAATTTCACCCCATGAAATACGGTGGCATTTACAGAAAAAAATGACGGTATTTTCAGATGGAATTGACGGAGCGAAGTGTTTACTGTCCTGACCCGCTGGGTTACAAGATAGGTAAGAACTGTCGACGGTGTCATTTTGAGCATCCAAAATAGCGTGTTTCAGCGATGGTTGGAGCAGCTCTCCACTGATACAAAAAAGTACAGAAATTACACGGAACATGTCTGGTCAATTTTTTACCTGGACGGTCCGTACCTTGCCAACCAAGGAGGTTCTGAACACGATTTCTGTACCTGTTTACATGAGATCCTTATGGGGACCACAAAGGACCAATACAGAAGGTCCGTTCCTTTTCCGTACCCGTCTGTACCCCATTTTTCCGTACATTTTCCGTGCCAAACCACGGAATTTTTTGCAGTGTCCCTCAGGTGGACGAGTTACGACCCGAAACGGAATTTACACCTATTTGTACACCTTAATCGTTTTGAACAATTCTGACTGCCTGGAAGCTTCGTTTGACCGCCCCAGGTCCCGCGGGCACGGGCTTCTGTTAGCTTTATCGACGTTCTTTCGATGCCAAGTGGTCGCGAGGTTCTTAAACGAAAAGGAACCCCAGTGGACCGTCAGTTGTGAAAGCAGCGTAGGTCATGGTCACACGAGTGACATTTTCCCATAAGCTGTTTCGGGTTCAACAAATGATGATGCAAAGGTCACTTTCCGCCATTTTGTGAAGAATAAGTCAGAAGAGTGTGAAATAGCCAGTTTTCTTTTGATGTGGTTGTGTCATATACCTCAGCATGGCAACGTTGTCTTTTAGGTGTCGGTGACCATGACGGAACTTGCAAAACGACAATTTAGAGCAGCTTACAAAACCTAGAAAAACAAAAGTTAGATTGACTTATCCACATGAGGACATGGCCCTCGTTTAATAAAACAAATCCGAATTACCCAAGCTACCAAATCAACCTCCGTTCAGGCCAAGGCCCCAGTGACCTGAAATGACCCCCTACGCACGGAATCACCCGCAACAGGCCTCGCGATGCTGCGCCAGTTCCAACAATCCACCAGTTGAGCTAGGATAATGAAATTTCGCGTGTGCCGAGCCAAGAACATACCTTATGAGCCTGCAAAATCTCAGCCAGATCGGTGGAACCGTTCAGGAGTAGTGCACACACACACACGCACGCAGACAGTCAAAACTTTTCAACCCCACTGGAGTAACAGGCTTTGCTATCGCTCAGCCAACAAAAGCAAGTGACCTGGCAAGCTGCTCAACGTGATGAAGCAGCCAGGACTCCACTCTTGCATGACTAGCATAGTGAAGCAGTGAGATTCAGACTCCCAAGTACGGCATGAACCGAAGTGTGTGTGTGTGTGTGCTCTCTTGGCCAGCATGGCACCTGATATGGTGAATACACGCACCTGGGGATGTAATGAACAATTAAGAAACAAAGCCTGGGGCACAAAACTCACAAACACACAAAGCACATCATACTTACATATTTACTTACAAGGTAGGTTTACGCCTGACCGCGTCTTGTCGTAACAGGCTTCGCGACGTCTCGCTGCCTGTTCGTCCAATCTACGCTTGGCGTACCCACCTTGGCCTGCGGCGCTAGCCTGCCCTCGGCAGGCAAATTTTGTCCGTCATCAGTTACTGAGATTTGATACATGCCCCCTTCATTCTAGAAAGAGTTGCTTCATCTATAAATTACACCATCTTCACCCTTGTTACTATTCAACTTGTGGAGGCTGCCCAGACCCCCCTGTCATCAAGACGAGAGAGAACACTCGATTTTTCGCCGCTTTTTAGGTGTTTAGGCTATACAAGGTACACTCTCATTCTAGGAACGTGACATCACGTTGAAACGAACGTGACAAACTGTCACGTTCGTTTGAGCATTGTGTCACATTCGTTTGGGTGTGAATTGGCCGAAAATCAGCTCGTTCACATTCAAACGAACGTGACACTTTGTCACGTTCGTTTCAACGTGATGTCACGTTCCTGGAATGAGAGTGTAGGTGTACGCCAGACCATGTCTTCTCGTAACAGGCTTCGCGATGCTGCGCTAGTTTCGACCATCCACGCCTGGCGTATACACCTACCTTGGCCTGCGGCGCTAACCTGCCTTCGGCAGGCTGCTTTCCTAGGCAGACCGTAGAAATGAGCGTAATCCCGCTAAAAATAGCATTTGGTCATGAAAATCTTCACCGATGGGATTCAACTTTCGGTCGGGGGTCCGAACGGGTTTTATGTTCGTCATCAGCAGTCTCCAAAACACATGAAATAATATGAAACTTGACAAAAAAATTGAAAGTAACTAAAGAGTTGTCTTTTTTCTGCCGTTTTTTAAGTGTTTTTGGCTAATATGACCGAATGGATTGAGATAGAAAGCCAAGTTTTGGTGTGTAGCGAGCCAAGGACATACCTAATGACCCTTCAAAATCTCAGCCAGATCGGCCGAGCTGTTCAGGAGGAGTAGTGCACACACACACGCAGACAGACAGACAAAACTTTTCAACCCCACTGGAGTAACGGGCTTCGCTACCGCTCAGCCAAAAAACCGAACCAGTTGAGCTAGGAAAGTGAAATTTCGCGTGTGCCGAGCCAAGAAGATACCCAATGAGCCTGCAAAATCTCAGCCAGATCGGCTGAACCGTTAAGGAGGAGTAGTGCACACACACGCACGCAGACAGACAAAACTTTTCAATCCCACTGGAGTAACGGGCTTCGCTATCGCTCAGCAGTCAATGATATGCGTCTGATTAGGCGCTTCGGGAGACTTCAAGCAGGCCCGATGGGATTTTCGTCTTTCTCTTCGACGATGTGCTGCAAAGCCTGACATAGTGAGAAAAAGCCTCACTTAGGCCAAACAAGAAAATAAATCTCATTCAACGAACGTTAATGAAAGCAGATGATACTCGTTTGGTTTTCTTTTCCTTATAAAATTTCAACCTCCTAGCTCGAAAGACTTCGAAAATATTACGATGACTAAAAGTGCTCTGTTAATTTTTGTCGGGAATACACGAGGGCGAGTATTGCTCACTGTCATCTGACGAACACCCTCCTCGACGCGAGCCAGGGCCGCCCTAGCGGTTTGGAGCTTCATCCGCAGAACCGGCACCTCGGCCAATTGGCCTTTGACCTGGGCCAATTCGCCTTCGGCCTGGCCCAATTGGCCTCGGACCTGGGCCAATCGGCCGTCGGCCTGGGCCAGTTCCTCGCGGAGGAGCCCCGCTTCCGTCTCGGAGGCCGCGCCCTGCTGCGTCGCCCGCCGCTCCGCCCTTACGAGGTACCGCGCTCGTCTCTCAGCGGCAGTGACGCGTTCAACTGGTGGAGGGGCCGCCACTGGTGGTGGTGGTTGTTGAAGAGGAGGTGACATTGGTAGTGGTAGAGGTGTTGTTGGTGCCACCGTTGTCATCATCATCACCGTTGTCAGCCTGGTCCCTGGCTATGACCCCGTAGAAGAAACGCAATCAAGCTAACCAAGTTGAGAAAGACTTCAGCTAGCACACGATCGCACTACCCTTCTTACCTTTCGGCCTTGTCGAAGAGGTCCCAGACTGCCGTGCACTGTCAAAAAACTACGAAAAATTCCGGAACCTTAATGGAGACTGCCCATGCCCATTGTTTTTTGAGGGAGATCTCCGTATTCTTCAATTATGAATTTTTTTCTGTAAGAATATGGAAGTTCTGTATGTAAATGAAATAAAAGCCTTTCTCATCATAAAGAACAGACTAATTCACGTTATCGATGGGTCGGGTGAGCAACTTATGTGTTCCAAGCGTGCGCCTTCCTTATGCGACCTCGTTTTTGGGTTTCCGTCCATTTATCCGATCCAAATGGCATGTGGTCAAGTGGATCTTCAAACAGTTTTGGAGAATATCACTTTCGTTTAAAAGGGCACTGTTTGTATTACTAACATCGAAGGTGAAAGGAGACAAGAAAACCATTTCAAGGTAGGTTTACGCCAGACCGTGTCTTGTCGTAACAGGTTTCGCGATGTCTCGCAGCCTGTTCCTCCAATCCGCGCCTAGCGTACCTACCTTGGCCTGCGGCGCTAGCCTGCCTTCGGCAAGCATTTGCTTGTCCTTCGTCCGTTACTTCTGACATACTGGGGGGCTCCGCCCCCAGACCCCCTTTCATTTTAGATAGAGTTGCTTCTTCTACAGATAACACGATCTTGACCCTTGTACCTTTTTAACTTGTCGAGGCTGCGGGGCTCCGCCCCCCAGACCCCCCACGGTAAAAACGGTACCTGGTTTTCCCAGGAAGTCTATGGTAGAGGCATAGGCGATTTCCAGGGAGTTCCTGGGAAAACCAAAGCCAGGAACCGTTTTTACCGTGCCTTTTCTTTAAGACAAAGGGATCTGTCTGCAGAAAACACGATTTTTCGCCGTTTTTTAGGTGTTTTTCGGCTATTAAAACTGAACCCGTTGAGCTAGGACTGTGAAATTTCGCGTGTGCCGAGCCAAGGAGATACCCAATGAGCCTGCAAAATCTCAGCCAGATCGGCCGAACCGTTCAGGAGGAGTAGTGTACACACACAGTCAGACCCACAGACAGACAAAACTTTTCAACCGCACAGGAGTAACGGGCTTCGCTATCGCTCAGCCAAAAATGCGTTTATTTCTACAAAAATACGGTTCATCTCCGTAAAATAAGGAGAGCCTGGCTGCTGCGCTCGACGCTGGCCTCCACTGCAGCCCTGCAAGCAGAAAGGACTGTTGAGACGAGTCACTTGGAAACGAGGGGCACGCCGGGCAAGCCCAGGGCTAAGCTCACTCGGACTCACAGCTCCAAGTCCTCCTGGCCCAGCGGGGCAGCCGCCGCCATGGCCAGCCGACCCCGCTTGACCTGGTTGTCTAGAGTGGATTGCAGGGCACGTCTAGGTCGGCGGGCGCCTCGCCCGGGACCGGCAGATCACTTAGGTTAGTCCCGCAGTAGGCTCGCAGGTATCTGGCAAAATTGTTGTAGGTGGCTACGTGCACGGGACTGAAACAGGAAACATCGTGAGCACTGGTAGCCAAGGAATGTGACGTCACGTTCGTTTTCACGTGAAAACGGCGATGTTAGTTTGAGCGTGACAAACGCTGAAAATTTACAGTCAAACGAATGTGACATACCGCACCGCTTTGTCACATTACTTCGGGTGTGACATGCAAGCAGCTGTCGAACTGTCACATTAAAGCAAATGTGACACATGGTACCCAATTGTGACATGGGCCAAACTTTTTTTTTTCACCTTTTTAAAAAACGAACGTGACACCCCTTAATCTGACAATCATGGCGTGTCACCTTCAAACGAACGTGTCAAAGTGGGCATGTCACATTCAAACGAATGTGACAGTACATGGGTGTCACATTCGTTTGTATGTGACACGACATGTGTACTTGGGTACCATGTGTCACATTTGTTTTAATGTGACAGTTCGACAGCTGATTGCGTGTCACACCCGAAGTACTAACGTGACAAAGCGGTGCGGTATGTCACATTCGTTTGACTGTAAATTTTCAGCGTTTGTCACGCTCAAACTAACATCGCCGTTTTCACGTGAAAACGAACGTGACGTCTCATTCCTTGGCTACCAGTGAGTGCAAAGCAAACCAAATTAGCAAGAAGAGGCAGAGGGGCGACTTACTTATTGTGATTAACCTGGTGGCACGCTCGTCGGATATGGACTGCCTTGTGCCTGAAGGATTTCAGAGGGGCGGCACAAAACTCGCATTTCATCTTGCCTGGTGCAGGTGCGTAGCCGGGCAAGTTGGCAGTGGGCACCCACTCGCCCCCAGCACCATCGACGTCCATTTTGTACGTCGCGAAAAGCTCGTACATAGCTGCAACAGAAAGGTCGGCATGAGCAAAGAACAGTCAACAGCCCGACTGGGTCCAATAAATCAAGACACGACTTCTTACCACGATGAGATGCACCAGTTCCACCACCTGGATTCCTGGGAAGTTGTCGAAGGCCATTTCTTGCCGCCTTATAAATGCCATGTGGGCGGAGCGCCCTGCAAAAAGAAAGGGAAACGTTTAGCACAGTGGCGAGTCCAGGCGTCCTAAAAGTCCTCGCAGTCTAACGACACCCACCTCTCCCCTATTAAATTTTCCTCCACAGGCGATGCAAGTAAATTTGGTGAACTTGTTTGAACAGTTGTGTGATACCTTTGAGAAGATCTCATTTTCAGCATTGTCAAACATCGCTCCATGATCAAAAAGCTCATCGACACAAGGTCTTATATTTACCTCCCCCTGAGCTTCGTTTGTATCCATGCCGTCAAAATCACCATCGTCCATCACCACCAAACTTGAGATAGTATATCCCCTATCAACACCATCACACTGTGCGTTGGCAAGCAACAGAAGAGCTAAGCCGCGCACTGTCGATGCTGTAAACACCCTTGCTTTATTAAGAGCTGGCCTTATATGATCATGGACGTTTCTTTTGCCGACGCCATGGCTGTTGAATACGAAATAAGTGCCATTCTCTTCCCAAAAGGAGAAAGTGTTGTTTTGACCAGTGAAGACGAATCCAGTTACTAAAGTATTTTCACTTAAACACTCTAACAGTACGTCCTCAAGCCGGTTCAAAGAAGCATCGGCATCTTCCCTGCTTTTTGTCCTGGGGTAAAAACCACTAGGCAGCTCTTTGAACTCATGAATTGTAAATTCTTTCCCGCAACAGGGAAACAGTCTAGGTAATTGGTCAGGGAAAATAAAACCTGCATTGCAGGTAAGGTTCAATTCCTTGCACTGAAGCCAAAATTGATAACCATCCCTAACGACTTTGTCTACTGCTGCGGAATCCATCTCAGTACCAATAAAACGTGCTGCAATTGCGCAAGCGGCTGTTGGAACGCAAGAGGCATTTTGCCCCGATGGGAAAAAATCAGTGCCCTGATTTATTGTTCCCGCCGCTACGCATGCAATGGTTCCATCATCAAATAATCCGTCTTTGTAAATTGTTATGTAATCCATGTAATAAAAGATTGTACACTTCACTCCAAGCCCCGCCACACCCACCTTGGAGCCACAAATGGAACGATTTCTCTGCAGCACTACACTGCACCGTTATGGCTAAAGCCCGGAGTATAGAGGCAATCTCAACAGGTCTGTCACCCCCGCCAAAACCGACTCTCGCCTAAGTCTTTGCTCCGATTTGCATGAAACCGGCTGCAATTCCATTCCACCTGTCTCGTACCCATGAATTTGTCGTCAAAGCAGTGTGTTGACCATTTAGTCGAAGATCCGATTGTGACTTAAAAATCTCAACTACCAGACTTCAAAAAGGACACTTTACAGGCATGCTCGGCACGGAGCCACGCCGAGGAACTGCCACTTCAAGTTCAAGCAAAGCCAGTGTTGTGACCCGTTGTATCAGAGTGATGTGTTGTTGTGCCAAAACAAACAAAAATTAAATTTAAAAAAAAATGCTCTCCATAAATCTAGGCTCTGGCTCTGGAAGGCTTCCTTCGTGACAATCCAATCCACAGGAAATATTGAAAATTTTTTGAGTGCCTTCCTGCAAAACACGTGAAAACGACTCATTCCACTCAAAAAGAAAATAAATCCTGTATGTGGTTCCACAAACAAAAACCAATCTGATGTATGCCATCCATGATGAATCCATGAACTTTGGCACAGTACAAAGGCCATCAAAAGTAGCCCACAACAGATCGGTATTTATTCGTGGCAAAACTACATTTAATTGTTTTTCTTTCAAATGGAGTGAATCGAATAGCTAGCATCTGCGGGTCGCCAATCCCCGAACGATATTATCGCTGCTTGCAGTAATTGTCGCCTGTAACGCCAGTTTCTTTTTAGATGATTTCAATGAGCATTAAATTAAAAACACATCCTTACCCCAAAACGCTGTTACCCCTGGCGTTTTGCCTGCGTCACACTTCAACGTCCGAGATCACGCTATTTTGTTCTGGCGGAACTGCGTCACCCAACCCAACACAATTCGTGAAGCCCCGCCTTGCTGCAGCAAGTTCGCCAGACAACCGCCAAGACACCTTCCAGGTTTTGAGGATAATTGTGTAAGAATCGGAGTCTGTATGCAAGCAAATTTACGTCTTCTGTCACGAATCAAAGGACATCAATTGAAAAAAGTCGCTAACAAAAGTACGTCCGTTTTACTACCGTAGAAACCTACAATAACATGATGATGAAATTCGATTTTTTTCATAACTAAATCATTTTAAACGAAAGGACACCAAAAAAATTTTGGTGGCCTCTTTAAACACCTTTAATACAAAAATCCAAAACTTCATTTTTTTCAATCCATCACGCCACAAGGGTAACACACTCTACGAAAAATTTGAATAACAAAATATTCCAAGCAATGCTGGCCTTAAATGTCATTGGACCAAGGCCAAGCGACACTGGGGCAAACCGGCAACGGCCAAATATGTCTGTACTTCGACATCATAGTTAAGATTATACTCCGCTTTGAAATCATCCTCTACTCTTACGGGATAATGCAACGCTAAAGTTGTTGCTGCAGAAGTAGTGGCAATATTTCTCTTGACCGTCAAGGCAGAAGAACATGAGTCATCGACCGTAGGATCTGTTATAATTACTGATAAAGAAGAGGCAGTCATTCAAGAGCTTTCGCTCTCTCGCCGCTAGGTCATGGTTAAGGTGCCAAGCAACGGCTGGTAGAGGTCGCGTACCTGTACGGGGCCGTGTCGCGCGCCAGGGACTGGTACGGTCTGGCCTTCGGAAGTGCCAAGCGGAGACCTTTCTTGGCTCACCACACACTGACAGTTGCCAAGATGAGAAGCTTGTGTCAGAAGCTCCATGTCACAATCAACGACTTGTGGTTCTTCCTACATACCACGGCATGGTAACGATGACGCTTATGATGGCGGCTTACTGCATACAGGGTATGCAGGGACTCCATTTTGCCTGCCTTTATCATTTACCAAAATTGAAATAAATGACAAAAAGTGACACAAAGTGCTGCCCTCCTAACCATATCTTATGTGTTTATTTTTTGTCTCTCTGCACCACAAACACGCAAACCCGCTTTGGCCTTCGGCCCACTGTGTGTGCATAGGTATCGGCAGGCTTGCAAGGTGCAATACCCTCTCTGACCGTCCATGACGCTCACGACGCCCAGCAAAATTTTGTTTCAGTTTTCGGTCTAACGTTAGCTGCCTAAAAGTGACAAATTTGTCACTTTTAACCACTCAGAGCAGACTGCGAGAAAGTCTTAGACCATGCTGCTCCAAAATGAGATGATGCGAATGAAAATGAATGATATTGGGAAAAGCAGGTGGTGGCTGAACGTGCGGCGGCCAGGTACCGACACGTCCAACCACCTTGCCGGATGCCCCACCCGCTGCCCAGCATCGTCATCGCTGAGTGCTTGAAACACACAGCCTTCTTTCCCCAGCGTCCACCCGCCACGCCAGAGTCAAGCCAAGCCTTTCAAGCACTCCGTACCCTAACACCGACGAAGCTCATGTCGCCATGCGTTTGAGCCTTCGAGGAACCCGTTTTCCACCACTTCACCAACCCACAATGGTGAGTACCACCGTGGGTTGAAATGTAGTGGAACACGAATTCCCTGGGCAAAAACGCACTTGCGGCCACGAATCCTCGCCGCATCAGAGTACACGATTAACAATGCTGGGAACCTGGCCCCACTACCCGTTGCAGCCGGCAGTGTAGAAATGCAAACAGATTGCATTTCATGAGTAAATGTGGTGGTGGTGAAAAAAAAGGTGGTCCAAGCCGGCCCAGATGCCACCCGGCGGACCACTCAATGATTTTCATTATCACCACAAATACTTTAAAGGGCCAGGTATTCAGCAAATTTACTATTATAGTGTACATAGTTTGTACAACATTTAAAAACAAAGAAAATTTGAAATACTTTTCCCAATTAAAAAAAAAGTATGAGATGAATGTGAATGACATGATAAAATAATAAATAATAGGGACAATAAATAAAGGGGGGAGTTTAAAATAGTGGTGATGAATCTCAAACACACAGACCATTATTAGTGGGAGCCTAGACCACGATTTACCACAAATTAAACATTCACACAGATAAAAACACACACTCAGAAAGAAACTGCTTTGGAAGCCCAGAAGCAGAGTCTAACCTAACCATACACACTGGCTACATTCTGCATGTCTAAACTCCTCATTCCACGTGTAATAATCTATCCACTGTCAGCTCACTGTGATAATTAACAGCTAACCAGCGCAACGGCGGGGACGTCGTGGATGTTCTGCGCCAATGATATGAGATGAATGATGAAATGAATGATAAAGCCACTGTCACAAGTGAACCACGGCAGAATGGTGTTAACATGAAATAACAATGCATGTCATGCAAAAAAAAAAATAAACGCAATAAAATAAACTCCTTTCCAGTCAGATTATCTGGCAATCACCCACCCCTTCTTATCGTAACTTGAAAAAAAAAAATATCAACCACTGAGAACAGCATCAGACCTTCAGCAGAGATGAGTATTATCAGTCAATAAATGAAAACAAACCCTATGAAACAACAGTTTCAATCGCAAATAGATTATCCCCTTAAAAATAATAACTTGTTAAGTAATAAATCAGAGACATCTTTGCGCAGATTAATAATTCCTGACTTTTTCTCGTAAAGAATCAAAATAAACTTGTAATTCAAGCAGCGTTTTACATCATGTTAATACGCATTAACTGCTCGATGATAACTAATAACCAACAAAAAAAAACCTCTAAACCTTTCCAAAACTTGTCATCATTCTCAATGTAGACGCCCTTATTTAATTGCAGCGACTTAGATGCTGGCGCACACGCTCTAATTCTTCTTCAATCGTTTTAGCAGCTATTTGAAAGGAATATAAAGATTGAGTAACACCAACACAAAAGGAGGGAACACCTGTCAGGCAAAACTGAAAAATCGTCGTAAATTTACGACATTTTGTAGAACAATTATGTCTTTTTAAAAACGACATTTTTGTTACGACTAAAGTCGTAATATACGATTTGAGTCGAAATTTTACGAAATTTGTCGTAATTTGGATAGTGAGACGTTCCTTTTTGAAACGAATTAAGTCGTAAATTTAAAATTTTCGTAATTTTACGAACGATCGAAATTTATCTTTTAATATGTCGTGCAGTTATGACTTCAGTCGTACATTTAGAATTTGTCGAAAATTTGTGTCTAATCGTAAATGAACGACACAAATCGAAATACGAGCACAATTGCATTTTTCATAATTTTTGGGGGTTTCAGATTTCAAAAATGAAACGCGATTACGACATTGTCGTAGATAAATGATTTTTTCGTCGTTCAGTTACACGAATAGTTTCAGAACGATTTCTGTCACTATCAAATTAGCGACGTTTTTGTCGCTAATTTACGAAAAAATTTTCTAACAGGGGATGCAGTTTTAATTTGCTTGACAAAATACTCATAAACGACTGATTTTTTGCCTTCAAGAGTAACTGCTGCTGCGGATTGAGCCACATTTTTGTGGATAGACTCAATGCCACGCACACGCCTCAGAGCACCGTCGGCCGCTGATTGTACAGCTTGCAAATGAGACAGTGAACGAGACCAAACGTCGACCAAACTTTTCAGAGAATTCAGTAACTCATCAAGACTGTCTAACTGAATCTGCAACGCTCCACAGAAATCTTGGCAAACTTTCTTGAAGTCTGAATACAATGGATTGGGTACCTTCTTCAAAGAAGCTTCCCACTCATGCATAGCTTTTGAGAGCTCTGCATCAACAACAGGGTTAAAATAATACTCCGCCTCCAAGTCATCCTCCACTTTTACGGGAATTGGCAACAATGAAGTTGTCGGTACAGAAGAGGCAATATTTGTGTTTACCGTGAAGGCAGAAACACATGAATCGTCAAGTGTGGGTTTGGACATGATTGCTGGGAAGAGGAGACAGACAAACGAAGAGAAGAATTGTCTCTGATTTCTGCAGGCTGCTCTGCGACTGAGGTAACAGTGACGAAAGAAGAACAATCAGGCGCTATGCCGCTAGCTTCTTCCAAGGAAGGTAGGAGAGAAGGAGAGAAGGTAGGAGAGGCCATGGCCAGCCGACCCCGCTGTTGTCCAGAGTGGATTGCACGGCCACGTCTAGGTCGGCGGGCGCCTCGCCCGGGACCGGCAGATCACTTAGGTTAGTCCCGCAGTAGGCTCGCAGGTATCTGGCAAAATTATTGTAGGTGGCTACGTGCACGGGACTGAAACAGTAAACATTGTGAGCACTGGTAGCCAAGGAATGAGACGTCACGTTCGTTTTCACGTGAAAACGGCGATGTTAGTTTGAGCGTGACAAACGCTGAAAATTTACAGTCAAACGAATGTGACATACCGCACCGCTTCGTCACGTTAGTACTTCGGGTGTGACACGCAATCAGCTGTCGAACTGTCACATTAAAACAAATGTGACACATGGTACCCAAGTACACATGTCGTGTCACATCCAAACGAATGTGACACCCATATACTGTCACTTTCGTTTGAATGTGACATGGCCACTTTGTCACATTAAAACGAACGTGACACCCCTTAATCTGACAATCATGGCGTGTCACCTTCAAACGAACGTGTCAAAGTGGGCATGTCACATTCAAACGAAAGTGACAGTACATGGGGGTCACATTCGTTTGTATGTGACACGACATGTGTACTTGGGTACCATGGTCACATTTTTTTAATGTGACAGTTCGACAGCTGATTGCGTGTCACACCCGAAATACTAACGTGACGAAGCGGTGCGGTATGACACATTCGTTTGACTGTAAATTTTCAGCGTTTGTCACGCTCAAACTAACATCGCCGTTTTCACGTGAAAACGAAAGTGACTCTCATTCCTTGGCTACCAGTGGTGCAAAGCAAACCAAATTAGCAAGAAGAGGCAGAGGGGCGACTTACTTTTTGTGAAAACCCGGTGGCACGCTCGTCGGATATGGACTGCCTTGTGCCTGAAGGATTTCAGAGGGGCGGCACAAAACTCGCATTTCATCTTGCCTGGTGCAGGTGCGTAGCCGGGGAAGTTGGCAGGGGGACCCACTCGCCCCCAGCACCATCGACGTCCATTTTGTACGTCGCGAAAAGCTCGTACATAGCTGCAACAGAAAGGTCGGCATGAGCAAAGAACAGTCAACAGCCCGACTGGGTCCAATAAATCAAGACACGACTTCTTACCACGATGAGATGCACCAGTTCCACCACCTGGATTCCTGGGAAGTTGTAGAAGGCCATTTCTTGCCGCCTTATAAATGCCATGTGGGCGGAGCGCCCTGCAAAAAGAAAGGGAATCGTTTAGCACAGTGGCGGGTCCAGGCGTCCTAAAAGTCCTCGCACTCTAACGACACCCACCTCTCCCCTATTAAATTTTCCTCCACAGGCGATGCAAGTAAATTTGGTGAACTTGTTTGAACAGTTTTGTGATACCTTTGAGAAGATCTCCCATGCCCCCAAAGCAAAAAAGTTCAAGATTTTGAACTGAAAGAGACTCCAGCCATTAAACATATTAGCATCTCTGTGCCAACACACGGACTTATTAACTGAGTCAAACTCATCCAAGCATCGTGCAAGACAATAGGACAGAAGGAAAAAGTTTTGTTAAGAGACATTTTTGACTTTGAGAAGGTTTACCCTCCCCTAAATAATTTTCCTCCACACACTGCCAATCCAAGTGTGAGACAGTCTCACACTTGTAAGTGTGGGACATTTTGTCTAACGCTTACAAGTGTAGGACATGTTTGTCTCACGCTTGCAAGTGTGAGACACGGTTTGTCTCACACTTGCTGCCTATGCTAGCTCTGTGGTTCAATGCCACGAGTCCCACGCCTGCAAGTGTAGGACAAACCGTGTCTCACGCTTGCAAGTGTGAGACATCGATGTCTCACACTTGCAAGCGTGAGACAAGCGTGGCTCACACATGTAAGCGTGAGACATTGTCCCTCACCCACAAGTGTGAGACTGTCTCACACTTGGATTGGCAGTGCAGGCAATGCAAGTAAATTTGGTGAACTTGTTTGAACAGTTGTGTGATACCTTTGAGAAGATCTCCCATGCCCTCAAAGCATAAAAGTTGAACTGAAAGAGACTCCAGCTATTGAAAATTATAGCATCACTGTGCCAACAGACGACTTATTAACTGAGTCAAACTCTTCCAAGCATCGTGCTCCCGACTTCCACCCTGCAGGTGTCTCCCAGGTGAAAATTGGACATGGGACTGCCTTCAATGTCTCACCTTGTGTAAAGACATCAATGCCAACACATATTGACTGAGTCAAAGCCAAGAACTCTTCAGTCCACAACGTCATCTGCACAATTGCACGAACAAGACCAAAAAATATCACATAGGTACGCACAAGGACTGACATGTGGCTACCTCAAAGTCTGTGCAACATTATCTTAAACAGCCAAGACAGCCTAGTCCACAACCTCATCTCCACAATTACAGAAGACAAAGAAAGATATCGCATAGGACTAACTTGTGGCTACCTTCCTAACCTTCAGCGCCTGTCCATCACCATGCATTGCATCTCCGTGTCGCCTCATCTTTGAAGATCCACCGATGATGCCCTTGTTGCACTGAGGACACCTCTGGCTCTCTCCCTTGAGCACCCTTTCTGGTCCAAACAATTGGTCCCCCTTCGTAAGAAGGCCTGGCTCACTGTTGTGCACTGCCTTGATGTGCCTGGCCATCTTCGAACGTTTGGGCGGATACAAACTCCTGCTTGGCGTCCCGCGCAGCAACCACGCCATTGCGTATGGCTTGCAGGAGAGCCTGGCTGCTGCGCTCGACGCTGGCCTCCACTGCAGCCCTGCAAGCAGAAAGGACGGTTGAGACGAGTCACTTGCAAACGAGGGGCACGCCGGGCAAGCCCAGGGCTAAGCTCACTCGGACTCACAGCTCCAAGTCCTCCTGGCCCAGCGGGGCAGCCGCCGCCATGGCCAGCCGACCCCGCTTGACCTGGTTGTCTAGAGTGGATTGCAGGGCCACGTCTAGGTCGGCGGGCGCCTCGCCCGGGACCGGCAGAAGGTTAGTCCCGCAATAGGCTCGCAGGTATCTGGCAAAATTGTTGTAGGTGGCTACGTGCACGGGACTGAAACAGAAAACATATGAGTGCAAAGCAAACCAAATTAAAAATGGGAGGCGGAGGGGCACCTTACTTATTGTGATTGAACTGGCGGCACGCTCGTCGGATATGGACTGCCTTGTGCGAGATGAAAAGTGGAGATGAACGACGTCCATTTTTAGGCACAAAGTAGCCTTATTTTTTATTATTATTATTATTTTTTTGGTGGGGGGGGGGGCTGAGCGGGGGGCGACTCAACGGGGACAGGCGCCATCCACTTCCCCGTTGGCTGGGGCACGTTTGAGGGCGCGTGTAGGACCTTCCTTTCTGTTCACTTTTGTTTGCAGCCGTTGTTTTGATCTCCTTAGGGCTCCATTATTCCAATCTTGTCTTCTACCCTCCTCTTCTAGTTCTCGAATTCTTTGTATTGTGCAGCAGCAACTTTCCGATGTTCGGCCTCAGTCAAACCAGCCAAAGTTCAGAAATCAAATCATTTATTTGTATCATCTTAATGTTACATCATACATCGTCAATTTACAAGTAACACTCATGTGTTAAACAAATGCTTACAAAAATACTACAGAGAAGAACCAGTTAGAAATTAAATACTAGAACAGAATCCGAATTAAGCGAGTGAATAAAATTCCTTATCAATTGGAAATTATTTAAGAGTTTTATTAAACCTTTTTACATCTTTAATATTTTTGACGGTGGCCGGGAGCTTATTCAGGAAGGACGCACCTTCGTTTAATGCATCATGCTTACCAAACGCTCCTCTATAATATTTCGTAAACTGAAAAACCAAACGTGGTCCTAACCGCACCACTGGTGTGGTCAGATGGGTGCCATTTTGACCACACCGGCTGGTGTGGTCTAGACCACGTCTGGCCACGTTTGGTGCGGTCTAGACCACGTCTGGTGACTCGGATTTACGGTAAGATTGGAGTGCAAGAAATCAATGCGAGGTCTTACCGAAAACAGACACCACTTCGGAAACTTGAATCGAGGAACCGTTTACTCACATATTTTCCTGGATTCAAGGGCCTCGTTGGCACCATGTCAACCCCGGTCCCTCTACTACTGCCCTCGCGGGGGGTCCGGGCGGGTGGTGGGTAGGGAAGGAGGTGGGCAGCGCGAGATGCGGGGGCGACAGGGGGCCCAGGGAGGGGAGACTCTCCCAAGAATGCTCACTGGTAAAACTAAAGCGTAGTTGTACGCCTCATTCGAGCGTACAACTACGCTTCAAGACTGTAGGCCCTTCTTGAAGCGTACAACTACGCATCGTCAACACCATCTAGCAAAGCAAATCTGGATGACAAGAAGAAACAGAGAGCTGAGCGGCTAGTTATTAATTAGATCTAGTCAGGTCATGTTTTGTAATTAGACGAAAGTAATTAGATTTAATTAGATGTTTAAGACTTTCAAAATGGTCCATGGCGTGTGTAGGGAAAATTTGGAAATTGTTTATCACAATGTGGTTATCTTCATCACTGGACACTGTTCCGCCATCTGATGTGTTTGAAATAATTCCAGACTATTCCCATCATCAGTCAGTGTCTACTTTGTGGACTATGGTAACAGTGACACTGTTCCGCCATCTGATGTGGGAGGCTCATGCTTGACAGAGCCGTTTGTTGAACGTCCATCCTTACACCTTAAACCCATCATCAGGTATAGAGCTTTCCATCGACCTCGTCACAATGTTGCTGTTTTATCTGGTTTAACTGAGTTTCAATCTTGTGTGGTCAGGGATCCCAGCTGATGTTCCTCATTTACACTCACAAAGCACTTCTTCCAAGTGGCGCCAGCAGCAGTTCCAGCAGCAGCTGCAGCAGCAGCTTGAATTCCTCTCCCCTCTAGAGGAACATCATCTCGAGGCACTTCTTCCTGCAGCTCCACTGCCAAGTGGCGCCAGCAACAACACCAGCATCTGCAGCAGCCGAACACGCTCAAAATACAGCACTCGAAAACCACGCCACAGCAGCACTGCAAACAAGACAAATATATGCAACAGTTAGTTCTGGACTCACATTGCAATCATAAGACAACATAATATAATCACAGTACACTTAACCACTACAAACAGGACTTGACTTTCGACGCTAAGTAAGGTATAAAAAATTGGGGAGTTTAAATGTTTTTCTGGACTGACATGACTATCATAAATCAACATAACACAATCATAGTACGCTTACATAATATTCAAAAACCAATTAAATTGAACCATTGCTTAAATTCTCAAAGTAAAGAAGATAAAAGTGTTGACTTTAAATGTTGTTCTTGACTGCCATTAACTCAATGATTGTTACAATAATGTACACAAAGAAATTAAATTAAATTCTCAAAGTACATTAGCAACATGTAAAACAAACCTTGCCAAAGAGGCTGCAGTAGCGAAGCAGCAGCTTGTCACATGAAGACTGGCACAAGATTCTAAGAAGATTCATCGTATGGCCACCTCTCCACCTCAACTCAAAATACAGCACTCGTAAACCAAGCCACAGCACCACTGCAAA
Source organism: Thrips palmi (assembly GCF_012932325.1). Taxonomy (NCBI): domain Eukaryota; kingdom Metazoa; phylum Arthropoda; class Insecta; order Thysanoptera; family Thripidae; genus Thrips; species Thrips palmi. Next base: position 1,672,764 of record NW_023144623.1, read on the forward strand.
CAAGACAAATATATGCAACAGTTACAACCAGGCATTTGCTTCAAGTCTGTGAAATATTTTTGAAGACATTAGCAACATGTAAAACAAACCTTGCCAAAGAGGCAGCAGCAGTAGCAAAGCAGCAGCGATATTGGACTATATCTAGGGCTCTACGTGGAACTCTCTTTTCTACTGGTATTATCCAAGCATTTTCTGAAAATTTCAAAATATGGATTACCAGAAGACAAAACTGCTGAGCAAGGCATCTCTTTCCATCATCAGCGTAAAATCCGAAGTTTAAGTTATGTCAGGGACCGGGTCAGTCAACTCCTAGAAGGCTAGGACTGCTGGAAACATGAGGAAAAGACTGTCCCACACTCTACAAAAAATGTCCTGTCAACGCCGTTAATTTATTACCAATGTTTGCTGTTATGCAATTCACGGCGTTTGCTGTGAAATTGCTCACGGCGTTCACTGTGATCTCGGTTACAGTGTTCACTGTGATCTGGCCACAGTAAACGCCGTGAATTCGAGCCTGATTTGCAGTACTTCGGTGCTTAGCGGTGTCAAACTCACAGTGTTTACTGGGGACCAGATCACAGTGAACACCGCGAACAAGATCACAGTGAATCCCGTGAGCAGATCACAGTAAACGCTGTGAATTGACCTACAGTGAAAACTGGTAATAAATTAACGGCATTTACAGGACATTTTTGGTAGAGTGCAAGTTACCCCGTAAAACTTCGATTTTTGATAAATTGAAGTGTGGACCGAAGATGGGACAACTATAATCAACGCCCTTTTGCGAACGTTATTGTCTGCGTATGAACAATCCAGAGATACTAAACGGCCAAATCTGCATTTCACTCCTTGCACTAGGGTCAACTTGTCAATGATTTACGAGCGATTCTCACGTTTCGAGGTAGTTTCGTTTCTTCTGACTCCTGTGCCCAAACGAGCGCAGATATCGACATGGGGTTTGTTTCTGATTTCAGGGAGGGCCATTGCCCACTAAACGCACACATTTCGAAAAGTTCACGTTCGTTGGATTGGTCCACGTAGCGTTTGGAATACCCTAAATGTAACTTCCGTGATTGTCCAAAGTGAACATACTCGAACTTTCCGCCCCCAGTGTGGCGGTGTGGTTCGAAAATGCTGCCAACTGTCGATGGGGATTCGAAGCTTGGCATGTCTCGATCTAATTTCAACTGAAGACCAATACGCCAGACTTCTTTCAAATGTACTTATGCTGCAACGAAAAATGTTCACCGTATATTCAATTTCACTACACAAATTTCGAAAAGGCAGCTCTGGACTTCTCCCCAAGCCAAACTTTTAACTTTCCATGACACAAGCCATCAAAGTGGAGTCCCTGGGATATAATTGCATGGGTCGCGGAAATCTAAGATGCTGTACACGGTCTCAAAGCGGGCTAGAGCATTATAAAATGGCTTGTATCAACAATTACCTGTAACTTCCGTGGCACCCTTTACCCAATGTTGCAGCAGCACTAGGTGAAAATTTTTTCCGCTCAAATGTCGGGCTTGGAGTATCATTTGACCCTGGGACGACTTTTAAGCCACAGCAAGCCCGAGTCAGCCGTTAAAGCCGATTTTCACACTTTGTAACTTCCGTGAAACGTAATTTCCGTGATCAAAACACCCACTAAAACGTATGGGAATACCTTATGGCTCATGTTTTTAGGAAGGTAGTACAAGGTCTTTACTATAAATACCATTGCCATAACTCTAGTATCATCCAGGACCCCAATAATCAGAAAAACTGAATTAGATATTTCTCACTTTCGGCAAATCAGAGACGCCAAAACTACCCCGAAACGTGAGAATCGCTCACCCACCCATTTAGCCACAGTAGGCCTTTTTTCATTGAGATTAATCGTTTAGTAGAAAAATTAGCCACGCAAAGTTTTTTGACGGAATGATCTGAAATTTGTTTTGGAGTTACCTAAACCCCTATACTTTAATGTAACAGAGAGATATTTGCATTTTATTTTTTTGTTTTGACTGAGCAAGCTTCACAATTTTTTAATTTCAATAAATAAGGTTTTTTTCTCCATTTTTTACCACTTTAAGCTGAACGATTTCAGAAAGTGGATAGCTATTTGAAATGTCTCTCTGTTACATTGTTACATGGACCACAAAGAACTACTTCAGGGGCATTCCAGAGCCGATTGACAGTGGTCGAAGTTGACCTTTGACGATTTTGCTCATTTTTGGCTCAAATGTTACCTACCCATAGGTGAACATCCCCACAAAATTTCAGCCCTCTAGGTCAGTTAGTATGGGAACTGTGAGCAATCAAAGTTTTTGGCTATTTTGCTTTAGTCGTTTTTGACCAAATTGCACTTTTTTACTGACATGCTCCGGAATTCTTTTCTTTTCGATCCTGAGGTCTGAAAATTGGTACTTGAATGTAAAATTGAGCGGGGAATCCTAATCTGCACGCAGAATCGACCTTAAAGCAGTCCATCGTTGATAAAAACGCACTCAAAGCCCAAAATAACTTTTTTTTTAGTGTTTGACAACCTTTAATTTTCTCCCTATCCCGGAATCCAAACTGGACCCGTTCTAGGTGGGAAATCATTTCTTAGTCAACTACCAAAAAACAAGCGGCTCGAGTTACCGAGGGTATGGGTATGGTTTGGGCGCTGCAGTGCTCGCAACTTTGACAACTGCTGAATGTTCAATCGAATGAGATCTCATTGATCGGTGCGTCTGACAGCAATTTGCATAAAGACTTTTTTCTTCAAAATTTGATATCTGACAAGTTGTTTTCAAGACATTTTGCTCTATCTCTAACGGTTTGTGAAATATGATGCTAAGATGGTTTGGGACCGAAAATATGTCTCTGGAGTACTATCTAATTTTGATCAGCATTTCTTGAAACGCCTTTTTAACATAGTCCCTAGAGACATTTTTTCGGGGACTGAAAGTCGAAAAAGTCCACGACCACCGGTTCCCGAAAAAATGTCTCGAGGGACTATGTTAAAAAGGCGTTTCAAGAGGTGCCGATCAAAATTAGATAGTACTCCAGAGACATATTTTTCGGTCCCAAACCATCTTAGCCTCATATTTCACAAACCGTAAGAGATAGAGCAAAGTGTCTTTAAAACAACTTGTCAGAAATCAAATTTTAAAGAAAAAGTCTTTATGCAAATTGCTGTCAGACGCACCGATCAATGAGATCTCATTCGATTAAACATTCAGCAGTTGTCAAAGTTGCGAGCACTGCAGCGCCCAAACCATACCCATACCCTCGGTAACTCGAGCCGCTTGTTTTTAGGTAGTTGTCTAAGGAATGATTTCCCACCTAGAACGGGTCCAGTTTGGATTCCGGGATAGGGAGAAAATTAAAGGTTGTCAAACACTAAAAAAAAAAGTTATTTTTGGCTTTGAGTGCGTTTTTATCAACGATGGACTGCTTTAAGGTCAATTCTGCGTGCAGATTCGGATTCCCCGCTCAATTTTACATTCAAGTACCAATTTTCAGACCTCACGACCGAAAAGAAAAGAATTCCGGAGCATATCAGTAAAAAAGTGCAATTTGGTCAAAAACGACTAAAGCAAAATAGCCAAAAACTTTGATTGCTCACAGTTGCCAAACTAACTGACCTAGAGGGCTGAAATTTCGTGGGGATGTTCACCTATGGGTAGGTAACATTTGAGCCAAAAATGAGCAAAATCGTCAAAAGTCAACTTCGAACACTGTCAATCGGCTCTGGAATGCCCCTTCAAGAAGTATGGTCAGTATAAAACAAAACTGTATGCGTGGCTAGTTGACGGAGTAAAAAAAAAATTTCTTCGACACTTGTTGTAAGAGTTGGGTGACCAGAAAAGGGGCATGCATAAATCAGTCCATGTTAGATGAACCACTCACTTAGGTGTCCATAACACAGACTTTCAGAACATGCTGTCGGTAATAGAAGAATATTTTACATTAAAACAACAAGTGGATTAAATTTATGATTTTAATGAATTTTGGTCCAAATTTCCACCCACATCTCACCTTAACGGGCAGAACGCTTTTCTACGGGATTCATGACGCCTGGACATGATAAACACATGATTCGCCGAGTAGCGGACCCCTCGAGGAAGGATCAAATTAACCCTGAAGTGAGAAGATTTATTTGCTTTCACGGTAGCGGATAGACCGCCGAATTCCAAGGAGTGTCACCAAGAGCCCTACTCTCCCTTTCAGCTCTATTCTTTCGTGCACCTGGGAACCCGGTCCCTAAAACCACACCTGTTACCACAATGTGACTTTACTTGTTTGCTTCGGTGAGACGTTGCCTTCCACCACTGTGGCAAAAAGGAACGGAAAATTTTGTTAATTTTTTGGCTAAGTTTCTTCGTGGCCCTCTTATCAATAATCTCCGTAGGACCGTGCAGTCTTTCCTGAGGACCTTATAGTTTTTTCTGGAAGACTACGGAGAATGCTGTAAGGTTCTGCGGAGATATTGACAAGAGGGCTACGGAGAATTACCACAAGCTGTTAACACAATAATTTTCCGCAGCTTTTTGCCACAGTGACAGGTGGTTCTTCTGTTCGAAGACAATACAGGAGTGGACGCGCCAATCACTTCGGGCGAGTCACTCTAAATAGCGGGTGTCTCCCGGTCGCACGATCACAGGTACCTGGGTGTTCTGGCCTTCGCTCTTGACGTGCAGGTAAGGCCCACTAATGGGTAGGAGCAAAAGTGGATTTCTGCACTCTCGTCAGAATTACTTTACAGTGCTTGCGATCATGTTTGACTGTTAGCGACTCTTTCTTACTCTACAAATCAAAGAGTGTACATGGTACGCTCTAACTGGAGCATGCTTGCAAGCACGCTCTAACTAGCGCATGCCTGCCAAGCATGCACTAAGGGGCTGTTCATAAAATACGTCACGCGTTTTAGGGAGGGTGGGGGTATCGGCGATGTGTGATGAGTTGTGACGCTGAGGGGGGTGGGGCTGTTGGGTCTTGTGACGTATTTTTAAAAATACCCGTTTAATACGACATTTTCGGGTGGGTAAGCAATAAAAACGCCCTCCCGCGAAGTAAATTAATTGTCTTTTAACTTACTAAAGCGTTTATTTTACTCGATTGTGTAAAGACTTAGAGAAATGAAATAAGCTGATGTATTTAGCGCGATTTCTCGCTCATGCTCAAAAAATACGTTACAAGTGGGTGGGGGGGAGGGAGGGTCAGCCGAATGTGACCAAGTTGTGATAAGGGAGGGGTGGGGGGTCAAAAATGACCCAAAAACGCGTGACGTATTTCATGAACAGCCCCTAACTAGTGCATACATGCCATGTACACGCTAATTGAAGCAGACGTTTACTCCATAAGGGATAGGGAGTTTTCTGCATCAGGAAGCGTGTACATGGCATGTATGCACTAGTTAGTGCATGCTTGGCAGGCATGCGCTAGCTAGAGCGTGCTTGCACACACTAAATTCTTATGGACTTTTTTATGCATAGTTATGCATGCTTAGGAACGTCCATAAGGTATGTATAAAATTATGCATCACTGTGTACATTTTATGCAGGAAGATGCATAAAATGTACACAGTGATGCATAATTTTATACATACCTTATGGACGTTTCTAAGCATGCATAACTATGCATAAAAAATGCTTCATTATGCATTAAAAAAGTCCATAAGAATTTAGTGTGCAGGCATGCTCCAGTTAGAGCATACTATGTACACTGTTTGATTTGTAGAGTAGTACTTAAACCGAAGAGACGTCGTTTTGATATAATGCTGATACTTCTTCATTCATATATTTCGAAAAGGAAAATTATTTAAATTTGAGAAACAGAAAGAATGCTATGCTCCAGCAGTTCCCTTTTTTAATAGCGGTCATCAAGTGAAATTCAGTGGTTCATTTAAAGTGCCTTGCCCAGTGCATCCCTAGTAATGATTTGTAACTAACTAGCGAGTCAAATATTCATAACGTGGTACTCACATGGGGTCTCAACCCATCCCAAATAGGTTTTCAGGCAGAATTTCAATTAAAATTTAAAATATCTCTTATTTGTCTGACAGTGCTACACTCTACACTCTCATCCTTATCAGTATTTATTGACGATTATGCGCATTGATAGAATTGCGTTACGAGGCTTAACATGTAAGGAGAGTAACATATTGGTCAAGACGAAAATCGATAATGACGGTTCTAAAACAAACAAGACAATATGCCTGTTAAAGAGCATTTCCTATAAAAGATTGATGCCCTTAGGGAACAGCGTGCGCCCAGGGATCAGCCCAGCACACCAGCTCCATTCCACACGAGCTGGGAACCGAAACGCGGAGGCCGACACGTGCAGCGGCATCGAGGAAGAAGAATTTTCCGGCGATGGGTCCACTGATACTGCTCCTGGCCTTGAGCGCGAGGTAAAACTGGAGAAACTCTGGGAAAGGTTTGACGCATTGGCAAGGGAAGTCGTGACTTTACTGCCGTACGGTCCTCCATCCTCCGCACACATTAAATGTTCAAGTAGAATTTAGAAAAAACATATTTTTGCTCGAAAATGGGCCGTTAAGTTAGGAGGAACGAGTATTTGCTTTGACCCCTCTGCTAAACTAGTGAAAAGTTTTCAAGAAACGAGCAGGATCTCGGTTTTTAAACTTTTTCGGTTTTATTGCAGTCTTGGTCTAACTTGTCTTCTTGAAAATTAAATTCCTTCGTAACTTTGTGATACAAAAGTTCTGAACAAGTTGGTAAAAGTTTGTTAGGCTTTTCTGGCCAAATCTGTTGTTCAAAATACAATCCAATGGGCATAGTCCAAATTAGAAAAAATTAAAAATCTAATAGCGTGGAAATTTTACTTGCATATCTACAACTCAATTCACCTTAACTGTTTTTTTTTGTGTGATAACCAAGATTACTTTTTTCTCATTCGTAGTGCTCTCGCAAATGTGACCCCTGTCGTGCGCGTTAAACAGGGACGCCTTCAAGGCGTACAGGAGCCTGGGGCCCCGGGCACCGCACCCTTCTTCGCTTTCCGAGGCATCCCCTATGCGGCAAAACCTGTGGGGGTTCTCCGCTTCAAGGTCAGTTCCAGAATGTACCTGACTTCATTGCAGCTTGTTGTGGGGATAAAAGTGGTTGGTGAAATGAGCACTGAGAAAACCTTACAAACTATTTTGGGCCTTACAAAGAAAAGTAGTTTGTATAACAAAGTATTTTGAGCATACATAAGCTTACAAAGTAAATACTTCGTAATTTACGAACTATTTCTTCGTATAACAAAGTATTTTAGTTTGTTATATGTATGCTCACAATACTTCGTAAGGTTTTAAGAGTGAGTAGTGGCGCTGTTTCGTAAAACAACACACTAAATTCTTATGGACTTTTTTATGCATAGTTATGCATGCACAGATACGTCCATATGTTATGTATAATATTATGCATCACTGTGTACATTTTATGCAGGAAGACGCATAAAATGTGCACAGTGATGCATAATTTTATACATACCTTATGGACGTTTCTGCGCATGCATAACTATGCATTAAAAATGCGTCCTTATGCATTTAAAAAGTCCATAAGAATTTAGTGTGAAGTGCCGTTTTCAACGTTTGACCGTTATTTTATCCTAGTCGTAGCCAAAAAAATGGACTCAAAAAAAAATGTCCTTTGGGGAATGCAGATGCATTTTAGCTAAATCACCCACTCTTTTCTTGTGTAGGCACCACGCCCAGCACCTTCGTGGTCTGGGATTCGAAATGCTTCCTTGGAAGGCAGTGTGTGTCATCAAGCCACCTTCGACGGCCAACTGCTGGGATCTGAAGACTGCCTTTATCTAAATGTTTATACACCAAAGGTACGCATTCTTACAGGTAAAGGATCGAGGGGTGAATCACTCAGCGTTCTGGTGTACACATGAGTACATGAGTACGGGTGAGTACACCTTGGTTAACTCATAAATTTCACAATTTAAAACGTTTTAAGGCTTTATTTAGCGTTTTTAACGGCACTCAACGTTAAATTGGTCGAAAAACTATAGTATTTCGCCCTTTTTAAACTGGTGAGTACACTGAGTACGGGCAAATTTGCACACATGAGTACACTAGTGATTCACCCCTCGTAAAGGATGCCCTTGGCCAAGCCATAGCGAAAGTCTCGGTGTTTGACCGCGCTTTTTAACGGTTTATCCGATAGCACTTCAAATTGATGGGAATACCATACGGCGAACACGGCGAGACAAAAAGAGACAAAAAACCTAACCTAGCCTATCAGGTATCCTGCAGGAAAGGGTGTGCTTAAAAGCGTGCTGTAAACAAAAGCATACTAAGTACACACTTCACACTAAATTCTTATGGACTTTTTAAATGCATAAGGACGCTTTTTTATGCGTAGTTATGCATGCGCAGAAACGTCCTTAAGGTATGTAAAAAATTATGCATCACTGTGTACTTTTTATGCGTCTTCCTGCATAAAATGTACACAGTGATGCATAATATTATACATAACATATGGACGTTTCTGCGCATGCATAACTATGCATAAAAAAGTCCATAAGAATTTAGTGTGTTCAGTTTGCAGAGAACAAACGGTTTTTTCTTTGTGTTACTAACAATTTTTGGCCCGTCCCGTTTATTTTTTGTAAAAAAAAAAATGCCGGAGGGACGGGCATAAAGTATGATCCCTGCTGTGCGTCCGCCCGTCCGAGGACTTCCCGTGGTCCGATCTTGACCAAATTTGGTATGCAGCCTCCTTGGGTGATCCTAGGAACCACCCGGTGGCAGCAAATCCGATCCGAGCCCCGGGGGCGCTGCTGCAGGTGCATCATGGTCTACATGGGGTCGAGGAGGATTTCGGGAACGGATACAGCTAGGAGTGCATGTAGGGGTATCTTTGGAATCAGGGTGACAAGACAAAACCAACGGTGCCAATTTCAAGCGAATCGGAGAAGTTTGGACCCGGGTTCGAATCCCAGTGGGGTATATTTTAAACATTCTTTTTATTCGAGTTGTTGCATTCTTTCTGATGTTTTTGAGGGTGCTGATGACGAAAATTTCATCTATTTTGCCCCAGACTCAGATTTACATCCCGTAAGGGTTTAACATAGGCGAAATTCGCACATTTCTTAATGTACGGGGCGGGCCAAAGTTGCCGATGTATATCGCTACTTTTCCTGTTATTTTGTATTACGAACGATTTCCGTTTCGGGCTGCAAAGCCGCTGTTTCCATTGTCTTTAAAATAGCAGTTCTTTGTAGGAATTTATCTGTGTTGGCACCAAAGTGGCGCTTGGGCATCTAAACATACCCATCTACGTGTTTTCAGCTCAAATGCTCATCGCAGCTGCCTGTCATAGTTTACTTCCATTCGAGTGCTTTTATTTTCGGAGATGGCGGACGAGGTTGGCATGGTCCTGATTTCATCAACTACAACGATGTCGTCTTGGTAGTACCGAACTACCGACTTGGTCCCTTTGGTAAGTTGCGTAAGCTTCCTTTTAGAGACTTTGTAAGGCTAAAAGTTAGGGTTTATCAAATCCATGGGTACAGTCAGTGGTGAAACAAAGGCAAAAATCGTTAATGCCTTTGGGAAGGGCATTAAAATCTTGCTTGAAATTCCTATACCCTTTACGCCCTTCCCAAGGGCATAAAACGATTTATGCCCTTGCAAGGGCGTAAAAGAGTATTTATGCCCTAAAGGACGTAATTTTTATGCCTTTGTTTTACCAGTGAAGTCAAATAGTCAGATAGTACTTGTTGTCTTTCTCATATTTTACATGATAATTTCAAATTGCGATAATGACTTTTGAAATGACAGCAGGCAAAGAAGGGAAATCAATTTTGGAACGTTCAGGGCCAAGCGCGTAGGTTGCTTGGAATGGCCACAAAATTCCGATTACAAACATAATTTGAGTGACGTTGCAAGAGAAACGCGTTTAGATCTCTTATTGCGAGTCATTTACCTCTATCACCCCCCCCCCCCTCCTTTTTTTTGAAAGGTGCATGCCTTGTACAAGAAAACAGATTGAGTATTGAGGTATCTGGTACTGCAGTAGAAAGGGAAATGAACAATACCGATTCGTTGCACCGTCTATTATTGGGGAGCAGTCAAAGTAGTCCATTTTCAGTGGTTTTCCCGCCATTTTTTAATTTGCATTTTTGAGTTTCGGCTATGGGCTTTTCCTAAGAGACTAGCAGTCTCATCATGAACTCATATGGCCAACGAAAAATGCCTTAACTTTAGGTTTGCTTAAATCGAAGACGGTTTCCGAGAATTAAGGCCCCCCGATTGACAATTAACCGGTCTCGCGCACGCGGTAAAAACGGAACCTGGTTTTCCCAGGAAGCCTATGGTAGAGACATAGGCTATTTCCAGGGTGTTCCTGGGAAAACCAGGTTCCGTTTTTACCATGCACAGCCCCCAGCCTAGCCATTAGCGTTACTGCCCCCTGGATGAATTCCTACAAAGAACCTTCTTTGTAGCTACAAAGAAAACGAAGGTTTCGAAGCCTACGAAGGAAATCGTTTGAAATACGAACAAGTTTGTTCTTAATACAAAGTAAATATCATTTGTTGCCTATGAAGATCTTCTTTGCAGCCTTTACAGATATTAAAATCGATTTCCTACGTGGGCTGCGAAGCCTCCATTTTCTCTAAGCTCATTCGGGCTAGAAATAAGGAGAAGCATATATTGACGACATCCGGCAGATGTACAGATTGCACCTTTCTTTATTCTATCAAGGAAATCTCCTGACGAAATTTTTACCGAAACTTCCTGAAGCTTGCCCTCTTATTCTTGAAAGCTTGCGATTCGAAACTCTGCTTTTGCTGTTGTTCGAGAGGATACAATGCCTCAATCAAAGGATATTTTCCTTGAATGTTTCAGGGTTTTTGAACCTTGGGACATCGGGCGCACCTGGGAATGCTGCCTTGAAAGATTCCCAAGCGGTCCTTCGATGGGTGAAGGAAAACATCAAGAGGTTCTGCGGAAATCCGGACAAAGTGACCGTCGCTGGACATTCCGCCGGAGCCACGATTGCCCATGTCAATGCCATCAATGCCCGGAGCAAAGGTGACAGAAAGTAGTATTTACGGGCACACTGAAAATTGGAGTCGTCACTCGATGACAATTTTCAGGCTAATTTTCCTTTCAACAGTATTATCAAAGCAAATGATGACATTGTTGTCACGCCCATGCAATAATTATAGGAGGTTTGATGAAAGTGTCATCAATTTTTGATGAGATTATCATCATTTGAAAGCGATGAAAATATCATCCACGTTTTTGGCATTAGGCGACAACAAATTTCCACAGTGTATTGGTCCGGAAGAGAGATCGAAACAGTTCTGTGATTCAAAGTGCAGCACAAACCGCACATAAAGTGCGTGCAGTTAGCAAATATATTGTCATGTAATGTTTTGCACCCCACTTTCAACGGAGTAAAGTGGCACCTGTCACTTGTCAATCTGTGGCTTATCACGTTGAAACGAATGTGACAAAAATTCCCGGGTGGAAGGATCTGCAGTTTAAACTTCATTGGAAAAGTATAGATTTTTTGTAATGTTAAACTTAATTTTTAAATACTTTTTTTCATACTTTAAATTACTGTAATGTATTGTATAATTGCAGGTAAAGTGTAGTTCGACTACAGTTGAAGTGTAGTAAACTATAATTAAACTGCAAAAAAAGTACCAGTTATTTCGGACAACTATAGTTTTTGACCCAGGTTGCCCTAGTCTTCAGATCAGTTTACTATAGTTCAAAGTACAGTTATACTGTAGTTTAGTTACACAGCCAGAGTCAGTTCAAAGGAGAAGACAATCTGCAGTTTGAAATTTTGGTTCAAAATTCAAAATTTTTAATTTTTGAACCCTGATTTGAAGGGACTCTTCCTCCCTCTGTCCCCTTAGGTGATTGACTTTGTGTTAATTGTGTTTGGTGATTGGATGTTGCCGGGAGTTGAACCTCGGACCCATGGCTTGTGAAGCAGAGGCCTTGACCACTGCTCCACTGAGCTTCCTTGTGGATAGGGGCTTGGCTACTCGACCACATGGAAAGGCCGGCTTTCCTCAGGAACTAGAGTTCAACTGCTAGAAAACTACAGTTTTACTGGAAGCCACTCTGTACTTTGAGTGAAATCCACTTGTCCAAAATGTAATTTATAATGAATTTGCCTCAGAAACCAAGACACCATGGAGTGATTTAATTCAGAGAGCCTTCAAGGTCTTAATTTTCAACGACTGGAGTCGTTACCTTTTCAACTTCTGAGACGCACTGCATTATAATGCTTTCTAGTTTTATTTGTGTTTGACATTTTATTATCCAGTCATAATGAATTTGATGCCTAGACCTTGTTTGGCGACAAGCTGGCTAAATTTTGTGGCTTGTTGATTTCCTCGATACTTTGTCACATGCTACCTGACTAATATGGAACATTATAAAATAAGCAAACAGATAACCAGATAGTATTTTAAGAATTGGTTACATCCAGCCATATAGGTTTTCATATGGAAGTTAAGTCGTGTCTTAAAAAAGTCTCCAACGTCAAGTATTTCAACGTAAACGTTTAAAAGAAATAACTGAAACTTCTAAGAGATATTTCCTTTTCAATCCTTATATTATTTTAATCACTCAATGTAATTGTTTTTGTTTCTTCATATCAAGTTGCAGTGCTTGACATCTTAAACTATGCCTTGAGCGAAAAATTACTGCAAATTGTAGTAAACATTCAACTAGTTTGTCATTGTGTAAAAAAGTATGAGCAGAAACTTTATTTTCTTTGTAGATCCTGCTGCAGATATAAGTGTAGGCGGATCTTCAGTAGTGGACTAAATAAGTAGAGTAGTATTAAAAAACTTTTAACTTCACTTTTTAACTACAGATAGTACTTAATACCTGGTCAACAAATAGCAGTTCAGCTAGAAAGCAGTTTACATACACAGCAAACTACAGATCCATGAGCAAACTGAAACTGGACTTATTCTGCACTTTGTTCTTACCAAAAACTGCAGTTCAGGAACTGTAGTTTTGGCACTACAGTTTAAACTGCAGTTTCACTATAGATCCTTCCACCCGGGTTGTCGTCCCTTTGCGCATTAAGTCACATTCGTTTGGATGTGAGTCAGTAAAAAAAACAGCATATTCACATTCAAACGAATGTGACACAATGCGCAAAGGAGCATGACATTTTGTCACATTTGTGCGTTGGGCGACAAAATCATCCTTGTTCCAGGACTCTTCCAGCGTGCTATCCTTATGAGTGGCAGTGCTCTTCTGGGCATATGTTACATTGACGAGCACATCGAAGCAGCGCAGGAACTGGCGACTATTCTCGGGGCCAAGGACAACAGCACTGCGACTCTGGAGAGGACTTTAAGGAGCGCGTCTGGATCTGACATCAATGCCGCACATCTGACTATGCTGATGAGAGAGGTTTGTGACTGATAACTGTGAATGGCACCTCCTAAGTTGAGATGGGCAGATGGGCACCTGCTCCTCTGTTTAACTGGGGTGGATCCAGGTCAAATCCAAAGGTGTCTCAATTCTTTCATTTCCCAATCTGTTCGAATGTGTTTCCATTCGTCTAGGCAGGCCCACCCAAGATCCAATTTGGCAACAATGCATTTATATTTGGCTTAACTTTAGCGATGTTTGCTGTAACAAACTTTGTTTTGGGCAATACGCTGAGGAAAGAGCACTTTTAAGCCTACCCATTCGGCCAAATTAAAGCTGATCTGACCAGATGATGCACGCAATGACCCCAGATTTGTTAATTTGGCATCTTTGGAGGGTTTATAGGAGTGAAACTAAGCGCCCAACATAACTTCAGGTTTAAGGATTTTCTTCACTTTCCACATGCCACTTTGGCCATTAACCACAGAGGTGCAGCCCCCTTCCTCATGAGCCAGTATTAGTGATTTTTAATTTGAGATGCTTTTGGTTTAAAGGGCACTACTGCATAGATTTTACTTAATGTAATAGGGCTTTGAGGAATATACTTGTGAATAATGGTGACTTTCGTGAACTACTAAAAATTGAGTGTTTAAGTCTGTCGAGTCTTCTGCTAACGTGTCAGAAAACAACACATCAATTGTGAAATGCAAACTTCTTCTTTCAGTCCATATAACGAAATTGGGTGGAAGACCCGTAACGCCCTGAAACTCTCAAAAAAGAAACGTAATACTGCAACGTAAATAAGCAGAATTTGCATCTTGTAGGCGATTCTTTATAAGTGACATTTCGGGTCTGTCGTTTTGTTTACATTCTTTTTATTGTTGCTTAAGGAGCAGGTATTTCTTGCACTATGAGCTCAAAACCCAAATAAGAAAAATCACCTCCTCTTGCAGCCAAGCCCAAATTTGATGTTCAAGTTTGCCATGACATCGGAAATCCCAGCAGTCTCGGACGCAGACCTTCCAGGCTCACTTTTCATGTCTGAGGATCCTGAGACAATGATTAGGAACGCCGACGTTAAAAAACCAGTTCCGATCTTAGCTGGGACAGCGAAGGAGGAAGGAGACTCTCTGTATGGAATAGGTAAGATAACAAGGATTTTTAAGACCGTACCGTAAAGCGGGGCTATTGTGCCCACTGGGGTAACTTTGGCCCAGCCGCTAATAATGTAACCAATGTAGAACCACTTAAAATTAAATTCTAGCCCATGGGCCAAAGTTACCCCGATGGGTCAAAGTAGCCCCGGTTTACGGTAAGCCAATTTTAAGCAAGCAAAAATAAAATTGCACTATGAAAACTACAAATTGCACTTTTGTGCGTGGGCCATGTCGATTACCTCCGTGAAGCTGGCAGAACCCAATATTGCACAATTGATCGGACATGTCTCAAAAAATTGAGCACGAATTGAGCAATCGATTGCACTATACCATTTTATTTGTGCATGCTCGGAACAGTACTTACAGCGTCTTGCTATTGGGTTCTGCTGGGTTCACGCCAGCAGCGCCCAATCGAGCTACAGCAACGAGACAGGTGCCAAAAAATTGAGCACGAATTGAGCAACCGATTGCACTATACCGTTTTAATTGTGCGTTGAAACGAAGGTCATAATCCACCACAATCGTTTTCCCAGGTAACACTTACCAGCAGCGCCCAATCGTGCTACAGCAACGAGACAGGAACCAAGAAATTGAGCACGAATTGAGCAACCGATTGCACTATACCGTTTTAATTGTGCGTTGAAACGAAGGTCGATTGGGCGCTGCTGATTAGTGTTACCTGGGAAAACAATTGTGGTAGATTATGACCTACGTTTCAACGCACAATTAAAACGGTATAGTGCAAATGGTTGCTCAATTCGTGCTCAATTTTTTGGTTCCTGTCTCGTTGCTGTAGCACGATTGGGCGCTGCTGGTAAGTGTTACCTGGGAAAACGATTGTGGTGGGTTATGACCTTCGTTTCAACGCACAATTAAAACGGTATAGTGCAATTGGTTGCTCAATTCGTGCTCAATTTTCTGGCACCTGTCCCGTTGCTGTAGCTCGATTGGGCGCTGCTGGCGTGAACCCAGCAGAACCCAATAGCAAGACGCTGTAAGTACTGTTCCGAGCATGCACAAATAAAACGGTATAGTGCAATCGATTGCTCAATTCGTGCTCAATTTTTTGAGACATGTCCGATCAATTGTGCAAAATTGGGTTCTGCCAGCTTCACGGAGGTATGCCAATTGACTGCAATGTGTGGCTGTGTGGCCCGTCCCCGTCCGTGTACTCGAGCAGTCCCAGGATGTGCTGCTCAGACCAGCGCGCCCGCAGCCTCAGGATTGTGTTAGCACCTCTTATATTTCAGTGACAATTTTCCATCTTGTTTCAGGTTTCGTCAGCAAAGTTATCCAAGCAAATGACACGCTTTTCGTGGAGCGCATCAACTCTCGCATTGACGAGGTTATCCAGAGGTTCGCTGCCAGGGTGCCCAAGGGAGTTGCAAAACAATTAGGAGTGCAGAGCGGAACAGGCTCCCTGTCGAGACAACAAAGAATCCTGCAAATGGTCCGCAACGCTTACGCTGGTGGAAGGAGCACATTTACTCGGGAGGAGTACATAAAGGTATTTTATCTTGTCTGCGCGCAAGTAGAATAATCTCGACTTTCTACTGGCATCCACTGCCACTGGCAGGTAGCAAAAGACGAAACAAAGTAACTCATTGTCTTGAATGTAGATTATTGGTGACTCACTATTCGACGGACCTCTGCTCAACTACATGCGCATGTGTCGTGGAGACGTCAGTTTGTATGTCACGGATATCAGTACGAGCTACAACTTTGTGTCAAGAGGACTCATACCTATGCCTGCTCTCACTAGTAAGTGAAATGTTAACTCTAAAGAGAAAACCAGTTAATGCTTATGGACTTTTTGCACAAGGCATAAGTTTCGTACAAATTTTTACATAAATGAGTGCAAACATATTTTGTATTAAAAGTAACTTACGTTCAACTGGGAATTTAAAACGTGCACTTGTTACAGCAACAACTCACGCAGACGACTTGGGCTACCTTTTCCGACCCTCAGTGGTGAATCTAAATCAGAACTACAGTGACTCAAGTGAGGCCGGTCAAGTACTGCGATACATTTCGACACTGATCACGGACTTCGCCAAAGGAAGGTAAGGAATAATTGAAGAGAGAGTCGGTTGAATGTTGAATGAGGCCGAATTCATGTCCTTAAGGGGGCAGTAGCGTCATTTGCACGTGTTTTGACGATTTTCGAACCTCCTGTTTAGACGTTAATATAAAGATAAGTATGAATGCCAGAGACAAACGGCAGGCACCATTTGAAAGATAAAAGTTTTTACAACATTTTCAAAAAAAAATATTTTGTTTTAGCATTGAATTAGGATGTTTTGTGTTCTATGCAAAAATGGTCTGCAAAATTACATGGTGTCACTGCGCGCACGATTGCAGCCAAAGTTTTTAACTTTTTACCAATCGGTAAAATGCATCTGAAAAAGCATGAAATTGCCCATAAAATGACCCTTGGGTTTCAATATTGGGCAAGAAAAACTATTGAAACGCTCATCTTCAACTTAAGATGGAAACGAACCACATTTTTTCTGGCCCAATATTAAAACCCAAGGGTCATTTTATGGGCAATTTCATGCTTTTTCAGATGCATTTTACCGATTGGTAAAAAGTTAAAAACTTTGGCTGCAATCGTGCGCGCAGTGAAACCATGTAATTTTGCAGACCATTTTTGCATATAACAAAAACATCCTAATTCAATGCTAAAACAATTTTTTTTTTGAAAATGTTGTAAAACTTTTATCTTTCAAATGGTGCCTGCCGTTTGCCTCTGGCATTCATACTTATCTTTATATTAACGTCTAAACAGGAGGTTCGAAAATCGTCAAAACACGTGCAAAAGACGCTACTGCCCCCTTAACTTGTTCATTCGCTTCGTCGAGGGAACAATGTTCGATGTTTGGGGACACAAGACTCCTTTAAGAGAAGAAATTTTGTCGGATAAGATTTCGTTTCGTACAAATTTACTCCTGAAATCTGCTTGGTTCTTGCCTTTTTGGGGAAAGATTTTTGGAATTTCCAGAGATTCCGTCGGAATCGGCGAGCGCTCAAGGGGGAATAGGATTTCTGGAGTGGTTGCCCTCTCGCGCAAAAGGAATGAAAATGCATTGTCTCATGTCCTACACTGCGAGAAAAAGTGTGGATAGTACAACAAAAGTACAACAAAAACTGTACTATAAAAGTACAACAGAGATTGTGGAAAGTACAACGAAAATTGTACAAACCACAACGAGGCCTGGACTGCACAGCACTCGTCATGCCGAGTCCATTGTACTTTGTACAACAATTGTTGTACTTAAAAAGTACAACAAATACCTGATAGAAACTTTGCCAGAAATTTGTGTACTTTTGTTGTGGTTATTTCTAGCAGTGTAGGCAGCTTCCTCTTCACTGAGCAAACTACGTGTCCGTTGCAGGTCGGTGGGTCTTCCGGCCACGTGTGGCGATCCCTCACTACCGTACCGCCTGATCAACAGCGGTTCCCCAGTAGTGGCTGAGAACTACGGCAGTGGCGTTTCCGTTTGGCTCGACATCTTCGACCTGCTGAGGCAGGGGCGTCGACGCGTTCGAGTTCAGGGAGAGGGCAGGCGGCGCACTGCCGAGTGGGATGCCTAACCCTCCGGCTTTTTGGGTGTATCAGCATTCGCTTGGAAATAAACGCACATGACTATTCATGCCCGGCCCACATTGTTTCAGAAACACATCGCTTATAAACGGTACTCAATAGGGGAACATAAAACCTATGACTCTGCCAATTTTAATAGCGATTGGGGAGTTGTGAATTAACGGTTGGCCATAAATGTACGACAATAGTCGTGAGGACACGGCAAAAAAGCCGTTTACAAATGGCAAAAACTGATTTTTAACAACGGAAGTTGTTTCTTCACGACAGAGTTATCAACGACCGATCGTAAATTTACAACTTCGTCGTTAATTTACGATGTTGGTTCAGTAACGACAGATTCGTTACCGTTACCATACAGTAAAAAGTCGTTTGTTTACGACAATAGTCTTAGATGTAAAATGAATGTCAGTCGCTTACGGCAAAGACAGTTCATTTATGACCTGTCGTAATTTTTTTCGACTCATTTCTTTTAATTTACGGAATATATTTTCACGTGGTACAAAACCGATTCAGAGGTCATTCATTTACGTCAAAATCATTTCAGGACGATCGTGTCGCTAATTTACATTATTCTTGAGAGTGCAACCAAGCCCCAACCTCCACATAAATTGTAACTCCCTTTCCTGTTCCTTTTCTGAAGTTATAAGGACGGGGCAACATGGAAGAAACATACTAGAAAAAAGACTCTGCAATGCCATTCCTCACTGTCTTTAGGGCACTGCAAATCCGAGTTTAGGACAGGCATGCGCATCTATGTAACGTCAGTATGTGCCACGTTATACAGCTCACGCCTGTCCCACAGTGCGCAAGCAATGTATTTCAGCCCTTCTCGAATAACTGACTACGCTATCGCTCAGCCAAAATTTGAAGTCGTTCAAGGGAATAGAGATCATCGTCCGATCGGAGTGCCTTCGCCGTGCAGAAAGGGCTTGAAGAAGTGCCTGCGCGCGTAAGTAGAATAAAAGTTCGAATTGTTTCGATCTGCGCTCACTGGACGAAGTTCGAGGGGGGCAGAACTCTTCGAGATGTGACTCAGTGAAAAGAAGAGTGTAAGACAGAAACTGGAAGATCGTTCAAATTTCAAATGATGATGGAACACGTGCAAGCATCACAGAGCCAGACACATGGGTCCATGCCCTGCCGCCGCGGACCCGTCGCGTCCAGGCCGTGACGAGCCGCGTCCCGCCTGGTGTGCCTGGAGAATCCAGTGCCGCACGGCAGCGAAGACGACAGCAGCGTGGCGAGACGCTGGCAGTGCTGGCGATGAAGCGTGCGGCCGCGCACACGGAGTTGGAGCCATGGCCTCGCTAGCTGTGCGTGTGGTCGTCGTCGGTGCGCTTTGCTGCGTCCTCCGCTCCGCTGTTCAGGCAGGTGAGAGGATTCCAATCGAGCGCCATGCACCCAGAGTTGGTTCTCTTCGGAGTGGAGGATGCCCCCTCCCGTGTTGTATTCTTCTGCTGCTGTCTCTACACGCTTTGTCATGAAGGGGAGGTTCTCCTGTAAGTCTTACTTTCAAATTGAGTGCAGTCATTGAGATACATTAATTTCAAATATTAGTAAAATATGAGGTTTGCCTCC
The DNA here is from genome assembly GCF_012932325.1 of Thrips palmi. Lineage (NCBI taxonomy): Eukaryota > Metazoa > Arthropoda > Insecta > Thysanoptera > Thripidae > Thrips > Thrips palmi. The sequence goes on from NW_023144623.1 coordinate 1,692,448, forward strand.
AAATCGAGCCAGGAATGAAAAGGACGCACACACACTAAATGTTATGTACAATTTTGTCCATAGTCCATCATAGTTTTTTGAGCACACGAAATTTTCGTACAAGTTTCGTACAAAATTTTGTACAAATTTGTACGAAAAGTTCGTGTGCTCAAAAGACTGTTATGTCTCGTGCAAAATTTGTACAAGTGCATCCGTGAGCAAGCCACAGGTCTGTAATAACAGAAGCGTGCACCCAGGGGGCTACCACTTGTGATGTTAGGAGACATAACATTTCTCAAGAGAAGAGATTTCGTCGGATTTCGCAAGATTTCGTCCAATTTTACGCACAAAATATGCTGGTTTTTGCCTTTTTGGGAGAAGATGTCGCATTTCCAGATATTTCAAGCGCTCTAGGCGAAACAGGGTGTCTGGAGTGGTTGGTCCCTCGACGAGAACCCAGTGCGATGTAAGGTTAAGTGCGCCTGCGATGGGCCCGGCAAGAGCAGCTGGCGTTGTTTGGAGCGGTACTGTGCATCAAAGACTCGACGAGAAACCGGTCGTCGCAAGGTCGGAGCGTTTGCCTGCCTCCCCCCTTCTTCCGAGGGGGGCCTACTGCCCACATTCATTGCACAACTGGGCGATCCTGGCGATCCACACCAAACCTACCAGGGGCAAGATTTTGATGTGTCCGATCTGGCTCAAACTTGCACCATTTGACGCCCCTAGGCCACTGAGTAGGCCTATAAAATATTTTTGACCTTCTTCAAACGGTTTGGATTCATTTTTAAAACTTAAGCGTAACTTTATGCTTGACTCAAGCATTAAGAAGACATTACGCTGAAAATTACACTTGTTACGCTTGATTCAAAGCGTAAACTGATTACCCCCGCGGGAGAATCTGCAGTCTGAATTGTACCCAGGAACTGATGTCACACTATGCTTTTAGGCACTGTTGCAAAAAGGTACGGAAAATTCTGTTTATTTTTTTGCCAGGATTCTCCGTAGCCCTCTTATCAATATTCTCCGTAGGCTCTCACAGTATTCTCCGTAGGACCTGGAAGACTGTATAGTCCTACGGAGAACACTGTAAGGTCCTACGGAGAATACTGCACCGTTAAAAATCCACTGTAATATTACAACACAATCACCTACAGTAATGCTGTTATAAAACAACAGTATTGTTTTGTGTCTGAACGGGAAACCCATCCAGAAACAGCACTTTCGTTTCATAACAATTTCCTTGTCAAGTAACAACAATGTAATCGTCATTCAAAATAGTTGTGTTGTCGTTGAACAGGTTTCATGTTTAGAAACAGCCTTTTGCAATCTTAAAACATATTTTGTTGTCAGGTTACAAGTGTCTTGTTTAATAACAGCACGATGAAATCAACACAAATGTATCGAAGACTTCATCGAAGACTCCAAAGAAGTATTGTTTCATTACAATCGAACTGTCAGAAAACAGCACCGAGGGCTACAACATGCTTGTAATAAAACAAGTCGTGCTGCTATCAAACTTAACAGCATAAGTGCTGTTAATTTACAGCCCTTTTTTTAACAGTGAACTTGGCAAGTCGAAGGCCCGGGCCTTCGGCCCGCTCGCATCACACACACCGTGAGCGGGTAAAGCAAAGTTATCGATGTACCATCGTGACTTAGGCCCGCCCTTCTATTCACAATATGCAAAAGTCCTTACAATTTTTACTCCAACTGTCCTTAGAATATGCCCATTTCATTTGTCTCTTCGCCCTCATTCCGAAAATACCCATATTTGCCATGCTACTGCAACTCCTTGCAATAGAGGCACAGCAGGAGCGCAAAAAGAGTCCGTCGCACTTTTTCCCATAACTCATGAAGGCGGGCTCCTGGACCCCCCTTCCGACCCCTCGTTGAAGAGGTCTTGCCAAGACCTATCGAAAACTTAAGTAAAAATTTTCAGTCGGTCGACCCCCTTTTTTGAAGATCCTGATGTGACTAATAGACGAAGTCGGGCTCCTGGACCCCCTTTCCGACCCCTCGTTGAAAAGGTCTAGCTGAGACCAATCGAAATCTGCAATAAATTTTTTTAGTCGGTCAACCCCCTTTTTTTGAAGATCCTGATCTGGCCAACTTGTAAAAGCGACCGATGGGGTCGAGACCAGGTCCATTCATCTTGTCTCGTCGCCCCGATTCCAAAAATACCCCTATGTGCCCTGCTAGCACCAATAATGGCGGAAATCCCCCTCCCGCTCATGCAAACCATGATGCACCTGCAGCAGCCCTTGTGCGACCCGGACGGGATTTGCACCACCGGATTATTTGTTTGGACGGTACTCCTGAAGTACCCTCCAAATCTGGTTACTCTAGCTCAACTCCTTCCTTGTACACAGACGCCAACAACAACAACAACAACAACACACAGACACAAAGGCAAATGCATAGGCCCTCCCCCTATTTTTGGAATAGAAGGGCGGGCCAAAAAATGGCCAAATTTGCCAAAAATATTATATTCAAAGTTCATAGATAAAAATGTACATAGAAGGTTTCAGATTCAACAGGTTGAACACCTATAGCTATGTAGGTAGTTCCTTCATCATTTGGAAAGAAATAACATTGAAATCAGTTGTCGTTGGCTTATACGCTCAACTTCACAGGTTTGCTGAGTCGACAAAAAGTTTTGTCGTAGAAAGACTTCCTGCGTTCCTGGTTGGCACCTACATGAGTCGTCTTGCATGGACTCTATTTATTGATGACTTGTCGACAAATTTTAGTGACGGAATCTTGGTATCAACCCTACTGTTATTTTACAAACACCTAAAAGTTTGAAAAAAAGGCAAAAAAATCACTTTTTTAAATGTTAAAATTTGAAAATTCATATCTTAGGACAGAAGTTGAAATTGAAAATTCCGTCCCTAAAATCTCTTCTATACATCTTTAGGATAACCCCCAAAAAATTTCAAGACTTTCCGTTCCAATGAAAGACGCAGAAAGATTTGTCCCCAACGCTCTAAAAAACACTAAAACGCCACTTTTTTTCAGAGACCGTTCAACGTTTTGGATTGAATTTTGTTTTGGGGAACTCAACATAATGAAACTAATAAGCAAAGTTTCAACTTTCTGGGATTATTTTAAAGCCTACTTGAAAGTTTCACCAGGGTCCTCCCTCGAGTTTTTGGCTTTATAAAGCTATTTCAACAACTTAAAATCGTCCAAATGTCGTAGTTTTTATAATGAATGAGACTTAATTATAGTGCGGGCCAGAGTTCTGCAGTGGGTGGGTTTTCTCGACCCGCCGCCGTCTTGCGCTCTTGGCCATGGTTCCACGACCCGGCCCGGCTGGGTGTGCACGGGTGGGGTCCGGACCCGACCCAGCTCTAGGAGCGGGTAGACTCTCCACCCGGGTCCCCGCACAGGCTCGACGTCTGCTGCCGAGCCGTGTCCGCAGCGCGCTAGGCTCGGCTGGCTCGTTGCGAGCCACGGCAGCGCGCCGCTCGGCCGCAGCCGTCCTTGTCTCTCCCATAGGTCCGCCTTGAGAGCGAGAGAGACGCATGATGTGCTCGCTTCGTCCAGGCAAGCGCGCACCTCAACGCCGCTCGCCGGGCCGCCAGCGACACTGCCGGCCGGTGACGGGGACCGTCCCGGAACAGTTAGACAACATTTGGCAGGGGGATGGCCAGACCGCTGCCGCTTCGCCAAGACCCGTGCATACAGTCGCTCTCTCTCGCACAGCCCAGGCGGCGGGTCGAGCCGACCCACCCATTGCAGAACTCTGGTGCGGGCCCAAACTCTGACCCCATCTTCGAAATTATGTGGAGCAAAATAGTTATCAGATGTGACATATAGTCGATTTACAAAAATACCCATCATAATTTCGGAACGAGACATGGCTTAAGGCCAGGGACAGGTGAAAAAATGATCTCAGAAACTGCTGGTCCAAAACTTCTTATTTTCTGTCAAAATCTTACTCTTGATGATAAACTATTTCACCCAAAATCCCATCCCATAATATCAAGCGGTTCCTGAGATACAGGCTTTTTTATAATTTTTTAAGTGTTTGTTAAAAAATTCCTGTGCGTTTCCCATTTTGGGTTATTGACCTGACCGACATATTTTTTTGTTCGTCTAAGTCCAAAGAACAAACGCAAGTGACAGATTTTAGTTTCCGGCACTGATAGCAAAATACCGACTTTTCAATTTTGATATTTTTCAAAAACCAAAGATTTTCCCTTTTTTTGTAAAAACCGATATCCAAAACCATACTTCTGGGTGGAATATACAAAAACTGTCACTTGCGTTTCCTCGCAATAACCTACTGAGTCAGTGGAAAAAATATCATTGACGACACTTCAAACTGTATGCGCACAGGACCATTCAAATGTTAAAAAAATGTCTTCGGAGAAAAGGGCGTTTAGAGTTTGATGACAGATTTTAATGGATTTTCAGCCAAAAAAATCTCCTTGCGCATACTATTTTATCGTAAAAGGTTGACCTGGATATTTTTCACTTCTTCGATTCATTTTTAAAAGATCCCAGCATGCACAACTGAAAATGTCCATTACATTATCATTGGCAAGCTTCTAAAGCATGCATTTCACTTAAATTGATCAACAATGTACAAAATAGACAAGTTTTAGTGACTTCTTAGATGAAAAAAGCATGTGATTACTAATATAATGGAAATTTTGAACTAGGCATGCTGGAATCTTTTTAAAATGAATCGAAGAAGTGCAAAATGTGAAGATAAGCCTTTTACGTCAAAATAGTATGCGCAAGAGGATTGTTCAAGATACGGCTAAATAAAGCCAAAACAGTCCAAAAAAGACAATTCGACTGGGTTCAAGACCTAGCATATGCCTTCAAAAATCAAATCTTAGTCTCTTTGAAGTATGATTTCATATTCCCAACAAATTATGACAGTGGGGTTCATTTTGAAAATGGCAAGATTTTCGCTAGAACCCCCCCCCCTCCCCCTTGATGGCAAAACGGACAATTTTACTAAAGTGTCGTAAATGCAGGAGTGTGCGAAAAGATGTATTTTAAGCACTTCCAGGTCCCGGATAGTCGAAGTCCCGACAGATCCTGAAAGAGGAAGGTCCAAAGGACCATTTTCCACCCAGAACTCATTTCATTCAATTTCAACAAACTTCTTCATTTTTTCACCTGTCCCTGGCCTTAACAGAAGGCTTTGGTAGGCCCCTGCCCCTACAACCAGTAAAAATTTCAGAATTAACATGAGAAAACTTTGGTTGTGTTCTGGTTGTTATTTGGCTCCGAGAGCATTGAAAGGGATTGAAATAAGTCCATTGAAGTGTTTCTAACTAACGGCCTTTGAATAGAAACTGGATAGATGATAACAAAAATTTCACGACAGTCTCCTTTCTTTATCCTACGAATACAGACTAAGGGAGAGTGGGGTAATTCCGGACGCTTTTTTTCTTTTTGGTCTTTGAGCTTGAATATGCTTCTTGGGTCAAATGTTATTGGAGGAGAGTAAAGTATGGACCTTTACCTTCAAAATGAAAGCCAAATCTCAGCAACGGTTAGGGAGATATAGGCGCCCAACAAAAGCCCTGCAAGTGTCCGGAATTGCCCCAGGCTGGGGTAATTTCGGACGACCTATGGGGCAATTCCGGACGACCTTAATATTTGACACCACTCGAGCTTACATTCGCTTGTTTTGATGTGAGGCATGCTTTCAGCAGGCGCACAAGGACATTTGCTGCGAACTGAAGTGTTTGATTTATTACTCAAAGCATATTATAAGAAATAGTTTCTATCAAAACCCCTAAATTGACAACACTGTCTTGAGTAAAGCTCTTGAACATAGCTGCTATGCTATTTTTCGTTCTTTCTTTATCCTTCTGAACGGTGGGGATGCATGTCCACAATTTTGAACGCACTACCTTAACATTATGCGGGAAATTGAAGAAAATAACCCCTCTTGTCCGGATTTACCCCACAGGTAGTGAAAACCTTTGATGTTCAATTGTAAGAAAACGGCGAGCCATACGAGCAATCCCGAAAGGTTGAAGTAAAGTCCATTGACCATTTAATATGATAAAATTTTAGTCATGGGACTGAACTTGACGGTAAGGTACGATGAGTACATGGAAATACGAGGGAAAGATGCAGCTTTTGCCTATTTTTGATGGTACTCAAATTTCGTGAAGCGACCACAGCCAAACGGTTTGACCTCCTACCTTGGCGATTTGGAATTATCATTTTTAACTGATTATCTTCCTCTGTTACGCGGGCTTTTGAGTTATCTTAACTCAAACCCAGTGAAAATCGAAGTGTCCGGAATTACCCCGTGTCCGGAATTACCCCACTCTCCCTTACTCATTCAATCAGACACGACCTTTCCCCTTCACGACACACATAAAACCCCGAAGCCTATGAGGCCTTGCCTTTTGCTCTTACCCGTGCATCAAGGTACGGAATTTTCAACAGTAAATGGTCGTTGATCGTTCCCCCAGCTTCGTGCCCGCCGCTGCGTTCCACAACGGTGCTCGTGGAATGCCAGCGCAACGGCGAGCCCTTCGACTGCACGACGCAGCCCTCCGCGCCCGGGACCGTGGCCTGGTTCCGCTGCAGGGCCCTGCACCAGCTCCCGTTCGGCTTCCCGCCCGCCGCCGGCTCCGAGTCCCGCTGCGAGCCGAGCGGGGCGTGGAGCGTGCGACCCTTTCGCTGCGTGCCGAGTACGTATACCGAAACTCACTCTCAAAACCTTACAAACTACTTGCTGCCTTTCAAACAAAAGAAGCTTGTCATATCAAAGTATACTTTGAGCATACCTAAGCTTTCAAAAAACGTTCCTCGTAATTTACGAATTATTTCTTCATGTAACAAACTTAATCACTGAAAATAGAAAGGTCAGACTTTTGTGCCTTTTAAGGGTCATACTTCAATGACTAAGCAGAAAAGGGTCATACTTCGATGTATTACCTAAAAAGGGTCATTCTTCAATGTCTCACCAAACAAGCTAGGGCCCGCCCTTCCGTCGAACCGAGTTGCCAGCTCCGCTTCGCTGCGCCGGCAACTCGGTTCGACAGGGGGCCGGCCCAGCTTGGCCTGCCGGCGGCCTTTTCTCGGGCCTTCGGCCCTCGCATCAGACCCAACTTGGCCAGTCGAAGGCCCGGGCCTTTGGCCCGCTCGCATCACACACACCGTGAGCGGGTAAAGCAAGGTTATCGATGTACCATCGTGACTTAGGCCCGCCCTTCTATTCACAATATGCAATAGTCCTTACACTTTTTACTCCAACTGTCCTTAGAATATGCCCATTTCATTTGTCTCTTCGCCCTCATTCCGAAAATACCCATATTTGCCATGCTACTGCAACTCCTTGCAATAGAGGCACAGCAGGAGCGCAAAACAAGTCCGTCGCACTTTTTCCCATAACTCATGAAGGCGGGCTCCTGGACCCCCCTTCCGACCCCTCGTTGAAGAGGTCTTGCCAAGACCTATCGAAAACTTAAGTAAAAATTTTCAGTCGGTCGACCCCCTTTTTTGAAGATCCTGATGTGACTAATAGACTTAAGTCGGGCTCCTGGACCCCCTTTCCGACCCCTCGTTGAAAAGGTCTTGCTGAGACCAACCGAAATCTGCAATAAATTTTTTTAGTCGGTCGACCCCCTTTTTTGAAGATCCTGATGTGACTAATAGACGAAGTCGGGCTCCTGGACCGCTTTCCGACCCCTCGTTGAAAAGGTCTTGCTGAGACCAATCGAAATCTGCAATAAATTTTTTTAGTCGGTCGACCCCCTTTTTTGAAGATCCTGATCTGGCCAACTTGTAAAAGCGGCCGATGGGGTCGGGACCAGGTCCATTCATCTTGTCTCGTCGCCCCGATTCCAAAAATACCCCTATGTGCCCTGCTAGCACCAATAATGGCGGAAATCCCCCTCCCGCTCATGTAAACCATGATGCACCTGCAGCAGCCCTTGTGCGACCCGGACGGGATTTGCACCACCGGATTATTTGTTTGGACGGTACTCCTGAAGTACCCTCCAAATCTGGTTACTCTAGCTCAACTCCTTCCTTGTACACAGACGCCAACAACAACAACAACAACAACAACAACAACAACACACAGACACAAAGGCAAATGCATAGGCCCTCCCCCTATTTTTTGAATAGAAGGGCGGGCCAAAAAGGGGTCATACTTCGATGTATGACCCAAAAAAGGGTCACTTTTGTGAATGACAGATATAGGTTGATATATCCCTATGCTAACTGAGGACCACACTCTCAGACTCGTGTTGACTTTTTTCTCTCCAATATTGACAGTTTGTCCTTTGCTTACGTAGTTTTTGGCCCGCCCTTCTATTCAAAAAATAGGGGGAGGGCCTATGCATTTGCCTTTGTTTCTGTGTGTTGTTGTTGTTGTTGTTGTTGTTGTTGTTGGCGTCTGTGTACAAGGAAGGAGTTGAGCTAGAGTAACCAGATTTGGAGGGTACTTCAGGAGTACTGTCCAAACAAATAATCCGGCGGTGCAAATCCCGTCCGGGTCGCACAAGGGCTGCTGCAGGTGCATCATGGTTTACATGAGCGGGAGGGGGATTTCCGCCATTATTGGTGCTAGCAGGCCACATAGGGGTATTTTTGGAATCGGGGCGACGAGACAAGATGAATGGACCTGGTCCCGACCCCATCGGCCGCTTTTACAAGTTGGCCAGATCAGGATCTTCAAAAAAGGGGGTCGACCGACTAAAAAAATTTATTGCAGATTTCGATTGGTCTCAGCAAGACAAAAGGGGGTCGGAAAGGGGGTCCAGGAGCCCGACTTCGTCTATTAGTCACATCAGGATCTTGAAAAAAGGGGGTTGACCGACTGAAAATTTTTACTTAAGTTTTGGATAGGTCTTGGCAAGACCTCTTCGACGAGGGGTCGGAAGGGGGGTCCAGGAGCCCGCCTTCATGAGTTATGGGAAAAAGTGCGACGGACTCGTTTTGCGCTCCTGCTGTGCCTCTATTGCAAGGAGTTGCAGTAGCATGGCAAATATGGGTATTTTCGGAATGAGGGCGAAGAGACAAATGAAATGGGCATATTCTAAGGACAGTTGGAGTAAAAAGTGTAAGGACTATTGCATATTGTTAATAGAAGGGCGGGCCTAAGTCACGATGGTACATCGATAACGTTGCTTTACCCGCTCACGGTGTGTGTGATGCGAGCGGGCCGAAGGCCCGGGCCTTCGACTGGCCAAGTTGGGTCTGATGTGAGGGCCGAAGGCCCGAGAAAAGGCCGCCGGCAGGCCAAGCTGGGCCGGCCCCCTGTCGAACCGAGTTGCCGGCGCAGCGAAGCGGAGCTGGCAACTCGGTTCGACGGAAGGGCGGGCCCTAGCTTGTTTAAGCAGCAATAATATGCAGTATTTCCTTTGTAACCATGTACAATATTGTTCACCATAAATACTTAATTGTCATCAATTATTGACTATTTTTTAAGTCAATTGCGTGACTCTTTGTCAATAGCAACTTGACTTTATGTCAATATAACGAAGAAAATCCTACATAAATATTGAGGAAATTGTACTTTTTATTGCTGTGTAAAATACTCTTTTACAAAGGACAAAAGGTCAATAACAGTCTGAGATGGAGTCTCGCCACTGTCTGACCTTTCTTTGGTCATACATTTAAAAAGACCCTCATGTTGCAGTTCTCTAGGGAGCGAGGTGGATTGGATGGGAACCGATAAATGGAGGTGTCCTATTCAAAAGATCGCTAGGCGTTCTCCCCGAAATATAATCTTTCCTTTCGGACATTGCCACTCACCTCCAGATCACCAGCCTTTACCCTCGAGGTGTCGTGCGTTTTGCAGTTTGCGGGCGCCCCACGGGCAGGCCGACGGCGCTGGTGCGCGACGGCGAGGCGGTGGAGTCCGCCGCGGACTACCCGTGGCACGTGACGGTGTACGACGTGACGCGCGACATGAAGCAGATCTGCGGCGGCTCCCTCGTCACACCCAAGTTCTTCGTGTCTGGTAAGGGTGAAATAGTTTCAGACGGGGACTTATGAGAAGAAATCAGGTCAAAATAGAGTGAGGCGAGAATGAGGGACTGCGTTGCCGTCCTGGAGCTTTCGCAGCTCCATTCTCATATACCGAAATTCTAGGGGTACATCTTCTCAACCTCAATCGATGTTTTTCCCAATATTCACTGACGTTTGTGCGCATTAATAGAATTTCGTTCAGAAGCGTAACAGATTTGTCAAGTATTGATTGATATTACGTACATATTACGTTTTCCAAAAAAAAGAAAAACTTGCAGCAAAAGATAACAAGGTAGGTTTACGGCAGACCGCGTCTTGTCGTAACAGGCTTCGCGATGTCTCGCGGCCTGTTCCTCCAATCCGCGCCTGGCGTACCTACCTTGGCCTGCGGCGCTAGCCTGCCTTCGGCAGGCATTGGCTTGTCCATCGTCGGTTACTTCTTACGTGTTGCATGCTGGGGGGCTCCGCCCCCCAGACCCCCCTTAATTCTAGATAGAGTTGCTTCATCTACAGATAACACGATCTTGACCCTTGTCACTTTTTAACTTGTCGAAACTGGGGGGCTCCGCCCCCCAGACCCCCCTCTCTTCAAGACAGAGGTAATCTACCTGCAGAAAACTCGATTTTTCGCCGTTTTTTAGGTGTTTTTCGGCTATAAAAACTGAACCAGTTGAGCTAGGATAGTGAAATTTCGCGTGTGCCGAGCCAAGAACATACCTAATAAGCCTGCAAAGTCTCAGCCAGATCGGCCGAGCCGTTCAGGAGGAGTAGTGTACACACACACACACACAGACACACAGACAGACAAAACTTTTCAACCGCACTGGAGTAACGGGCTTCGCTATCGCTCAGCCAAAAATTCAATACGAGACTGATCTGTCTCTCGAGAGTGCAACGTTTTTCTTGATTGCTTCTCTGCTTCCGATCCAGATATCTCTAATGCACCCGGTTCAGGTGAATTAACCTACGTCGCCATGAGGCGGGGGAGTGAGAATGCACTGCGCCAATTTGTGTTGCAGCCGCGCACTGCTTCCACGACAATGACCGGGCCCTGCCCGCCGGACAGTACATGGCGGGCTTTGCCAAGACCAAGAGGAGCGCCAACGTGACCGAGCCCCAGGCACAGTTTCGCCCGGTAAGGCATCCGTCCAAATTTACCCCCTAATATTTGTTCCGTCGCTCTTTTGCTTTTCTGGCACTGGAGTTCGGAACGTTAGACATCTCATCTTCTGAGAGGTGAAGACCGAAGTGAAATAGTTAAGGAAGTCCCAATTCTTCTGGTTTCGATCATAACGGCACGTTGTACGAGTCTCTGTGCGAAATCTCCCTGCCGAAGATCAACAATTGCGCCCCGGGGCCTTGGGTCACGTGTAATATTATCATTCCGAGAAAAACTTGGTTGAAGAACACCGCTTTTACACTGATGTTTGGCTAGTAGGCTCCTGAAGTAGGCTTTGATCGTTAGAAACGCGGTTTTCAGCTTTCAACGCAGAAAAGAACGCACTGTTTTTGAAACAATAACAAGGTAGGTTTACGCCAGACCGCGTCTTGTCGTAACAGGCTTCGCGATGTCTCGCGGCCCGTTCCTCCAATCCGCGCCTGGCGTACCTACCTTGGCCTGCGGCGCTAGCCTGCCTTCGGCAGGCATTGGCTTGTCCGTAGGCGGTTACTTAATGCATGCTGGGGGGCATAGCCCCCCAGACCCCCCTTCATTATAGATAGAGTTGCTTCATCTACAGATAACACGATCTTGACCCTTGGAACTTTTTAACTTGTCGGGGCTGGGGGGCTCCGCCCTCAGACCCCCCTTCCTTAACGTCAGAGGCGATCTGCCTGCAGAAAACTCGATTTTCCGCCGTTTTTTAGGTGTTTTTCGGCTATAAAAACTGAACCAGTTGAGCTAGGATAGTGAAATTTCGCGTGTGCCGAGCCAAGAACATACCTAATAAGCCTGCAAAATCTCAGCCAAATCGGCCGAGCCGTTCAGGAGGAGTAGTGTACACACACACACAGACACACAGACAGACAGACAGACAGACAGACAGGAAAAACTTTTCAACCGCACTGGAGTAACAGGCTTCGCTATCGCTCAGCCAACAAGCTAGGGCCCGCCCTTCCGTCGAACCGAGTTGCCAGCTCCGCTGCGCTGCGCCGGCAACTCGGTTCGACAGGGGGCCGGCCCAGCTTAGCCTGCCGGCGGCCTTTTCTCGGGCCTTCGGCCCTCGCATCAGCAGTCGAAGGCCCGGGCCTTCGGCCCGCTCGCATCACACACACCGTGAGCGGGTAAAGCAAAGTTATCGATGTACCATCGTGACTTAGGCCCGCCCTTCTATTCACAATATGCAATGGTCCTTACACTTTTTACTCCAACTGTCCTTAGAAAATGCCCGTTTCATTTGTCTCTTCGCCCTCATTCCGAAAATACCCATATTTGCCATGCTACTGCAACTCCTTGCAATAGAGGCACAGCAGGAGCGCAAAAAGAGTCCGTCGCACTTTTTCCCAACTCATGAAGGCGGGCTCCTGGACCCCCCTTCCGACCCCTCGTTGAAAAGGTCTTGCCAAGACCTATCCAAAACTTAAGTAAAAATTTTCAGTCGGTCGACCCCCTTTTTTCAAGATCCTGATGTGACTAATAGACGAAGTCGGGCTCCTGGACCCCCTTTCCGACTCCTCGTTGAAAAGGTCTTGCTGAGACCAATCGAAATCTGCAATAAATTTTTTTAGTCGGTCGACCCCCTTTTTTGAAGATCCTGATCTGGCCAACTTGTGAAAGCGGCCGATGGGGTCGGGACCAGGTCCATTCATCCTGTCTCGTCGCCCCGATTCCAAAAATACCCCTATGTGCCCTGCTAGCACCAATAATGGCGGAAATCCCCCTCCCGCTCATGTAAACCATGATGCACCTGCAGCAGCCCTTGTGCGACCCGGACGGGATTTGCACCACCGGATTATTTGTTTGGACGGTACTCCTGAAGTACCCTCCAAATCTGGTTACTCTAGCTCAACTCCTTCCTTGTACACAGACGCCAACAACAACAACAACAACAAACAGACACAAAGGCAAATGCATAGGCCCTCCCCCTATTTTTTGAATAGAAGGGCGGGCCAAAAAACGTGACGTTTTGACCGCTTGTGAGTAATGTTCCTCTTAACGAAAAAAGAGACGCTTATTTTGCAGGCCAACGTTAATCGGTTTACAGAAAAAGTGTGTGAAAAATGTGTAAAACGTAAATAATGATTTTGTGTGAAACCGTTCAGGCTAAATTCCATTGGTCAAAGCTTCAGAATGTGAAATACGTAAATTATGTGAACCGTCTTAGAACCCTTCACTGGTACTTTGACAAAGTGACGAAAGTCCACCATCTCTTATTTTTCAGGAGAGTCAAAAAAAGTCTAAAATTTGAGCTGCAAAATAGAGTTTTGGGATTTGATGGTTGAGTTTTACACCATAGAATCCTGAAGGCATGAGTGTTCTTTAGGTTCAAGAGCCATTGCAATCGGCATCTTAGTTCCCGAGATAGAGGACATTCGCCATTTGTCAGCGTACGAAAATGAGGTCAGAACGACGAAAGTCCAACCGTACTTTGACAAAACGACGAAAGTCCAACCGTACTTTGATAAAACGACGAAAGTCCATACGTAATTTGACAATATGGTGAAAGTCCACCTTTACTGCTAACACAAATTAAATGAAACTTTTCAACTCTAGCATGTTTTATGTTCATGCCGTCACTGAACTCATGAATAATTATCTTAATTGGAAAGCAATAGTTAACTAAGACCGGTTTTTGCAGTTGGGACTTTCGTCATATTGTCAAAGTACGGTTGGACTTTCGTCGTTTTGTCAAAGAACGGCTGGACTTTCGTCATTTTGTCAAAGTACAGTTGGACTTTCGTCATTTTGTCAAAGTACAGTTGGACTTTCGTCATTTTGTCAAAGTACAGTTGGACTTTCGTCATTTTGAAGTATTTTCCTACGCTGAATCTATTAGAGATATCGACATATGCTTTTCACCAGTCGACAGGAAATCAAAAGTTCTAGAACGCAGCCAAAAATCTCATTTTATCAAAATTTTGGACTTTCGTCACTCTGTCGCCTTCCACTATAATACAGAGAATCTTCACTACCTACGACCTTTGGAGAGTAATTTCCCACCGTCGTCCGTGAACTGTTCCCGATGCCTTCAGGTGGCCCAGATCCACATGAAGGACTACGGTGCCCGGAAGCTGCACTACGTCAACGACATCGCGCTGGTGGAGCTGGAGGCCGAGGTGGCAGTGACGGCGTGGACGCTGCCTGTGTGCGTGGACTGGGGACAGGACCTGCCGGACCTGCGCAGCGGCGAGGAGGGCACGGTGAGCTCTCTGGTCAAGGAAGAGCGCGGTTAAAAGTATATCGCATCTGCAACAAGTGATCCGGGAAGCGGAAGAACGGGATAATTCGACTTCTTATTTTTGTGCCGGAGGATGGTTTGCATCTTTACACCAAATCTTAATCCAAAGTCAATGCAATCAACGGTTTAGGAGAAAATCCACTTAAGAAAGGGATATAACTCAACTTGACCCCCTCTACGGTAATTATTATTGTCTTAATTTTATCGGAAAATAGAGCTAACTCAACCGAAGTCCACTTAGCTCCTTTGCACAAAATGGCAAAAGGAGATAACTCAAATTGTGTCTTTATGAATCTTATGTAAAAAGAATCAACTCAACTTAACTCCACATCGTTAGTTGGAAAAAAGAGGTAACTCCAAAAATGTACCTCAGAACTCTATGCAGACCTCAGCTCCACTTGAATTGTCTCCGAATACCGCCTTGTTTTGGAGAACTAAGTAAACATGGTTCCGTAGTCCATTCCAACGTAAAGATTTAAATCAGAAACCGTCTACAGAGGGATGCTACACCTTTGAAAATTTTCACAGCTATTTCTTGGGGTTTCTTGACAAAAATGCAATTGCATCATTCATCTGATTGGATTAGGCCTAAGTTTACACTGCAAACAGTTTTTTGTTTCTCCTGAAAAATGATGAAAATTGAGTTATCCCCTTCTTTCGCTTTATGGATCAAGTATGAGTGCTCATTAGGGGGCGTCATACTCAGGTGACCTTCGATTTCAGCATGCGGGTGTGACTCAAAATTTTCGTTTTTTAGTGCTGAGTTCAGATTCGTGTCGGGTTTTGCGATCGGACTGCGTCTTGATCACCCTACCCGACGATTTATGTCAAAAAGCGGCGAAAATTCGTTTTTTCCCATTGTTTTGCCCCCTTGAGTTCGGGGTGGCGGTTTCTCGACCAGATCGCCTTCACTCACTCTAGACACGACTCTTCCAACCACCAGAGTCCATGTGAGCCACCCCATTTGGAGCCTAGGCCTCAAAACATGCCAAAATTTGGTGAAAAAAATGAAAATTTTCACCGTTTTTTGACATTTTTGAGCCATTTTGAGCCCCACATCGCCCCCTTAGGTGACCTGTATGGGAAAAAAGGAGGAAGGGTGTGTAGGAAAGGCAGCGCAGCGCCGGGGCATCGCCCGGGGTGTCGTGGAGGGCGGCTTTGAGTCGGCAAAAACAGGATTTTTTCGAAAAATTGAAGAAAATGGTCGAAGCAGCCGCTTTAGCTGCGGCAGCGAATGTGCAGGTCTTAGCTCGTTAAGCAAGTTTGCTGTGCCTACCCAGGGCTCACCACGGGGAGTTGCCTGCACGTCGAGCCCCGCCCGCCCACCCGACCGGGCGTAGCGTTTAGCTGCGTTTAACGCTGCTTTATCGGCCATCGAAATACAAAGCCTCTGGTTGAGAGCACTCCGCCAGACCCGCAGCATTGACTCCTCCCATGACCCCCCATTTTTTTCAATTTTTCGAAAAAATCCTGTTTTTGCCGACTCCAAGCCGCCCTCCACGACACCCCGGGCGATGCCCCGGCGCTGCGCTGCCTTTCCTACACACCCTTCCTCCTTTTTGTCCATACAGGTCACCTAAGGGGGCGATGTGGGGCTCAAAATGGCTCCAAAATGTCGAAAAAACGGTGAAAATTTTCGTTTTTTCACCAAATTTTGGCATGTTTTGAGGCCTAGGCTCCAAATGGGGTGACTCACATGGACTCTGGTGGTTGGAAGAGTCGTGTCTAGAGTGAGTGAAGGCAATCCAGTCGAGAAACCGCCACCCCGAACTCAAGGGGGCAAAACAATGGGAAAAAACCAATTTTCGCCGCTTTTTGACATAAATCGTCGGGTAGGGTGATCAAGACGCAGTCCGATCTCAAAACCCGACACGAATCTGAACTCAGCACTAAAAAACGAAAATTTTGAGTCACACCCGCATGCCGAAATCGAAGGTCGCCTGAGTATGACGCCCCCTAGTGCTCATGAGGGCATCAGGTCGGTCTCTATCGAGGGCTCTGCCACTGACTAAAATTTTGTACAATGGAGCGTGTTTACACTCAAGTCAGCCATGCTTTTGGCCCACTTATGGGCGTTTGTCTCACAATTTGCTTAATTTGCCTACTGCGAAAATTTACACTGGTGAGAAGAATTGTAGACTGGAAGTACGGAAATAAGTACGAAACGTCCTTCCTTGTTGCAAATTAACTCATGGAATCAGGGAAAAAAATATGGGGAGGTTCCGTAGTCGGCAGGTACTGACGGCCCAGGCAAATTATTGACCAGGACCAAACGTGTTCCATCCTTCTTGCCTCCCTGTTTAATGGATTCACGTGACAAGGCGCTTTTCAGCTGGAAGCGTCAGATTTGGAAAGAAAAAAGAGTTAATGGCACTGTGGAAACCAAAACCGCTTTGATGAAAGGTCTCTGAGAGTGTAAAGAAACTGTAAGCTTTATGTGGCAGGTCGTCGGGTTTGGCGATAATGCCCTGGCGGCGAGTGAGACCCTGCGCTTCGCCAGGTTGCCGTTTCTACGCCGGGAAGACTGCCAGAAGCTCGTCATCGACAAGCTCGCTATCTTCAACCTGCTGCCCGACAAGTACTGCGTCGGCTTCCTCAACAGTAGGTAGCGATAGCGATGTTGGTGCACTATACATGGCTTACGTAGACCTTTCTCACTATAAAGTAAATACCGAGAGTACAAGACAAACTTAGTTTTTTCATCAGACGAAGGATTTTTTTTTAATCTCACTGTGGATATTTAAATGTTGAGTGTCTCTTCACAGAAATTTTGCTTAGTTTTGTGGTTGCGCTGAATCGATCCATGAAGCGGAAAGAGAGGATCTCCCTATTTTAACCATTTTTCAGGAGGAGCAAAAATAGACTCTTGGAAGGGAAAATCAAAACCAAACAAATTAATGATGCAGATGGAAAATTGTCTTTAAAGATTTCCAGGGAGCCCCCGGGAAAACTGGGAACCGGTTTTACCGTGTAGGAAATTCGGAGTCAAGTTTTTCCCCGCTCGCGCTTCCTGGATCGATCCACTGTAGCACAGCTGAAAGTTTTCCGAGACGTTCAGGGTGCATGGCAACGGCGTGGAGTCAAACGGCCCGGTCTCACAGCCTGCTACTTGCAGACACCTCGGTGGCTCCGGGCGACAGCGGGGGCGGCATGGCCTTCCCCAGCGAGGACCGCGCGTGGTTCCTGCGCGGCATCGTGTCCGTCGGCAGCTCTACGGAGACCACCTACTCGTTCTTCACCAACGTGACGGCCTTCGTGCCGTGGATGGCCGGCATCATCCGCCAGGGCGTGGTGGGCAGCCCTCCGAGCATGCACTCTTAAAACCTTACGAAGTATTTTGAGCATACATAACGAACTAAAATACTTTGTTATATGAAGAAATAGTTCGTAAATTACGAAGTATTTTCTTTGTAAGCTTATGTATGCTCAAAATACTTTGTTGTACAAACTACTTTTCTTTGTAAGGTCCAAAATAGATTGTAAGGTTTTCTCATTGTGCACCTTTCTGCACAGTAACTGGAACCCCTCCAGAGCAAACCTTCGTGTCTTTTCTTGGCGCTAGGAAACTCTCCTGATTCGTTACGGCACGGTGCGAGGGCACCAGGGACCATCTTAACTCGCACTGTACAATGCCTGTAGCATTTCAAGTGCCTTGCAAGTTGGCGATAGTTTCCTGGCATTCATATGGTTGCGCTCTGGCGATTTAAAATGGCCTTCTTTGGAGGGGTTGAAATGTCTACGGGCACGTTTTGTAAAAAAAAAAACTAAAAAAAAACGAGCGCAATTCTGTGCATTGCCGAGAACGGTGACTAAATTTTAGCCATTCAGTTACTTATTTGTCACGGACTGGTCAGTATTTTCTTGCCTGGTTTGTTCATGCACAGAACTGTCCAGTTCCTAACGAAAATATAATTAAAAGATGTGTGGGCGACCAGCCATGAATCACTCACATTCAGCATGGTTCGTTCGGACAGCTAAGCAGCCGGCGCTGCGGCGTGGACGTAGCTGAGTCAATCGCGGTGGACGGCGCCACCGCCGACCGCCAGGACTTCCCCTGGGAGGTGGACGTTTACTTAAAGTGGACTTCGAACCGCGACTTCGAGAGGCTGTGGCCTGGCGTCCTGGTCAAGCCCAACCTGGTCATCACGTGTGAGTGGAGATACATAACATACCGGTTCGGCACAGTGGGCCAGAAGACCGGTGGAGGCGGACAAAACTCTACTCTGGAGCTCAAAACGCGTCTAGAGGCTTGTCCGCCTCCACCGGTCTTCTGGCCCACTGTGTTCGGCCAGGGCCTGAGGGTGACCATTGACGACATCCGAGCCGCTTTGGTACTTTTTCATGTAATGGTGGTGAGGGGCGATTGCTCGGGCGATTGACAAATGTTTAGGTCCCTGGGCCCATTATTGAGGTCAGGGTGATCAGTTTTATATTTCTCTAAACTTTTTTTCGACGTTCATGTCGACATTGCGTCACTTACTCCCTTTCTTGGCTCTCCATGGCACAATAATAACGCTAGCTTGATTATTTTATGCATCACTCAAAAGAAAACAAGAACCAGTCTTGCCTGGCTGATGTATGTCCTCTTTTCTGTTGCCCTGAGATCCATCTTCGTGCACTTCGGCCTAAGAGTACGGAAAATTCTGTTCATTTTTTTTTTGCCAAGATTTTCTGTAGGACTATAGTTTTCTGGAAGTCTGCATAGTCTTACGGAGAACACTGTAACGTCCCTCGGAGAAAATTACCACAAGCTACACAGAATTTTCCGTAGCTTTTTGCCACAGTGTGGATTCTGCCGAAATCCACGCGCACGGTCAAAGCTGTACATGGGTTTTCCAGGTTGCTCCTGGAAAATCGACCCCCTTTTCCAGGGTGGGCCTGGAAATCCCAGGTGGTGCTTTTGCCGTGCGACCTGATGGCCTTCTTTCTGCAGCAAAGGGGCGCTACCAATCGAAATACGAAGAGAGATACTCGTTCGAACTGTCGGAGTACCCAGCGTCCTGGTTCCGAGTTGCTTCGAGCCATAACTCGCCGCCGATGCTGGCGGACAACACTGGAAACGTGAGTGAGGTGGTGCGGCTGTTCTATCCGGAAGACGTCATCAGCAAATCCGGCGTCCTCTTCAGTTTTGCTCTGATGGAGCTAAAGCAACCTCTGCACCTGATGCCAGTGTGCGTGGACTGGACCGGTAGCGCGCAGCTACAGAACGGGCACTTTGGAACGGTGAGCTGCAGCACTCCGATCTCAGACTCGTACTGAGTTTCTGTTTGGAAACGTACTGACGTTCGTGCGCATAAATAAGCGTTTTAACAGTTTTATTTGTTTGACGAACATTATTATAAATCTCGTCGTAACGAATTTTTAACAAAACTCTATTAATGCGCACACACGTAAATGAATACTGATAGAATGTCGATTGAAGGATGAGAGGAAGGATTCAAGGAACGTGACGTCATAGTTTTTGTTGAAATGAGAGTGTGAATTTAGTCACGTTCGTTTGAATAAGACGTCACATTGGTTGTAACGTGACACAGCCGATCTCCTCAACCCAAAGGCATGTGAATAAAAAATTTTGAAATGTTTTCGACAAGTTTTGTCGAAGTAGGAAATTTTTTCATCTTACTCAAAAGACGCGGCAGATGATTTTAAATTATTTATTTTTTAAAAGATCAACTAAGAAGAAAGGTTGTCAGTTGTATCTCATCTGGTCTTGCTTAGTTTCATTGATATGATCTTATTTGACATCATACGTATCTAAATGATTGTGACATTCGCATTCTAACGAATATGGCGTCACTTTCTTTGAACACAAGTGAGAGCAACGTGCCGCTGCAGTGTTCATAATACCAGTGCTTTCCCAAACGTATGCAGACTTACTTCGAGACGCCACCCAACAACACTCGAGTGTGGAAGCGCTACTCACTCGTCAACGCCAGCGAGTGTGACTACGTCTCGAAGGCGTCCTCAGCGGGCCACCATTTGTGCATTTTTCACCAAGGTAGGGCCACCATCTGACTAACTAACTCCACGCAGAGTTCCTTGAAAAGAAATAAATTGAGAATTTACCGAACATCTGGACATTTACTTTTATTTTGCTGAAGGTTTTGTGAATTCACGAGAAATCCTCTTAGGAATTGAGTACAGTCTTTGTGAGTTCACCAAGGTTTTTTTGGTCACTATTTGAGTCTAGAGGTATCGTTGTTCATTCTTGAGGCGTTTTCGTAAGTGAAAATTTCTTACGAGGAAAGTTCTGCGTAATGATACTAAGGAAATGATGCGAGCGAAATACATTCTGTTCGTATTGCGAAGTTTTTTTTTATCTTACAATAAAATACCTCAAGAGGAGACATGAAGGAGACATTGCGCTTCGCATGCACGGCATACGAAGTTCACATCGTTTGCGCCCAATTCACTTACATGTCACAAATTTCATTGTAATACATTTAGAGTGCATGGACGGATCGACAACCCTTTTCAGGAGGGGAGTCGCGCCACCGATCTCGCAGCCTATTGGTCAACGTGGACGACGCGTGGTACCTGCGTGGCATTTGGTTCTACTCGGACGCGCGAAGGACTGGCGGCTCCGTGGCGGTCTACACGGACATGAGCCACCCGGATGTGCTGCAGTGGCTGGACACAACCGAAGACAAGCTCGGCGAACCCGAGGTGAGACCTAGCAGGGGGCACCCTGAACTCTTCTCTGCGAAGTGTGTGCCAAACACGCACTACATAGAGTCAACCACAGTGCACCATCTGTAGAAATTTGTTGTCTCTTAAATGAGGAAAAAAAAACTGTATGACATTGCCATCACATGAAAATGGCGACAATTTCATCACAATTTGATTACATTTTTCACCAGAGCTCCCATACCTATTGTTTTAAGTGACAACAGAGTCATCGACAGATTTAAAGACTTTCTTGTGTAAGGGAAATAAACATTCAAATTGCCATCAAGTATCACAAAGATTTTACTTGGAGCCCTTGAATTTTCAGAGTAACGGTCTTACGGTGACCAACGTGGTGCATACCACAATACAAAATAAATTCGACCAAACATTTAGGAGTGTGTGTAAAGCACTTTTACAAAGATGTGCGTTGATGTTGCAGTGCGGGCACATGACCCTGTGCGAGCCACTCTCGTCGTCCAGGACTGTGCCGGGGCACATGCCGTGGAGTGTGGTGGTGGGTGACAGGCAGGGCCACCCCGCGGGGCCAGGGCAGCTGGTCCGTTTCAACGCCGTGCTCACGAGTGAGTACTTCATCATGTGTGCTCCGCTCACTTCATATGAGCAAATTTATTTTATGTGTGCAACGTCTTTCCATAAGCCCTTCTCGTTTTGATCATTTTTTCCCCTCCATGCCCTCATGCACTCCCAAGATCCTACTGAGCTTTTTCTTTGCAATACGAACAAAAAGAGTAGTTATTACGGCGCAGTGTGCAAAGTTCTCAGTAATCCGTGACCCGTTTCGTCGTATTATCAACAATTTCTCCGTATTATGATAGATTTGTATCGTAAATGTCTGAGAATGAACGTACTATTATGACTGCATAGCATTTTTTAGTAGGAAGTTGGGATTGTGGGTAGAAAAACATCGTAAACTATTACGTCGCTAAAAAAAAATGGGCCGCTATTTTTTGGCCCGTCCCGTTTATTTTTTGTAAAAAAATGACGGAGGGACGGGCATATAGTATGATGCATGCTGTGCGTCCGTTCGTTCGTTCGTTCGTCCGTTCGTTCGTCCGAGGACTTCCCGTGGTCCGATCTTGACCAAATTTGGTATGCAGCCTCCTTGGGTGACCCTAAGAACCGCCCGGTGGCAGCAAATCCGATCCGAGCCCCGGGGGCGCTGCTGCAGGTGCATCATGGTCTACATGGGGTCCAGGAGGATCTCGGCAACGGATGCAGCTAGGAGGGCATGTAGGGGTATTTTTGGAATCGGGGTGACGAGAGAAAACCAATGGTGCCAGTTTCGAGCAAATCGGAGAAGTTCGGACCCGGGTTCAAATCCCAGCGGGGTATTTTTGGAACATTCTTTTTATTCGAGTTTTTGCATTGTTTCTGATGTTTTGGAGGGTGCTGATGACGAAAACGACATTTATTTTAACCCCAGACTCAGATTTAATTCCCGTCAGGGTCAAACATAGGAGAAATTCGTACGTTTCTTAATGTACGGGACGGGCCAAAGTTGCCGATGTATACCCCGTAAACAAAACTACTATCAAAAGTAGTACTGTCGTACTACCATTTCGGAGCTCTGTACATCCCAAAATGTAGTACGGAAGGAGTACCTTATGAAACAAAAAAGGCATCCGAAAGAAGTACTGCCGTGCTACATTTCAGGACGTCTCTTTCGGGAGCACTTCGGGACGTCGGAAACGGTAGGTCTGTGAGAGGTCTTTCGGAGGTCCCCCACCACCCGTCGCAGCGCCCTGCGGCCATGTAGTTCCGAAGGTGACCGCTAGAGCGCGCACCTGTGTCGTAGTTCAATGGCCTGCCGCTAGGGTGCGCCACTGTTCCGGATATGAATGTGAATGCGTATAGGAATGTGAATATGACAGAGATAAACTGTTAGGAAAAATGTATTTATTCACTGACCTTTTTAAATTAAAAATCAAACGATAGGACTTGTCACGAACAACAGAAAATATGGAGACAAAAATGGTGGACAGGACTCAAAAACAAAATATTTAAAAGAGGAATCTCAGTTGGACTGAAAAGAAAATACAGCAACCATAACTGTAACACCCCTTGATTAAAAAATAAGCCAAAATGACTGAAAGAAATTCAATTAGCACTGATTCCAAGGTGTCATGCTTACTTTGCTCTGTCGCAGGAAATTCACTTAATTTGACACTGAAGCACAGGAGTCAGTTCTTGTTCCACATGTAATTGCATAGTGGTGCAGGTTATCGTTCCAGAATCTTGGGCAACTCCAGTGGGTCAAGGTTTCCGCAAAGAGCCTATTTCTCAAGCATAAAATCAGATGACGAACAAAATAAACACTTTGACAATAAGAGTATCAAAGTAACAGAATATTGTAGGTTAACTTACACCGGCACTTTCTGATTTGGATTGAAACACGAAATAAGCCTGCACCAGGCTTTGAAGTATTCTTCTTATTGGTGCACCTGAGAACTGAACATCTTCGTGCGTGGTTTCTTTTCTTTGGAGAAATGAATTTACTATAGTTAACAGAAAAATAAATAGAAGTAAGGATCCGACGCCACAAGCACAAAGCACGCCAAAGTGCGCCGACTGTCACTGCACAACAGGTGAGCATCGCGTGGGCCCGAGGCGCGCTCTAGCGGACACACTCGGAACTACATGGCCGCAGGACGCTGCGACGGGTGTGGTGGGGGACCTCCCAAAGACCTCACATAGACCTACCGTTTCGGACGTCCCGAAGTGCTCCAAGAACCGACTACTTTGGGACGAGCGACCAGGGCGCGCTCTGGCGGCGAACTCTGGCACCACACACTAGGTCCCCGCGCGACGTACGAGAGAGCTTCATTTGTAGTACGTTTAGGGAGGTCCCGAAGAGCTCCCAAAACCGACTTCTTCGGGACGTCCGAAAGACGTCGGATTCCAGACATGTACTAGTTTTGTTTAAGGGGTATCGCTACTTTTCCTGTTATTTTCTGTCACCTTCACCTTTATACTTAATCTGGACCTTGCCGAGGGTTTTGGAGCTAAGTGACTGAAATGGGACTAAAAACAGTCTTGTTTTGACCACAACACGCTCATCCCAGGAACGTGACGTTCCTTTGAGCATTGTGTCACATTCGTTTGAATGTGAATCGGCCATAAATAAGCTTATTCACGTTGAAACGAATGTGACAAAACGTCACGTTCCTTTGAGCATTATGTCACATTTGTTTCAACGTGATGTCGCGTTCCTGGAATGAGAGTGAAACCCTTCCAACGCGACGACTCTTGGTTAAATCAGGAGTTCGTGTCTGAAACTAGACCTATTAGAAAAGAAATGGAAAGGAAGTTAAAACTTTTGAACGGGCTTGCAGCTAGCAGAGTCTTGTACAGGGCCACAGGGAGTGACGGCACTTTTCAAGCCGAAGACACAGCGAAAATTTTAGTATACATCACGGAGAAGAACGGCACATCCAGAACTGCGTCGGTGAGTTGGCTGGGATAGTGGGTATTTGTTTCGGTACTTAAGAGGGACATACCTGCACTGTTTTTAACGAATGTGACGTCGTATTCATTCGATTGAGAATATTGACACGTTCGTTTGAATGTCGGTTCACGTTTAAGGATGATGCTTTAAAGTGAAACTAGCATGTCCAAGATTTGTGATGAAAATTGAACCACTATTAGATGAATTTATTCCCAAAGTTGGGGCCCCAACTCCTATTAGTTTCTGAGTTATTGAGGTTTACGAGCTCCAACGAATGTGAGATACATCAGACGTGTCACGTTCACTCTAAATGTCTTACAATGTAATTTGACTTACGTTACGGTGAATTCGGCGCAAGCATAACGCGAAGCAATATTTCTTCGTACATTACGAATCTTTTGAGCTTTTACATTGTAAGATACAAAGAAAACCCTTGGTAATATGAAGATAAAACACCTTTGTATTATGCTTGCGCCAGAGTGATTCCAACGAATGTGACATCCAACAGACGTCAAATGAACGTGGCTGAATTCACACAGTAGGTAGTATGACGTCATATGCCTTGGATAACATTTGAAGACCCTGTAGCCCAGCCGGCATGCACTGATAGAAAAGATGCTGTTAATTAACAGCATATATCCTGTTAAGTTTTTTAGCAACACTTGTTGTAGCAGAACGGCATATTGTTGGACACTGAGTCGTTATCCAACAGCAGTGTTGTAAAAAGGGATGATGGCTCTCTGTATCTGATCTCTGACAATAAGTTGTTGTGTAACAGAATTACCATTTCCAAATGGCACCAACCTGTTCATAAACAACACTTTTCTGTTTTCAAACAAAAAAGTTGTTATACATTTACAAAAAAAATGTCGAGGGTCCTAATAGTCTTATCCAATACTAGCAGTCATTCAGAAACGCTCTTTTCTGTTTACAAACAGCACTGTTCTTCAACGCGGTCTCTCTGTTATTCACAAAAAGGAAATAGGAGTTTCCTGACGGCTCAAACAAGACATTTGTTTTGTAACAGTTCGTGCAGTTCTTGGACAGTTCACCGCTGTTTAAAAATTGGAAGTGTTGCTAAAAAACTTTACAACACAAATGCTGTTCAGAAACAACAGAATTTATTTTGACATAGTTGGAGTTTGATTTGAGCCGTGAGCTGCAAAATGCTCCGGCAAATCTTCAATTGAATGGTGTTGTTTTTAAATGACAGGATACCGTTCCAAAACAGCATATATCATTAATTTTACAAACAAGATGTTCTGTTTTCCAGCATTGGAAATCGACTATATTTGTTGTTTTCTCCAATGATGAAACTTGCTGTTTCCTAACAGCATTTGTGCTGTTTTAAGTTCCGATGACACGTGCTGCTTAAAAGCAAATCACTCGTTGGTAAATGTGCTGTTTTCCTACAGTTTCTTTTAACAGTGTGCCATGTCCGTTTCCTTGTTCCGGTCCTGGAGGTTGTGCGGGTGAGCGTGCACGAGGAGGGCATCCACTTCTACTCCAACGCCGTGCTCCTGGAACTGGCCCCCGAGGACGGCGCCTCCTCCACTCCGGTGTGCCTGGACCTGAGCGGCAAGGTGTTGCAGCCGCTTGCCCCGGGGGAGATGGGCTTGGTGAGTCTCTCGCCTCAGGGCACTACAAAGAATCTTGAAACGGAAGAAGAACAAATGTAAACCCTGAAAACAGCTTCTGCGTATGCGCAGACGACGTTCCCCCACCACTCGGTGCGCATGCGCAATAGCTGTTTTTAGGGCTTACTTTTGTTCTTCTTCCGTCTCAAGATTCATTACTCGATATGTACTTTAGTGAGTGTCATGATTTGAGGGATCCTATTCAAAAGATCTAATCTGAGCGTTCCCCTCAAGAGAACGTTACCTTAAACGCAAGGTGTACCTATTTCATTCTTTTTGATCATTTGATAGCTACATCTACAAATCAAGATAATTTGTGATCAAATTCACTATAACCTGAAGATGACAGATCAAAGAAACCACAAGTGAATGCAGAAATACATGCCGCTAACGCTCGTATCCGTCCCAAATGATCAAACTGATTGAAATTCACCTGCGTTTAAGATAAGATTCTCTTGGGGGGAACGCCCAGATAACGATCATTTGAATAGGACCCCTCGTGACAGGAGTGCACATTGCGTACACGGTGGCAGATGCACATTTATTTTGCCGCCTTGAATAACCAGATCCAGTTGTGGCACACGTGGATTCCAGCCAACCACAGCATGCTCGGTACGCCTGCCTTAAGCCCAGGGGACTGCAAAAGGAAGGCATCAGTTACTCCCAACGCTGCGTATCCTACAAGATTCTGCTTTCAGAAACTGAAAGCCGCCGGTATGAAGGACTCCATCTTGTCAAGAGGCGTGGCGTGGCAAGGGTGTACGCAACGCGTGAAGCTTTAAGCCTTGCTTTCCTTGCAGGGATTGCGGACTTTTGGCAGATAATCAAAAGAAGGTCCTTGTATGCATACGCACAGATCGCAAATGCGTAAAATTTAGGGCGCTTTGAGCTCATTGGTCCTCATGAAACTTTCAATGTTATAGAAATCAAGGGAGGAAATTTTATTGCCAAGATTGCGCTACCAAGATTTTTCCTTGGTGTTTTTTTTATTTCTTGAGTCTTTTGGTGTTTGTACTTCAGTTTACTGTGGCTCAAGTGACAGTTTCGGTGGGGGTGATGAGATGTCCTTTCCATCTTCGCAAATCGTGTTGCGAACAACGGCCTTAAGCCAGGGTGCGCAAACTTAATATCATTTTGCAATTAAATTTCGGAGTTCCATTTTAACAACGGTCGCAGATTTCAAAAATAAGTTACACAACTGAAATTAGAAATTTGATTTAAGCATCCTGTGCACAACTTTTCGTGACGTCACCCCTTTCAAAAAAAATTGGCTCACAAAATGTCAACTATCTGCCCGCTTGAAACCTTAAGAAGTATTTTAAACATACACATTACAAACCAATTTTATTTGTTATACGAAGAATTAGTTCTGAAGTAACGAAGTATCTTCTTCGTAAGCTTATGTGTATGCTCAACATTCTTTATCAAAACAAACTGTGATTCTTCATATGGCCTGAAATACTTTGTAAGGTTTTCTCAGTGTGCGCATAGTGCCTATAATCTCAAAGAAGTCCGTAACTCCTGCACCCCAAAGGAGAGGATAGTTTCACGCGTCCCCCACAGGCCTCGCCACAGGCCGTTTCTGCCCCCATAGGCGGGGCCGCCTGGATGAACTGGTTTAACACTTTTGGTGACGCAGGCCCGCCGGTGGAGCAAGGAAGCGGGTACCTGGTGACCGACGGCTACCTGTGGTACCTGCAGGGACTCATTGTTGACAATGGCGCCGATCTGTCGGGTAGCGAAGTGCGCGTGGCCGCGGACCTCCGCAACGAGAAGCTGCGCGCCTGGCTGCGGGAGAAGATCCACGAGTTGGGAACCCGTAAGTGCCCCACCGTTTGACGAGCGTGTCGTCGCATTTGTTGTACTTGGAATTGCGGGAGGGAACAAAGACCGCTATACTTTGCATCGTTTGAGCAAAGACCACCATGCTTTTGCATCCCTTCAACAAAGATCGGTATGCTTCTTGGAAATGCCAATATGTCTCTCACTGAGGATTGTTTCCCCGCCCAAATTTGGGTGAGTAAGGGTGTATCAGCTACCTACATGGCTCCATAGTATTATGACCCAAATTTAGGTGAGGTAACCTTCACCTAAATTTGGGTGGTAAAGAATTCCTCGCCCAAAATTTGAGTCATGATCATAACTCCTTCATTCTCAGTGCGCGGGCTACCAATTGAAATTGAGACATCTTGGTCCACGCCAAAAAGTGTGGAACTATCCCGAGGGGGAAATCACTCTAAAAAATTGTGACCCGACTACTCCCTATTACGTTCTATTACGCTATTGCAGAAGTCTTATTACGTGTGCAAATATCGAGATTTAAACTTAAATCAGACCCTTTTAACGGAAAATTCAGAAAATTTTGGCTATTACGATTACGCGTAGTACAGGGAATCGGCGACCTGACTATTACGCAAGTGATTTCCCCATCGAACTATCCCATATTAGATTTGCAGTGTCGCGTTTGGAATCTCAGTGCTGTCATTTAATTGCGTGTGTTTCAGCGGAAAGAGTGCACTTTGTTGACACTGGCCGGAAGGACTGCGTGGGCGGGCGATCCTCCGATTTCCAGGTGAGCTCAGAAAGGCAGGTCTAGAAAGACTTGATGGTGCAATCACCGTTTCCCCCTACCATTTTATTCTCCTGATCAGATCCTATTTGCCTGCCCAAAAGTACTTAAGGGGCAATTCCAGGGTCGCTGTCAAAGTTGTATATCGACGATTTCGCTCACTTTTTGCTTTAGTTTTACTCGCCCCAAGTTCAACACCATCATAGAATTTCAGACGCCTGGATTAATTTTTGTAAGGATTGTGTGCATTTTAGGTTTTCATCTTTGTAATCCCCAATTTATCGTTGTACCCGAGAATTGTTTGTAAAACATTAAAATTGACTCCGATCCTAGTTCATGGACATGGAGAATAGAGGGGATGGAGGACCGGCTGCGAGAGCCCTCCCTTCTCCATGCTCATGGGGTCGTTACATAAGCTCCTAAACATCTTTTCGGCCAGGACTTGTTATTTTAAAGAGCGGTACTTATTCCGTGCCCGCAGTGTGGCGTGAGGTCCAAGGAAGAGAATTCGCAATTGGCGTTCAACACTCGAAGCTGGGGGACGCAGGACCACATGCACTGGAACCTCCACGTGCACGTGGACTACGGGGACAAGGGCTGGAGCGTGCACGGGGGAGCCTTGGTGAAGCCCAACATGGTCCTGACGTGTAAGTACTGCTGCCCTAGGGCTGTTTGTAGACCATGAAAGTTTTGTCGAGGTTTACAAAGATTTCACTTTTCACCCAGCGGCAAACAACTAGAATTTTGGTGTACTTTTCCCTTGAAATAGCGATGAAATAACGGTGAAGTAACGCGAAATAACGTTGTAATACCCTTAAAATTACTATGAAATAACAAAGAAATAACTTGAAAACCTGAATTTGAAATAATGGTGTACAGTCAGACGCCTTTATTTAGCCGCTCTCACTGTTGGCTATTTGGGAAAAAGTTATCCCCACCACTCTGGCTCGAGGCGAGCCCGGCCGGCCGGGTCCGGGACTCCCGGCCGACCGGCTGACCCTCGCACGGCGCCGTACTAATCCCCCGACCAGGCTCATTTTTGAAAATGCAATTTGCGTTCAAATTTTCGGCAAACTGTTTAGCGGTGCGTGTTCCTGGCGTCAAAATAGGCAGGGTCAATGAAAATTTCATGTCATAATTTGATTTTTTGACCAAGTTACTGCAGCCGCCCACGCCCGACAGGAACCCGGCAGCGCGTCCAAATAGCGATTTGAGGCACTTCTAAATGTCAGATCGAGTTGAAATTTTGAAAGTCTGTTGTTCAAAGCATGAGGATCTCCCGGAGTTAAACAAAAGTGTGGGTTGGGTCGGTCAAAAGCATTCAAACTTGAACATTTTCTTGTTCAAACGAAAAAGTACCGTAACTTGGTCAAAAATTCAAATTTTGACATGAAATTTTCGTTGATTCTGCCTATTTTGACGCCAGGAACACGCTCCGCTATACAGTTTGCCAAAAATTTGAACGCAAATTGCATTTTCAAAAATGAGCCTGGCTGGGGGATTACGGCGCCGTAATCCCTACCTGCGAGGGTCAGCCGGCCGGCCGGCGGGTCCCGGACCCGGCCGCCGGGCCCAGCCCCCTGACTGTTTGCTATTTAGGAAACGCGCCTCCCGGTCGGCGGCGAAATAGAGGCGTCTGACTGTACATATTTTGACGAA
Source organism: Thrips palmi (assembly GCF_012932325.1). NCBI lineage: Eukaryota > Metazoa > Arthropoda > Insecta > Thysanoptera > Thripidae > Thrips > Thrips palmi. The sequence goes on from NW_023144623.1 coordinate 1,722,790, forward strand.
GTTTTGTGCCCCTCGCACTCCACGGATTCAGTGCACAACTTACCCCCTCCTCTCATGAAAAGAAAGAAAGAACAATCCAAAATTGATACGCCACTGAATCCACCCGTTCTCGTAAACAACCGTGAGTTGAAGGACAAGGAGCCTCTCTTCTCGACAGCTGCGAGGCACCTCGTCTCGGAAACGACGCCGAACACCACTGCCCACCCGATTTCAACCAGCCATTTGATCGTCAAGTACACCTCGTTTGTTGACTTCACGGACATACGGAGCACACGCATCGCAGAGGTGATTACGCTGGAGCAAGCTAGGAAAAAAACAAAGATTTGGAAATACCAATGAATTTTAAATTATTTCTCTGTTCGTTTTCACATAGTCTTTAATTGACTTCGCATTAGACGTATTCAATGAAAACTATGAATTTCCATCAAGAGTTAAGATTCAGAACACAGTCACATGGTCTATAACGGATTAGTACTTATGCTGATCCAGATCAGCAATAGCATTTCACTTTTCTCGCTTAAGCGAGCATTTGTATGGCTGACATTGCTGGAGAAGAACAACAGTTGCCTGTTCCCGGAAAAAGAATGTCCTACCGCTGCTACAAGCCAACGCTCCACTCCGCCCCACCCTCCGTCTTCTAGCGATTATTTTGTTTACATTTTCAACCAGGTGGACCGAATCCACCTACGGAAGCGCCCGACGATCCACGCACAGGACTTCTCGCATGACCTCGCCCTTCTCGTGCTCAAGACCACCGTGGACCTGACGCCAGTGTGCTTGCCTGAGCCCAGTTCGCTGGGCCACGAGTTGCCGCGGCTCGCAGCGGGTTCTTCTGGCGTGGTGAGTTTGAACAGTGCAGGGGACCTGCGGTGGGTGAAGTGAGATCTCTTCTATTCTTTAGTCCATGCTAAGCGTGATTGCACTACAAACGCAACTGTCTACTTCGTACTCTCTTATAAAATGCATGCTTGCAATTGCAAACTTTCAAACGTACGTGGCCATGTAACTTACACACTTTCAAACGCATACATTCGTTATTCCCGGTTATAACTCATTCATTCTTAGTGCGCATTGAACTTTGTTAAAGGATTGCTTTAATCGCCTCGATCACTTTTGATCACGTCAGGTTGAGTACATCAACGACACTGCGACATCGGCGGACCGTGGTTGGAACCGAATGATCCCCGTCAATCTCTTCGCCGCGGAAAAGTGCGAGGGCGTTTTGAACGACACCGACGACCCCATCCACCAACCTCAAGACGAGTTCTGCATTGTGGTTAAAGATTATTCCGGTAATAAAATATTACACGAGGGGTCGACAACTACCTCGAGCCGTGTACGAGGTAAGGGAGTATGGGGCGATTTGTAACAGATTTTGGAATCCTCTATACAAAATTAAGAACATTCTGCATATCGGTGTCAAACTTGTGCCAGTTGAGCAGTCTGGCCCTTCATCTAGACTGTGCAGCTCCATTGGATCAATCTGGAATCCGTAATCTTTGAAATCTAAGACGCTTTCCAAACCCTTGCATGCTGTTACGAATCGCCCCAGCATGGGGTGATTTGTAACAGCCATGGGGCTTTTCATGACATCCTACACATTAAATGAAACATCGTCGGGAATGTTATCTCCTCCAGCAGTTGTTCTTCGGATGTCCTGCAGACGCCTTAAAATCTGCGTTACAAGCTGCCGTTGACCGCCTCAGCATTAACTGACCGGCTATGTCAACCCTAACCTCATTTTTTTCAATTTTGGAGGAAAGAATAGAATAACTCGCTTTACAATGCACTTTGAGCTGTGTAAATGTATTGGAGTTAGGCAGCAGATGACTCGAGAAATAATTCAAGCATTTTATTGCAAAAACTACTTAAATTCTTGTTTTTATACGGGTCTGTTACGAATCACCCCAAATGCCGGCTACGCAAGAAATACATCCCTAACTATCACTGGACAAAGTAAAAGCAACTTATGCCACGTGGTTACATTGTAAAGGGGTCACGCTTCGAGGCCTCAACGGTATTTCGATGGTGATTCATACCTGGGCAGCCTCAGACAGAAACTTCCTTGAACTCAAAATAAAAGATTTGCCTGTTTTCGGTGCACCCTATATTTCAGACGCCCTCCAAAACTATACCTGAGCACCGATCACATCCGCTTCGATTGTTCAAGAACCCTCTACTTGAAGCGAAGGAGGGGCCATACTCAGATTTTCCTCTGCTCCCTCCACTTAAATTAATAAACGCATTTGTTACGAATCGCCCCTGTTACAAATCGCCCCATACTCCCTTAGTATATATTACCGGTAATATAAGTAATATAGGGTAATATAAGGTAATATACGGAAATAAAATAACGGTAATATATGATAAAAGAACATGAAAACGTGACATAGTATCCTTGACTAAGGCTGAAATCATGAGTTCCGGCGAATTTTAGTATTATGCAGACCCCACCCTCGTTTCATGCTAGAGCCCCCTGTCAGATGAAAGGTATGCAACCCGATGCAACCAATCTGACAAAAGGGTGGCGCGTAGCTTCGTGTCAGGTTCAGCACGGACATCAAATCCGAACTTCTTCCTGTCGCAATGAGAAGCCTAAAAGCTTTAACACCTTGATACCATGGTTCAATACGGCAAGTTAAACGTTAGATTAGGTTAAAAACAAGCAAATCACATAAATGTGTGGTCACATTGTGGTAATAAGGAGGTAATATACGGTAATATACGGTAATATAGGGTAATATAAGGTAATATAGAGGTAATATGAGCTCTGCGTACGAGGTAATATGGGAGTTGTCGACCCCTCGATATTACACCAGTTCCCGGGAAACTCTGCCAAGAAAAGAGGAAAATGCTTATTCTGGAGTTCGGTCTCACTATGCTATATGAAAACAAAACGTATTTGTAAAAAAAAATCAGAAAGTTGAAACGCAGCTTGACCGCGAGACATACTGTGTAACGCATTCTGCCTGGTAATTTTGTTTAAATGTTTGTGGTGCGATAAAAATTAGTCTATTTGGCCCATATGCCGTGCATTTTAAACATTTTTATTTTGACAAAAATCTTGTTCTCCTGTGTTAAGTTTACAAGCACCACACTAAAAAACAACAAATTTCAACCTTTCGGGCGAGACACCAAGTCTTGTCAAGTCTTGGCCGAACCTGGAAAATGGTGTGACCTTTTTCTTTAGTCCAGCCACAATATTGTCAGGGTTATGAACCCAGGCAATACGGTCCATTGCGTCCTGCACACAGTGGTCGGACGAAAATGAATCACCATTACGTGGCAAGACACGGTTCGTCTAACCAAATTCTGGCGAGTCTTCCAGGTCTGACCAAAACTTGAGACTTTTTGTCTCGCCATAATTTGGCGCAGAGTCTTTCCATTTAATTTCAGCGTACGGGGTGGACCAAAAATTGTGTGCATTGTTGCAGGTGATGTAGTAAAGACCATCAGACCGCTGGGCTACCCGCTGACAGTCATCACGGACGGCGTGTGGTACCTCCGTGGCGTGCTGGGTGGCTCGTGGAAGAGCGACCGCTCCTTCACCAACCTAGACGACCCCGACGTTCTCGAGTGGCTGGCCGCCGAGATGCGCGACGCCATGCCAGATGGTCCGGGTAGGGGGCACTGGCTTTTAGTCTATTGCATTCACTCTGGGAACTCAAGAGAAAGCACGGCATGCTCCAAATGGCAGGCAGCCACAAAGCCGCACAAAGCGCTCCTTATCCTGGAGCGAGCTTCACGCAAAATGCTTAGGGACCTTTTGTCCTTAAAGCGTTATTGGCCGCACCGAGGGGTCGGCAACTTCCCTTGGCCGTGTACGAGGGAGTATACGTATATTACCAGTAATATAGGGTGTAATATAAACGAATATAAAGTAATATATAGTAATATAGGGGTATTATAGAGGCAAAATTGTGGTAATATGCAAGCAATATATAGTAATATACAGGTAATATGCGGGTAATATAGCCACCGCGTACGAAGTAATATAAGAGTTGCCGACCCCTCGGGCCGCACTCCCGACGGTGGAGCATGGTGTGTGGTTTCCTTCCTGGTAGAGCCTAGACGTGCTATGTCTTGAGTTTCTATGACCGGTAAAAGCTTGTCAACAGTATTTACGAGCTCAATTTTTCGAAATCTTTTTCAAAGGTTGAATGCATCTAAACGAATCAATCCATCCAGGTGACAAGAAGGAACTGGAGCAATCCACCTCTGGCACAACTACCTCCGCGACCAAGGTGACCACCGCGGCCCCGATGAACACGACGACCCTCCGCTCGCTGCCCACCGAGTCACCACCACCCAACAATCGTTAGATTAAAACTCGTTGAGACGCAGTAACCTCGCATTACTTTTTTGTGTGTTGGTTTTCCATGAGTTTAACCGCGTGTGCGACCAGACGACGCACGCACTCGTACGAATCTAACTATCTACTGCCTACCACTCGGTCTACCGAGCACACAATGACAAATGCGTCCTTACAGCGAGTACACAGTAAAAACTCTTCGAAGAATCGCATTGTAATGCGAAACAAGAAATGAAGGCATTGTAAAATCTAAGAAGAAATACTTCGTATCATGAAGCAAAATCCTTCGTAATACATAGTCTTTCTTCATACTACGAAGCAATTCTACAATGCCTCAATTTTCTTCGTAGTCATGAATCAAATGTTTCGTAGGCTTTCCTAGCATGGGGCTAAACGGTGCAAAGCATGCAGTTGTAAGCGTGCATTGCGATTATCTAAAAATAAATTTGAAAAGAACCACGGTTAAACAAAACCTCTTTCTGTGTTTCAGTTAAATGCCGAGTTGACGTTAGTTGCAAAATGTCTGAACAGAACCGGTATGAGATTTTTAAAAACTGTAGCAACCTCAGCCTTGCTTTATTTAAACTCTTTCGTTGCTGTAAACTACTTAGCAAAGTGTCTGAGAGTATATTTTATTTGGGAAACAACAAAACTGAAGTGTGTGAATATTCACGTTACGAAAAACGAAAGGAACTGCACTGTTAAGGGGAGGTTTTACTGAAAATATTGCATTTTTCAAATTGAGACCCAGTGTAAAAATTTGTTGCAGATGTATAGTAATACATAGTTAATGGTCAAACATGAAATTTAGAGCCCAATACCTCCCTCCAAATCTAGTCGAAGAGGTTTTTTCAGCCTATTGTAGCAATATCTTAAAAAATTCTCCTACGCAAAGTATTTCAACGTAAACTGATGTTCTGGACATTTTTCACTTCTTTGGCTCATATGCAATAAAGCGTGGCATCACCAAGACATGGGACTCAACAAATTTATTTTGTCGTTGCTTTTCAGAAAAAAAGTCACTAAAATATCAGAAATTTTAACATTTTCTTGAAATTTTATTGACATGCTGTCTTAAAAACACAGCTTATGGTTTTGTAATGGCCCCAGTATCTAACTAATGCCACGGTTTATCAATTATGAACCAAAGAAGTGAAAAATGCCCAGAACATCAGTTTATGTTGAAATACTTTGCGTAGGAGAATTTTTCAAGTTACGACTGGAAATAGCAGAAAATTCCTCTTCGACTGGGTTGGGGGCTAGGTATTGCTCTCCAAACTTCAAATTTAACTATTTACTATGAAATACTTTAAATTTACAATGAATATTGATAATGGGACTCAATTTGAAGAAAGTAAGATTTTCAGTAGAACCTCCCCTTAACATTTCTTTCTTTTGTCTCATATTACCCCACATTGCAGGGAAATATGGGACGGCATTCCGAAGGTTATTGAAGGGTCCCCACTGCACCTAAAAATCAGAAATTTGGTGAGAGTGTAGCCAAAGGGTCAATGAACAAGTGATGAACACCTCAGTACCTCAAATTGAAATTGAAAGGGGGAATTCACAAAAAACCTCGAAATTTGTCTCATATTACCCCGTCCTACGGTAGCATCAACTAACACTTCGGCCCAAGCCGCAATATGGAAATAAAGGGTACACAGGTTATACATCGATTAAGCATACATACTTTACTCCGCATCATATGCGTTGGATACAAATAAGGGCAGGGTTCCAGGTGGAGGCAAGTACGACAGTGGCTTCGGGCACAAAGTAGCAGTCCATAAAGAATTCAACGCCCCAAACGGGGGTTGATTTATGGTTCTAGGACGGTGGCAGGCGAGAGATGTGTCAGTAGTGACCGACATGCATGCACCTTACTCGAGGGGGAAATCACTCTTAAAAACTGTGACCCGACTACTCCCTATTAGGTTCTCTTACGCTATTACAGTAGGCTTATTACGCTCCAAAATATCCAGATTTAGGCTAAAATCAAACCCTAAATAGGGAAAATTTTAAAAATTTGGCTATTAAGCTATTACTATGACGCGTTATACTAGGAATCGGTGACCCGACTTTTACGCAAGTGATTTCCCCCTCGCACCTTACTGCATCGTCAACAAGGGTTTACAATCCAGTGACTCTTGGTACATCTTACAAAAAGAAAAATGTCCCCTTTACTGCCCTGAACAAATGAGGCTACGAACTGTTCCTAGGGAACAATTACTTCGTAGGATACAAATTTCTTTCGGAATGTTACAAACAGTTAAAAACAATTACATTTTGTAACAACGACACTCTCATTCCAGGAACGTGACATCACGTTGAAACGAACGTGACAAAATATCACGTTCGTTTCAGCATTGTGTCACATTCGATTGAATGTGAACAAGCTAATTTTTGGCCGATTCACATCCAAACGAATGTGACATCTTGTCACGTTCGTTTCAACGTGATGTCACGTTCCTGCGATGAGAGCGAAAAGGAAAAACGTGCCTAAGATAAGATTCGAAGCAAGCTGAACATTCTCCTTGATGTATTTCTTTTACTCATTCCGTATGTGCAGTGATGTAATTATCTTGACCTGCCGAATGTGACCACGTTAGCAAGCGTTCCGATAAAAATTATCAGTCTTTCAGTGTGTCTCCAAAGGCTGCAATGTCTGTGTGCGCCTTTTACCGCGTGCTTGGGATGGATTGGAAAACACCCCCTCTAGCCGTCACTTACTGGTGCTACGCACAGTAACGTTCAATTTTGGAGTTCCGTGGAGGCTTGGGGGGTATTTTCTTGATTTTCATGTACTCAAGGTATTGCGGAGGGATTTTTGATAAAACGTGCCTCCGCAATTTACCTTCAGCGTCCAGGTTAGTTCCCTGAAATTCCCTGATTGGCACAAACTGGACAATGTCTCGCACGGCTCGTTCGCCCTTGTTCCAGATGGTCCCTGTCTTGGCTTCTCCCCCTTCCACGTCTGTCAACAAGGTCCTTACCGTGGAAAAGTCTGCATCACCGATCCCTATCATAATGATTGAAATCGGTAAGCCAGATGCTTCCAGGATAGCCTGTCAGGACAAAAAGAACACAAGTAATCAATGTACATGGAATAGCTGGACGCAGAGCCGAATTATGGCATGACAAAAGTCTCGTCAATAATTGACCTCACATAACAGTCGCGGTGAAATAGGGCATGACATGAGAGTCGCGCCGATTCCCGTAGCTGATTTTTCATTTGGACTGATGCCCACGACGTATACATTTTTAAATATTAATTATAATTAATAACGAATACGACGCCTACGCGTGGAATTAACCACGGGGTGGGGGTTAAACAATTACTCAGGAAGTTAATTTTCTGAAGACCAAATATACCATCAATTCTTAACGAGATGTGAGGGAGCAAAATGCAACATACGTAAGTGATTTTATTTTGTAGTTTATGGGAAGTTTGCAACATTATAGCTCTATGAACGTTGCAAAAGTTATCGATATGGCTTTTCTTTTCCCTCCGCATCGCGTTTGAAAGCATTTGCTTATTAGAGAGGCAAACGTAAAGTTTGCCCATGCGTACCTGTTTGGTTTCTTTCAGGTCGTGAAGGTTTCCATCAGTCAAGAGTAGATGCACGAAGTATTTTGAACCATCTGTGAACTGTCTTGCCATAGCTATCACCTTAGATAATCCAGGAGCAAAGTAGGTCGGACCAGACATTAACCCGTCAAGCTTCCGGAGAGATTTGTGGTAGGTCTCTAAGATGCCTGCACAAGGTAAGAGGAACATGTCACGTGGGCACTGAAAATGCAATAGGACTTTCGAAACAAGAAGAAAGCTGATTAGACGACTTTAAATGCTAGAAGAAAGCTGTCTAAAAAGTGCAATGAAAGAAAGATTAAAACTGGCCATTTACTTGGTATTTTTAAGTTTGGTCACACTAAATTACTATGTAGGTTTTTCTGCGCGCAAATGCACGAAATTAAACATGCACTTCGTAACGCACGAATTTGTGCGCGAAAATGCACGATTTACTGCATACTTGCGCATGAAATCGTGAATTGTCGCGTACAAATTCGTGCGTACGCATGTTTAATTTCGTGCAGTGGCGCGCAGAAAAACCTACATAGTAGTTGATCCACGAAGCGGAAGAAGGGGTTAAGTCGAGTTGATTCAGTGACCTCTTATCAGTCTATCAAGTAAACTTGAGCGAAATTTTGGTCCAAAAATAAGTGTGGTGAGATAAGTCCCATCCTCTTGCATCTATTTTTAGATGACATTCCCCACCTGTTCTCCCACCTGCAAGGTTCAGGCCTTTCTAAAGTGCACGGATTCAACTCGACTTAAGGCCTTCTTCCGCTTCGTGGATCAATTTAGTGTGATAGTAACGTTTAAATTACGCCAGCTCTGTGACTGTCATCCCTTTTTACCTAATGGAGATCCTTCTAAGAGAAGGTATGGGCTCGGCAATTTTGGAAAAGTGACTTTTGAAACGAGTCACTACACAACTTACAACAAACATTAGAGTCTAGATAAGGGAAGGTGGAAGGTGAAACACTAGATAAGGGAAGGTGGGGTACCATGCAAGGGGAAATAACTCCAGCCAAATTTGTACACCAAAATTCATCAACCATGTAAAATTCACTGTCGAAATTCAACTGAAATTCATCGAAATTTCACCAAAACTCCATCGAAATTTGACTAAAAAACGTCGAATTTTGACTGAAATTTACCGAAAGTCGACTGAAATTCATCGAAAGTCAACTGAAATTCATTGGATTTGTACACCGAAATTCAAAGTGATTTCCCCTTGGTACCATGTGACACGGCAACCATGTGACTTTGGCTTTTTCTCCCAAACGGCTTGCTATCCAACAGCGGTAAGAAGACTCAAAGGAAGGTATCATGAAGGAGAATCGACGTGCAATAGGTCGTGACTCTCCTTCGAAAAGGACGGGAATGGTAGCGATCAGAATTGGAAACCGTCTTAAAATAGCTAATTGGAAACTTTTTCTATTTCCCGCCGCGTCGGCTTTTTACCTTCAAAATACATTTTAAGGACATATGCTCTGCAAGATGTTCTTCTTTGATGTTTTAAGCGCAAAACAAGCTTTGGCTCGATTCTCTACGGCATAAACTTCGAGCGTTATTGCTGTTTCCCCTAAAACTGTTGATCTGGGCACCATGTGACACCACTGTCATTCGCTTTGGGATTCCACGATTCACTCAGTTGAATGTGTTCAGTCTGTGACATTTGTACACCAGTTACTCAAACCTTTATTGCTCGGGAACCAAAGATGATAAATTGATAAACTCAACGGAAATAAAAAGCTGGAAGACTTCTTCGTTCATTCTTTGCGTATAGGTACGCTGAGTAGGATTTAAACCCAGACTAAAGGCCACTGTCACATGGTACACTAAGGCTGTCACCCCACCTTCCCTTAGGGCTTCTTAAGACCCGATGTATAAAGGAGTAATAATAGCCAAGGGTTGGTAGGAAGGGAGGGTGGGGATCCATGACCACTTGTTTTGCACCTCCATCCACACTACTCTGAGGTTCGTAAAGTTAAGTTTCCAGCATAAGGGAATCCTTCGGACCTCCAAGGACCTCGTCTACCCATTGAAACTTGTCCGTAATGTTTATCATGGTTTGAGAAAATAGTACCCCATACGTGAGGTACCACGACCACCCCGTGGGGGGCACCATGACCTAAGAACTTCTTTCCCAAGAAGTGTAATTTGACCAGTATTCTCACTGAAATACCGTCAACGGGGGTAACTTGGGACACTTTTTCACGTTTTTTGAACGCCAGAGGCAAGATTCTCAACCCAGACCATTGGATCCTAACTATGTTAAAGTTTGACCCTTTTCCCATGATTTCATGCTTGTCTGGTTCATTTGCCTCGATTACATCGTTTCCAAGCGGTCCCGAAAGAGTGTCCCAAGTTACCCCATGACCGGGGGTAACTTGGGACAGTAGGTAATTAGCTACGTTCCCATGCATCTATTGATGTTAATGGACGTAATAAATTCAAGTCACAACATATAGACCAAAAATTCAGGCCTAGGAACTCTTGTAGGACCGATGTTGGACTATATCTAGGGCTCTAGGCGGAACTCTCTTTTCTACTGGTATTTTCCAGGTATGTTCTGAAAATTTCAAAATATGGATTACCAGAAGACAAAACTGCAGAGCAAGGCATCTCTTTCCATCATGAGCGTCAAATCCTAAGTTTAAGTTAAGTCAGGGACCAGGTAAGTCAACTCCTAGGAGGCTACGACTGCTGGAAACATGAGGAAAAGACTGTCCCAAGTTACCCCGTAAAATTTCGATTTTTGAGAAAATGAAGTCTGGACCGAAGATGGGAAAACTATAATCAACGCCCTTTTGCGAACTTTATTGTCTGTGTATGATCTAACAACCCAGAGAGACTAATCGGCCAAATCTGCATATCACTCCTTGCACTAGGGTCAACTTGTCAATGTTTGACAAATTTTGTCAAAAACCCTATTATGTAGTTTCCCGTTTCTCAAATACTAATTGTTATGTTATGCACCTTTTCTACCTTTCCGCGCGTGCCCTGAGGCCTCTGAAAGAAAACCCTGCCGCGGGTTTGACGCTAGGAACCCCCGTCGCGGAATGGCAGCACCAACAAGCTGTACAGGACAGACTGTCCCAAGTTACCCCCGGTGTCCCAAGTTACCCCCGTTGACGGTAATTGTTTCTTTGGCTGTTTTTACGATCAGGCCAATTACCTCAGAAAAAAAAACACCCTACAGACGTTTAAAGCTTCATCCGTTCCAAATGGCTTTGGACGGTTCAGTACGGTAATTTCTCTAAGGCCTCTACACTCCACGTCCAAAGCTATGACATGTATTTTCATTTTTGTTAGTCTTGCAATGAGGAATCCAAATAACTCCAAACCAATTAGTTTAAAAAGTAAGAATTAGAAGTATAAATATTGTCTTAATGCATTGCCTTAATGAATTGCAAAGTTTTGGATCCAAGCTAGTTAACCTACCTTCTACTCCAACACAATCAGGGCTGCCTGAGTCGAGATTTAGGTTGAAGTCGTGCGACACTGTGCCGTGAAAATTGACGCCAAAGCCGTAGGCTTTAAAAATACGATTGGCTATGAAGTTTTCTACGACACTGCATACACCTTTTATGGCCAACTCGTATTTATTAGGTTCCTCCCCAATGTTGTGCAGGGAAGGGACTGGAGCATTGTTGGACCCTGTGAACAAGCTAACAACATTCAAGCGAATGATCACGGCTCAAGACGAATAGATCCAGGGAGCGCTACAGAAGGGGATAAAACAGTTTTGACGCCAAATTTAAGGAAAAACAAAAAACTGAGCTGGGGAAACTAGAACAAAACACATGAATTGTATTACACAAAAAAGTCCAAGAAAAAAATTGAAAACCCTCGGTAAAATTTTGAGGAATACATCAAAAGTGTCAGGTCTATTCGTTCAATGAATCTGTGACTTGTAAGTCACAGTGATCAGTCAAAATGATAAATCACTTTCCGTTTAAATGGAAAACAGAGTCCTCTTAACTTAAATGCCCTCAACGAAGTAGAATTCGGAGACAAAACAAATGGAAACATAGTCGGCACAACGTTTTTTTTATGTCCCTTTCCAAATTAAGTCCAAAAAATGACGAGGGGTTCACTTGATTCCTAGATTCATAAAAATAAAAGTTGGACTCCTTTAGCCAATTTTCGCAACGGGTTCATGTAGACTTTAGCTGAGTTATCTCTATTTTTCGATGAAGGAGGTCAAAAGGGGAGGGTCAATTTGAGTTCTACCCTTTCCGGCGTGAATTTTCTCAACTGCGACGAATTGAGTCAAATAATTTGGTGCAACGATTTAAGGGGGCGGCTCATACATGTTAAAAGCACTCTGTAATATTTTTTTATGTAGACGGATCAAGATTTTGCGATTTCTGTATTAAAACCCTTTTTGATATTTGAGTAAGCTTCATTTCGGCTTAACGTAAAGTGACTCTGGACATTTTTGGGAAATTTAGTCGATACGTTTAAAATTTTGGTTCTTGTAAGATTTTGTTCGCATACTTGCTCAGATCTGTGGAGCAAAAATCGGGGAGACTCATCCCTAGTAGTGTCATAGAATTGACTAGAATGGGCTTTTTATCTGCAATAGTTTTCAAGAAAAAAAAAAACAATTTTTTCTACCAACTTTTTAAACAAATTTTTGAACAAAAAATTTGTTTTTATTTCTATTCTTCAAAACTATTGCAGGTTAAAAGCCCATTCTAGTCAATTCTATGACGCTATTAGGGATGAGTCTCCCTGATTTTCCCCCACAGATCTGAGCAAGTATGCGAACAAAGTCTTACGAGAACCAAAATTTAAAACGTTTCGACAAAATGTCCAAAAATGTCCTAAGTCACTTAAGTTTAAGCCAAAATTAGGCCAAAATGAGGCTAACTCAGTCATCTGAAAGGGTTTTAACACAGAAATTGTAAAATCTTGATCCGTCTACATCAAAATTTTTTTTTACAAAGTGCCTTTAACATGTATGAGCCCCCCTTAAACCATTCTGGCACACTAAATTACTATGTAAGTTTTTCTGCGCGCCAATGCACGAAATTAAACATGCACTTAACGCACGAATTTGTGCGCGACAATGCACGATTTCGTGCGCAGGTATGCAGAAAATCGTGCATGTTTAATTTCGTGCATTGGCGCGTAGAAAAACCTACATAGTAATTTAGTGTGGGGGCTCAATAGTAAAATAAACATTCAGTGATAAGCTTCGTTATCCCCTTCTTCTGGATCAATAATGCAGGATGGAAGTTGGACTTCCCTTGATTCAAACCTCACCTGTGAAATCAATTTGAACGGTGCCCAACAGCTCAAAACCTACAGCCACATATTGGCTGAAGGTAGGAATCTGAGGGATTTCTCCCACTCTTATTTCGCCGGAATGTTTCAGAGACTGAGAAAATGAGAAAAGAACGTTTTAGTCACTTAAGCCCGTAGTGAATCCCGCACTCTGATATTCAGTGCGATTAACATGTACTGCAGCGCACCTGTTTGGCATGATTGAAGAGTTCGTACGTGGCATTAGGTGTTTTCAACTCATTCAGAGTGGTATTGAAGGATCCAATCAATGTGGTACCTTCCTCGTCGGTTTGCAAGGCGTTCACTCGTATCGTGCGGTTGTAATCGCCATCGCACAGCGCATTCACAGACACGGACATCTCGTCCCATATGAGAAGGTCTATGTCCCTCTTCACCTGCAAAGGAAGGGTGATCATTATTAGGCAGTCAAAATGACAGCCCGACGACCGCGCCGGTCTTTCTACAGGAAACGTCGTCCCACACTACCGTAAGAAGGGGTAATATGAGACGATTTCGGGGTAATAGGAGACGGAGTTTGGTTTGCGTAAGATTCACTCTTGTTCGTACCATTTTTCGCCGTGAAAATTGACAGGGATGAGTCATCAAATGCCACGAGGATTATAATTCTAACGATAAAAATCGTGCGTCTCATATTACCCCGAAATTGTCTCATATTACCCCGGCCTACGGTACATGTTCTCCCTTATTGACCATTTTTGAACCATTTCTTTAGACACCGCAAAGTTTGGTGTAAACCTTAGCGACAAACTGGTTGCCTCTCTTCCCTTTTCCTGCATTGATCTTTCGCAATATACGGTAAGGGAGACTTGTGCATGAAAAACAGGCCAAGAGAATATTTCGGAAAACTCAACCACCACCTTTAAATTTTATTGAGGTTTCGGAATATTCCGGTAACAAATCACATCTTTAGAGAATTGCCAAATTTCGTATTTGCAGCTGAATCCGAAACATTGATACTGTGAAGCATGATAAATTTGCGTGGAATTACAGATTTTACAGAAATTAACACTCTTAAAACCTTACGAAATATTTTGAGCATACATATTACAAGGTAGGTTTACGCCAGACCGCGTCTTGTCGTAACAGGCTTCGCGATGTCTCGCGGCCTGTTCCTCCAATCCGCGCCTGGCGTACCTACCCAGAGGGCGGCAACGGCCTAGGAAGCGCGTGAAGCCATGCGCGAGTAAGGTGCATTGGTTACTTATTTTGCTGCGATTGTAAGATCTAGCCCGTTGATTGCAAAACGCTTTGCACCGATCAAAAGAGAACAAAATTTGAGGTGCATTAGGCCTAGTAGACTGCCCGATACTTCCAATTCAACCGAACACAAGGGTGGAACCATTTACATCAACATGGCGCATTCGAGTTTTTCCTAAATTTTATGATTTCTCGTGTTTTTAGGTGTTTCCACTGCACCTTAATATCAGGTAAGGTGAGAGTTTGGAGAAGAGCAATTAGCCTAATGCACCCTAAATTTCAAGCCCTTTCCATCGGTGCAAAGCGTTTTGAAGAACACAGTCTAGTTTTCATAATCTCGAACAAGTGCGCAACCTCTGCACTGACGGCGCGAGCATCGCTTCACGCTCTTCCTAGGCCGTTGCCACCCCCTGACCTACCTTGGCCTGCGGCGCTAGCCTGCCTTCGGCAGGCATTGGCTTGTCCGTCGGCGGTTACTTAATGCATGCTGGGGAGCTCCGCCCCCCAGACCCCCCTTCCTTCAGGACAGAGGCGATCTGCCTGCAGAAAACTCGATTTTCCGCCGTTTTTTTAGGTGTTTTTCGGCTATAAAAACTGAACCAGTTGAGCTAGGATGGTGAAATTTCGCGTGTGCCGAGCTAAGAACATACCTAATAAGCCTGCAAAATCTCAGCCAAATCGGCCGAGCCGTTCAGGAGGAGTAGTGTACACACACAGACACACAGACAGACAGACAAAACTTTTCAACCGCGCTGGAGTAACAGGCTTCGCTATCGCTCAGCCAACAAACTATAATACTTTGTTATACGAAGGAATAGTTCGTAAATTACGAAGTATTTTCTTTGCAAGCTTTCGTTTGTTATACAAGGTAGGTTTACGCCAGACCGCGTCTTGTCGTAACAGGCTTCGCGATGTCTCGCGGCCTGTTCCTTCCATCCGCGCCTGGCGTACCTACCTTGGCCTGCGGCGCTAGTCTGCCTTCGGCAGGCCATGGCTTGCCCATCGTCGGTTACTTCTTACTTGTTGCATGCTGGGGAGCGGCGCCCAGACCCCCCTTCATTCCAGGTAGAGTTGTTTCATCTACAGATAACACGTTCTTGACCCTTATAACTTTTTAACTTGTTGGGGCTGGGGGGCTCCACCCTCCAGACCCCCCTTTCTTCAAGGCAGAAGTGATCTGTCTGCAGAGAACTCGATTTTTCGCCGTTTTTAGGTGTTTTTCGGCTTTAAAAACTGAACCAGTTGAGCTAGGATAGTGAAATTTCGCGTGTGCCGAGCCAAGAACATACCTAATAAGCCTGCAAAATCTCAGCCAGATCGGCCGAGCCGTTCAGGAGGAGTAGTGTACACACACAGACAGACACACAGACTGACAGAAAAAACTTTTCAACCGCACTGGAGTAACAGGCTTCGCTATCGCTCAGCCAACAAACTACTATTCTTTGTAAAGCCCAAAATAGTTTGTAAGGTTTTCTCAGTGAAAGTCCGAACAACATTAGTGTCTCAGTGCACCAGTGCACAGATCAAAAGGCTCAATTTGTTCCGAATCTGTTGCAGTTTCCCTTCAATCTCTCCTTACTCCGGTGAACCACGCCTACTTGCCTTGTTGGTCTCAGCGACCTCCTCACTGACACCACCCTGGGCAGAGAAAATTCAGGTTACAGTTAAAATTTTCTGTGCTATGTGCACCGCCCCAAAATCCCACGCTAAAAAATGCAGCAGGGACGAAATTGCACTCACCTTCTTCACGGCGGTTTTAATTATTTCGAGGAAAACATCTCCGTTTCCCTCAAGACTCCTCCCGCTGAATTGCAGGGTCAGCCTCTCGTCGCAGTTTCGCTGGAACCGCGCTGAATACTTGTCGCCATTGGGCTGCTTCACCGCCACCTCCACCTTAAATTGAGGTTAGTCATGTCTTAGAGCGTTTAACTCAAAATGAATATTCCATTCCCTATTATAGATCAATATTCTGCCGAGAATAACCAGGATAATTAGCGATACACGGGCAACTTTGGCCCGTCCCGTACAATTAATGAGCGAATTTTGCATATGTTTAGCCCTAACGGACTTTGAACCTCAGTCTGGGACCAAAATAGGTGTCATTTTCGTCATCAGCACTCTTAAAAACATGAGAAACAATGCAAAAACGCGAATGTAAAAAATGGTCGGAATATACCCCACTGGGATTTGAACCCGGGCCCGAACTTCTCCGATTCGGTCCAAACTAGCACCGATAGCTTCGTCTCGTCGCCCTGATTCCAAAAATATCCCTATATGCCCTTCCAGCTGCATCCGTTGCCGAAATCCTCCTCGACCCCAGATCATGATGCACCCGCAGCAGCGCCCCCGGGGCTCGGATCGGATTAGCTGCCACCAGGTGGTTCTTAGGGTCGCTCAAGGAGGCTGCATACCAAATTTGGCCAAGATTGGACCACGGGAAGTCCTCGGGCGGACGCACAGCATGCATCACACTAATTGCCCGTCCCTCCGGTATTTTTATTACAAAAATACACGGGATAGGCCAAAAAGAGAGGGCACTTTTACCGTGGGGACCGTCAGATGAAGTGCCAGCTGAGCCAGGAAGCATGTATTGCCTTTCTATCAAAGCCCCCCTCCCCTTTTACGACAAATATTTTGGTCTCGAAGCGATCACCACACATCAATTCTGAGGTCCTTCTAAGAAACTTATGGAAAGAAACTACTTACGATTCCTTTCGTATTTACGGTAGCAAGAGGAGTCTGGACAGTGCCAAGAAGATCGTCGCGATCAGGTATGTCGCAATCAGAGTAACCTCTGTACACCTCAAAGATAAGGTATTGCTTTTCCTCAAATCGGAACGGCAGCTGGAGAGTTTCTTCCTGTTCAGGATCGTAGTTTTCGCGACCCAGAGTCGCCCGGTATACTTCTTGCCTTCCTTTGACGCCCTCGACGACGAGAAAGATGACGCACATGGCCTGCACTTTGTCGTCACTCTCATACCTGAAGCAAGTTAATTTGTTATTGCTAAAGAAATCTTTCTAAAATCCATTTTTGAATTCCGACTTGGCAAATGAAAGGGGAAACGAGTGTAGTAAACTTGACAGCTGTTGAGCATTTCTGCTGGTTTGTGAATTTCTACATACCTGCACCCTGTCTTGATTTCAACTATGTCAGACCCTGTTTCTTTTAACGAAGTCGCCTGGTGCCCGACCTTGGTGCCCGTACACAAAGCCCTTCGCAGTGCTCCAGATGATTCAAAATCATCTCCTGTTAGCAGCACAAAATGTTTACAGATTCTTATTTTCAACGTCATGGTAGTTTGTATTTTGGGTACTGGAAATTGAGATTTTGATGTCCTAGATATATTTGCGTCAGGGAGTTCATTCTACAAATTAAACGTTATCACTGTCTGATGAATTCATTCTCAAAGAGGCCCCAACTGAACTCCCGGTAGTTTGTAAGTTACGGAGGGTTATGTAAACGTTGAGTCGCTGAAGATATCCTTGCGACAGAGAAAAATGTGCCTAGATTTCGGCAATTTATCCCCCTCTAAACAGATAATGGTGCCTTCTCCGAAATTTTCAGCCCGCTGTGAGCCCAGTGTGGCTGTCGAAAATATTTTACTAAGCGTGCTGTATTCTTCAAATTTATAGAAATTCTGACACATTGTGTTTTTATTTTTTAAGAGAACTGAAGTATATGTTGAAAAGGGCAAGTCAACATTAGGACTGAGAAATAGTGACCAGTGGATGCAATAACTCACCTATGAATCTGTAGTCGCCGTTCTTAAAGGCGACGTGGAGCTCAGAAACCCCTGGAGAAAGGTTTATTTGAGCTACACGCTCTTCTTTGCCTTCAAGCCAAACTTCCATTTTCTGCTCGGCGGGTCGAGCCACCACGAAAGTGTACTCCTTCCCCGGAACAAAGGCAGTGATGTACGGGTAATCCTGTTGGTGTCACGATGTAAAAGTGATTACAGCATAATTTCGTACACTCCGGGCTAGAGGGTGGCATTCTCTCTCGCTCGTTGTTCATTCGCTAGTCAGCGGATCCTTAGACCGTCCCTTATTTTTTCAAATTGAACCGAGACAAAAGTTCGTGGTGCCAAATTGTTCCATTTGGTGAGAAAACACCTCTGCCAAAGTTTGTTGGTGCTACGATATCGCATGGCCGAGCCTAAGGGGCCTAAGTGCAAATTTCAAAAATCGGCCGATTTCGGAATTTGAAAGTTGTTTTTCAAGTAAACACGTCATTTTGATGCCCGTAGGGCGAAAATTTTAAGCGTTTTGCCGTAGCTCGAACCGTTATGGCCGAAACGGCGCTCTGAACGCGCTCCGCCACCGCGTGGATCACCGATCTGGACCCAACTACGACGCTTTTGGGCTGCACCGAGCCGCCCCGGAGGGCAGTGGATCGCTGCGTCGCTGTCAGCACCTTCCCTAAACATGTATCTGAACTATCTCTGAAAATTCCAATGTGGTTAGTGGGATTACTCAATAGGAAAATGCTGAAATATGCCCTCAAAGTGTCAAATTTAGCCATTTTAGCATTTTTCGCGTGTTTTGGTGTAAAATTTGGTCTTTACCACATCTGTATTGAACTGTAACCTACCAATTACTATGCAATCAGTCAAACACATGTTTTGAGAAGGTGCTGACAGCGACGCAGCGATCCACTGCCCTCCGGGGCGGCTCGGTGAAGCCCAAAACCGTCGTAGTTGGGTCCAGATCGGCGATTCGCGCGGTGGCGGAGCGCGTTCAGAGCGCCGTTTCGGCCATAACGGTTCAAGATACGGCAAAACGCTTGAAATTTTCGCCCTACGGGCATCAAAATGACGTGTTTACTTGGAAGACAACTTTAAAATTCCGGAATCGGCCGATTTTTGAAATTTGCACTTAGGCCCCTCAGGCTCGGCCATGCGATATCGTAGCACCACCAAACTTTGGCAGAGGTGTTTTCTCACCAAATGGAACAATTTGGCACCACGAACTTTTGTCTCGGTTCAATTTGAAAAAATAAGGGACGGTCTAGCGGATCCTATAGTACTACGACAGATCACTTTGAGAAATCAAGAAATTAATTGGTACCCATAAACGGATCTTTTCTAAATTAAAAAAGTTCCGCCAAGGCAAGCTTAGCAAAGCGGTCTTGCCGTGGACCGGCCGGGGAGGCCGGGCAGAGAGGGGGCAAGAAGGGTGGGGGTGGCGGTGAGGAGTGGGGACTGGCGCGGCGAGGCGGCGCGGCGTGGCGGCGCAGGACGACGACAGACGACGACGACGACGACGACCAACACGACCATGCAGTCCCCTCCGAGCCCGAGCGCCCTGAATGGATGGATGGGTGGATGGGATGGGATGAGTGGGATCGGATGCAGAGCTAGAAGCGGTAGCAAGACCGCTTAAAAAATTCTTCAGAAACGACGCATAATCATGTTCGTGAATTTACGATGAAGATTCGCGAATCTCCGGGAATATTTCGGGTTAGTGGCGTTACCCTGTGGATTTACGAAGAATCTTCGTAAATCACCTAGTAGGCCTATCTTCGTGAATAGATGGGATGCCCTCTGCATCATTTTTCCGGAGAAACCTTCAAAAGATCCGGCTTTGTATTTTTACAATGTGCTCTTTGCAGTTTCACTCTAAAACATTTTAGCGCGGACACCACGACCTACCTCCTTGACCACCCACGTGGCACGAAATGGGCGATTGGTGGCATTGGACAGGAACGTCCTGTAGCCCATTCCTCTCGACTCCACGCCGTCTATCCGGACGCCACCGCACTGGACCTCACCGCACGCCACGACGCCGAAGTACGAGTCCCTTTCGACCAAAACGCGAATGCGCACTTGACTTCCGACGAGTAGAGGGTCGCCGTTCGTGCGCGCAACTGCAATGAGAAATAGACTCTTCAATTCCATACACTGTGCACTCTGCAAACTCAACGGTGTACTCACAAGTCCACTGGAAATCAGTTGGTGATACATCTGACCCTCTGAGGAATGAGCACTGAGCGGGGACCCTTAACTTATCATTCAACTATCACAGTAACATACGACAATGTTCGCTGAAAGTTAAGAGAATGGACTTAAGCAAGTATTTCCAAGAGTTTCTCCACACAAATTCGAGAAACTAGTAAAATAACTTTTCCTGACACTCTCAGACTCGTATTGACTTTTTATCTCTTGCCATAAAGGTTTTTGTGCGAACGTAATAAGTACTATTTTCTTTTTAGCTATGCACTATTTTGTTTATTGTATAATGTACTTAGTCCATTAAACCGCACTTTTTGTCGTTTGCAATGTACGTTTTAATTTCTACATGATCTATTGACAATTTTATCTTTATTACGATCAAAATTGTGCATAGTTAAGAAGAAAATAGTACAGTTTACGTTTGCTCAAAAAACGCAATAAGCAAGAGAGAAAAAAGTCCGTATAGGTCTGAGAGTGTATGAAAAAAAATTAGAAGTTACTGGTTATAATTTCAACTCTTACGATAACGTTATGATGCCCTTTTGAGGTAAAATAAGGATCCCTGAGGGTGAGACATACGATTCCTTGTTTTAAGAACTCCCTGGAATGTCTTTTTTGCCATAAATTGGTGAGATGTCTCACTTTTTTATTTTCGGAGTTCACACTGAAGCTTGTAATCGTGAGCACACGCTAAAGGTAGTGTACAGTTGAGGACACAGAGCCTATACTAGTCTTTCGTTTTCAGAAACATTTTCCTCAAACCGATACACAATCCTTCTGTGGTGAGTGAGTTACCAAGGTGGACGAACGACGGACATTTTGATTGTTTGCTCTGCACTTCAAAGTCAACTGTCCACTTAGTACGCACTTAAAAATGCATACTTATCCTGTTCTAGACCACACTAACAACTGCATGCTGGGCCCCGTAACACCGGTCTTGCCAAGTATGCACTTGTTGGTAAATACTTGCTCTAGAATTCATTTGTTAATATATACTCATTGAAGGAGCAGTATGAAAATATTAATACAAGTGTATTTACTGGACATAAGTATTTATTATTTAATAGGGCGATGGGCTTCGCTCTTAAAGTGTCATACCTTTAGCACTGCAGCCTTGAAAGGTGACCAAAAGTCCGAGGAGGAGAACAACCAACATCCTGCAACAGTAAAACAATGTGAAACCTTCGTCCGTAGTAGTTTAGGAAACTTTTCGAAACTGACCGTACATGCTGACATGCAGTCGATGTGCATTTGTTTTAATTTTACCCTGCAAGCTCAGATTCCGAGTATTGGGAGATAAAGTCAGATGCGAGAATGCCGGCGAAGCATGTTGCTATTCTGCCGTGATAATGGTGTGGTCTCTGCGTCTACCGACCAAAAGCATAACTGGATATTTCAAAGGAGATCTGTCCCAGAAGATTACACAACGAAAAAGAAAGTCAGACATTACACTGGTAAAACAAAGGCATAAAAATTACGCCCTTTAGGGCATAAATACTCTTTTACGCCCTTGCAAGGGCATAATTCGTTTATGCCCTTGGTAAGGGCGTAAATGGTGTAGGAATTTCAGGGGGTGGCAACGGCCTAGGGAGAGCGTGAAGCGATGCTCGCGCCGTCAGTGCAGAGGTTGCGCACTTGTTCGAGATTATGAAAACTAGACGGGGTTTTTAAAACGCTTTGCACCGATGGAAAGGGCTTGAAATTTAGGGTGCACTAGGCTAATTGCTCTTCTCGAAACTCCCCCCTTACCTTATATTAAGGTGCAGTGAAAACACCTAAAAACACGAGAAATCATAGAATTTAGGGAAAAATGGAACTGCCATGTCGATGTAAATGATTCCGCCCTTGTGTTCGGTTGAATTGGAAGTACTCTACAAACTGAAGTGTGTACTCAGTATGCATCTACAGATGCATACTTGCAAGTACACACCTACAGATGCATACTTAGCTGAGTACACATCTAAGATGCATACTTAGCTGATACACTCTACAGAGATACTCAGCTGAGTATGCTCTGCAGATGCATACTTGGAGAGGTTAGGTATGCATCTGTAGGTGTGTACTCAGCCAAGTATGCATCTGTAGATGTGTACTCAGCTGAGTATGCATCTGTAGATGTGTACTCAGCTAAGTATGCATCTGTAGGAGTGTACTTGCAAGTATGCATCTGTAGATGCATACTGAGTACACACTTCAGTTTGTAGAGTATCCGGCAGTCTACTAGGCCTAATGCACCCCAAATTTTGTGCTCTTTTGATCTGTGCAAAGTGTTTTGCAATCAACGGCCTAGATCTTACAATCGAAGCAAATTAAGTAACCCCTGCACCTTGCTCGCGCATGGCTTCACGCGCTTCCTAGGCCGTTACCGCCCCCTGGGAATTTCAAGCAAAATTTTATTGCCCTTTTCAAAGGCATTAACGATTTATGCCCTTTAGGGGCGTAAATTGTTTACGCCCTTAAAGGGCATAATTTTAATGCCTTTGTTTCACCAGTGTACAGTTCCTACAAGAAACATACTCTGTGGATGGGATCAGAGCTCATTCGCCGCATAAATGTTTCAGTTTGTTCTTCTACTTTCGGACCAAAACCCATTTGAAATAAGACCAGACCTCTAAAAAAAATATTTCAACCAACTCTATGGTCGAAACCAAAAATATAGATCAGAAACTTAAAACAGCCTAATAAAAAAATCAAAACCAAATTTTTCTTGTTTAAACGAAAGTTAAAAATTTGGAAACTTCAGCACTGCGAGGGGTCACATCCTAGACCGGGAGGTTAGAAAATAAACTGAAACTGTACAAGACATGTTTTCGTTCGCCAAACCAGAACATTTTGGACATTGGGTTCCCCGCATCCGCGACCGTGACTTTATTGGGTTGAGAACTGACATTAATATCGCAAAGAATAAAAGGAAGGTTACAATCTAGTGCTCTAGTCTCTGTTTGGTTTCCGATCAGGATGTTTAGGGCACATTGCGGGACAATACTCTTGGTGATTTAATTTTGAGGTCCTTAACGTTAAGTGTTCCTTACCTCGGAGAGTGGACTGGCTTCGGTGAAGCCATCGCTCCTACTGAGGCCGTTGATGCCGCCCATAGCGTTGAGATGATGCGCTGACGCGCTGGGCACACTGTACAGAAAATAAAAGAGGGAAAGAAAACAAAACGGGCTGACTTGAACTACATAGAAGGTAAAAAGCCTTGAAGTTTCCGCCCGACACAATTTTGAGTAAGTGCTTTTATTAACACCCTTGTAATATTCACGAAATTTGTTTTTATTTCATGACTTTCAATATTCTTTCCACGCAAATATTGTACGTCTCGTTGATGACTTGTTTTACCTTAGGCTTTCAAGCTATGGGTTATGAGTGTGCATCAGTGCCGAAAGCCACACCAAATAACTTCCGTCAAAATTATCGTCCCATTGAAAGTAGAACCAATCCTACATTTCTTGGCCCTTTATAAACCTTTTACTCGTCTGTTTTTAAAGGTACTTTCCGGTGACAGTTTCTTTCAGTCTTCTTGTAAAATTGCAATCAACTTTTCACAGTGGACAGGAAAACTGTCACAGTCTGATGCTATCTTTGAATCCGTGACCCAAGGAGCCAGCATCGCAGATAGAAGCAGCTTGAGGTCAAACGGGACACAGCGACAATTAAGATATTAAAACGGGCCACGTTATTTACCGTTTTCGACCCAGTATTTGTCGCGGGCCAAAAGGTCGGGAAAGGTACGCGAAAAACCTACTGCGGTGTGGTATCCACTTCGGACTGGTCTCCGGATTCATGTGCTCACCAAGACCACTTTGCTGCATGCCTATGTGCGAGACGACTGTGCTATTTTCCCGGCCCTTGTCTTCAGGGGAATATTCAAAAGCGTAGACAAGGACACTATTGATCCGGTGAAGCCTTCACTTTAGCAAAGCGCATGGTGGTGGTGGTGGTGGTTGGGGGCTTTGCTCAGTCGACAAAAAATTTTGTCGTAGAAAGACTTCCTGCGTTCCTGGTTGACACCTACATGAGTCGTCTTGCATGGACTCTATTCATTGATGACTTGTCGACAAATTTTAGTGACGGATCTTGATATCAGCCCTACTTTTTTTTAAACACACCTAAAAGTTTGAAAAAAGGGAAAAAATCACTTTTTTTTTAATGTTGAAATTTGAAAACTCATATCTCAGGACAGAAGTTAAATTTGAAAATTCCGTCACTAAAATCTCTTCTATACATCTTTAGGATAACCCAAAAAAATTTTCAAGACTTTCCGTCCCAATGAAAGACGCAGGAAGATTTTTCCCCAACGCTCCAAAAAACACTAAAAAGCCACTTTTCTCAGAGACCGTTCAACATTTTGGATTGAATTTTGTTTTGGGAACTCACCATTATGAACCTCATAATTAAGCAAAGTTTCAACTTTCTGGGATTATTTTGAAGCCTACTTGAAAGTTTCACCAGGGTCCCCCCTTAAGTTGTGTTTTCACATTCTAACCAAAATTTTGGCTGGAGGACAGCAATATCACTATAAAGTCTGAACTGAGCGTCACGGAGCGCGCCTCGAACTCCTGATTACTGCTGGCAACGACATGTACTACCTATCCACTTTGAAGTTGCCTGACGAATTCCTGGAGGTCTCAACACATGTCACACCTGGACTTAAAAAGATTTCACACTCAATTAGTGCTTTTACAAGAAGAGATGTGTGGCTAAAATGGTTTCCCTTTACTCGTACAATTTCAAATATGCCCTGCACTTGATCAAATAAAAGTGAGGTGCCTGCGGCACTTACAGACAAATGAGCAAAATTTTGAGCGCTGAACATCACTCTGCAAACTCAACAGTGTACTCAGTACACTCTAGTTAGAGTGTGCTCATGAGTACACTCTAACTAGCGTGTACTCGGAGTTAAGCACAGCACGCCGGGCAATTTATGCAGCTGAAAGTGTGTACTCATCTGAGTACACGCTAGTTAGAGTGTACTCATCCGAGTACACGCTAGTTAGAGTGTACTCATCCGAGTACACGCTAGTTAGAGTGTACTCATGAGCACACTCTTACTAGAGTGTACTGAGTACACTGTTGAGTTTGCAGAGCAGTTGACCACATGTAAGTCCTAAGCGAACTGACCCACCCTTATTTATGTGTCCGATCAAAGAAAATGCCGAAGAAGAATCTCAACGAGTGTGTCGAACATACTCTGGCTTTTCGTGGACTCGACTGATTGCTGACAACGGCACCGCCGTTCTTCTTTCGCGTCACCGAAGCACCGAAGTCGTGACGAACGCGTTCGCAGTGCCTCAGTGAAAGCCAAGCAGACAAGCGTCAGTAAACAACACAGTCGTGTGGGATGGACAGACCAGAACTGCGAATAACGAGGCTGGGAACGTCGAGCAAGGGAAACGAAAGAAGGGCCAGAGGGGACCATGGTGGGGCGCGACCGATGAAAGCGCGCTCAGTGGGCCACGGTCAAGGCCAAACGTCGCGGGGAAAGACAAGCGACTGTCGCGAGGGGTATGAGAGGGGCCCTGCACCCAGCCCCAAGCCGCGCCCCCCGCAAGTGTGGAGGGAAGCCTCGTTGCTCGGCGCTCGGCCAGTGGATCGGCTCCCAGCAGACTGATTCCGAGAGTCGTTTTCGTCGCTCTGTCTCTCTCGCACTCATGGGACGTCCTTCGAGTCCGAGGGAGACAGAGCGACGAAAACGGCTCTCGGAATCACTCTGCTGAAGAGCGTTTAGCGGCGCAGCGCCCTGCCCACTGGCAACCCACAGCGCACGGATGTGCGATGAGATGCCTGTCTCGTTTGAGTGGATAGTTTTTCACCGACCTCTAAACTGTTGAGTTGGGTATTTCTCATTCGATGCCACTCGTAAATACAAGAATTTTGACACCTCACTCATGCCGATGAGGCAACCGAAAAAAGTCGCGCAAAAATTTAAAATTTTGAATTTATTTGGCTTATTTTTTAGTAGGTAAATATTGATCTGCCAAAAAAATTTATAAAGTAAAAGTTGCTTAGAATGGTCGAATTCGGTAGGGGAAGGAAGAACGACTCAAAAATTCCAACATTAGAAAAAATGTGTTGCCTAACTTTTAGGGGCATTGGTAATTATTGTCCTTAAAACGAGAACGAGGTAGCAAAATAAAATAGTGCTCTACTTTTTCACAGAAGTCACACTGCAAATCCAAGTGTAGGACAGGTCGACACTATACACTGTGGCAAAAAGGTACGGAAAATTCTGTTAATTTTTGTTTTTAGGATTCTTTGTAGCCCTCTTATCAATATTCTCTGTAGGCTCTTACAGTATTCTCCGTAGGACTTGGAAGACTATAGTCCTACAGAGATCACTGTAAGGTCCTACGGAGAATACTGTGCGGTCCCACTGAAAATACTGTAAGAGCCTACAGAGAATATTGATAAGGGGGCTACGGAGAATTACCACAAACTGTTTACAGAATTTTCCGTAGCTTTTTGCCACAGTGTAAAGCGTAGACCAGTTTGTTCTTCGCTTGCAAGTCCGACGCTTTGAAGTGTCGACCACACACTGTCCGACACCTGCAAGTGTCGACCACAGAATGTCCGACGGCTGAAGTGTGGGGTCACAATAGGAAACTCAGTGTAATTTGCCTTAGGAGTGTCCTACACATGCAGGCGTCGGACACAGTGTGGTCGACACTTGCAAGCGTAGGACTAGGGATGTGCGAATCAAGGATTTTCATTTCGAATCGAATCTTTCAAAAAAGTTTCATCGAATCAAACTTGGAAAACTATAGTCGAACGAATCAACTTAAGGTTCAGAATCGTCGAATTCGCAAACTGAAAATATTTAAAGTGCTTTAAACAGAGAATGTTATAAGGGGGCTAGGAAAATTTACCACAAATGAAAAAAATTTCCTTAATCTTTTTGGTGTAAAGCGTGCGCCGATTTCTTCCTTCCCCCAAGCCGACGGATTCGAAGTGCGACACACACTGTCCGACAATTTGCAAGTGTCGAAGCAAAGAATGTCCCCGAATGTGGGGTTCACGATACCGAACTATTGTAATTCCTTTAGGACGGGCCCTACGCTTTAGGCGTCGACACATGTGGTCGACACTTGCAAGCGTAACTAGGGATGTGCGAATCAAGGATTTTCATTTCGTCGAAAATCTTTTCAAAAAAGTTTCGGAATGAATTTTTGGAAAAATTTGTCGAATCGAATCGAACTTATGACGATTCAGAATCAAAAAATCGAATTCGAACTGAAACTAGAAAAAATTAGTTGCGTTTCAAAACACAAAAAATGTTATAAAGGAAGTGCAAAGATATGTTTACAAAAAGAAGAAAAATTAATACTTAATCTTGCTTTGGTATAAAGCACTACGCTGTGCGCTCGACTTTCTCCGTTCCCAAGCTCGGATTCGAAGACGAACAAAACTTCGATTCGAAATTTCGAATATTCGGGGTAAGCAAAAAATTTCCGTCCCCGAATCGAATCAGGGCTGGTTCGATTCGATACCGAACTATTCGCACATCCCTAGGACAAACTGGTCTACGCTTTAAAGTGTCGACCTGTCCTACACTTGGATTTGCAGTGCAACGTTATGTTAAAAGAAAACCTAATAGGAACACAGGTATAACAAGTTCTTCTTAATATTAGCATTCACTTTACAATTACATGTTATAATTATAGGAAAGTGCATGTGAATGTGTCCTAAACTAATTTGTTTATCTTTCTGTCCTCAGCTAGAGTTACCCGCAGAAGTTGTCGCTGTTCCTCATCATTGGTAAGGTCGTTTCCTTTCAAGAAACGAGTAACCGACGCTACTCCGCGCTCAGCCGCATCATTTACAACCCGAAAATGGGT
Source organism: Thrips palmi (assembly GCF_012932325.1). Taxonomy (NCBI): domain Eukaryota; kingdom Metazoa; phylum Arthropoda; class Insecta; order Thysanoptera; family Thripidae; genus Thrips; species Thrips palmi. Next base: position 1,750,966 of record NW_023144623.1, read on the forward strand.
GACGATCTTCAGACCTTCGAGATAACCCTCATCTGTTCCTTGGACTACTGGATCTTTTTTCAAGGAAGTTGCATGGAAGAACTTCATGGATTGTTTGGAGACGAACTTTGCAACAAGAGTAAGTACAGAGTCATCCATTACCACATTTACACGAAAAAACGAATCCGAGACACCATTTCTTTCCTCAAGTGCTCTCACTATTTTTCTCTTCTGTTGCATGGATACCTCTTCGTCAAAGAGTGCAAGGACGACCAATCTCGGAGACAAGTACCAGATATAAGAACACATTTTATCCAGTACAGCCTTCCTGTGAAAACCCAAGGTCATGGTATCGTGCACCACTTGCAAACCAAGCTCCAAGGAATGACCTTCTCTTCCTGTAGCTTTTGAATAAGAACAAGGAACAAGTAAAATCAGGACACGAGTACTTGTATTTATTTCTCTTAAGTATTGTTTGCTACTTGTTTTGGGGTGTCGCCCCTTATTTCATTCAATAATATTGTTCCGGTCAAGTATAAAAGTTAAGTTTAGTGTTAGTAACATAGTGGAGTTGATGATTATTTTCATCTTCGGTTTCTTAGTTTGATGCCGTTGTTGCTTGACATTTTCTTAATGATTACTTAACAAAGTTCCTAAGAGTCCCTGTGTTTCTGTTTGTTTAATGAATTTTAATGTGGTTTTCAGCAGTGTTTACTGTGCATTATGTCTCCATTGCTCTTGTCTATTGTTTATGATTTGTTGTTTGCTATTGTGAATTTCTTGGTGTACGTTAGTGTTTGAAACTTAAGTCAATCATGCAGTAACCTCTATATAAAATCCATTAAGTACTTAGTGTCTCAACCAACTTCAGTTCATTTTTGCACTTCTTGCCCTTTTAAGTGTGGTAAATTCTGTAACTTATTGATGGTTCCCATTAAAAGTTATCTTTAGCTTTAGTGGTACACAGTATTCATTTAGATAACTGTTTAGATTTTCAAAGTTTATTTTCAATACTTGCATAGTATAAATTTTCTTCGACCTCAACTTAGCTTAAAATCTCTATGTTGTTGACACTTCAAATGTTTACAAAAGTTGCTTCTTGCTCTAATATTTACTTTCAAAGTAATTAATCGGCACCTGTCTTACCAACCCACTAATGTGCATTAAATGTCAACCCATACTGCACATTTCTCCATTTCTCTCTTCCTTTATTTCAACTTCATTCTCTGTATTCCCTTGTATATTTGTCACTTGGCTTCAAGAAGAGACATCGCGCAAAAGAAGAACCCCGCCTTACTCCCCCTGATTTGTACAAGCTGCCCCCTTCTTGAACCGCGACACGGTGAACTGCACGGGCATGTCGGTGGCCCAGTTGTACGGCCTGACCCTGAGCCTTGCGTAGTCCGCCCCCACGGCGACCACCGCCTCGTCGTCCGGCCGGCCCAGCCGCCACACAGCAAGCTGCCCGGGCCGGTGCTGCACCTCCAGCACCAACTCGCCCTCCTCGAAGTGTAGGTAGTCGCCATCCCTGCGGTACTGCACAGAGAACACGCGGTGATGGGGTGAACGGATTTTTCCACTTTTGTCGATTTTCGATGAGTTCGTGCGTTCTAAATGTTCGTTTTGGTGTCAAAACGGAGTAGCCGAAGACTTGAGTCCGTAACCCTTAAGGGAGAGTGGGGTAGTTCCGGACACTTGGATTTTCACTGGGTTTGAGTAAAGATAACTCAATTGCCCGCCTAACTGAGGAAGATTGTCAGTTGAAAATAACAATACCAAATCGCAAATATTGCAGGCATTTTCTGATAAGTTCAAAATATGGATTACAAGAAGACAAAACTGTAGAGCAAGGCATCTCTTTTTATCATTGGCGTAACATCCGAAGGTGGTCATGTCAGGAGCCGGGCCAGACAACTCCTTGGAGGCTAGGATTGCTGAAAACATGAGGAAAAGACTGTCCCAAGTTACCCCGTAAAATTTCGATTTTTGACAAACTGAAGTCTGGACCGAAGAAGGGAAAACTGAAATCAACGCCCTTTTGAGACCGTTATTGTCTATGTATGATCTAAACCCAGAGAGACTACTCAGCCAAATCTGCATTTCACTCCTTGCACTAGGGCCAACTTGTCAATGTTTGACATATTTTGTCAAAAACCCTAGTATGTAGTTTTCCGTTTCTCAAATACTAATTGTGATGTTATGCACTTTTTCCACCTTTCCGCGCGTGCCCTGAGCTCTCTGAAACAAAATCCTGCCGCGGGTTTGACGCTAGGAGCCCCCGTCGCTGAATGGCAGCACCAACAAGGTGCCGACATGGATCGGGCTACCAACCATGGATCATTTTTGTAAGCGAGCCCGTACCGCCAAACCAATCGACCAATTTAAAATTTTCAAAGTTTTTCATTTGGTCTACACAATAGACTATGAGAATCACGCGTGGGGGGGGGGGATGATCAATCCTTCTGTTACCCTTACAATATGCAAATGAAAAAGTGCCTCTGAGACAGGGTCCGAAAACGGCCTGGTTTCAGGCTAGGTTAGGAGTCAAAATTCAAATCGTTATTACAGACGATCCATTCATCAGAAATGTCTCAAAATTTTTTCATGGCACCTTCAGAGTGTGCCCTTTCAAAATTTAGACGACAGGAAGTTATCGGAACGCCCCTGTCCAAACGCGAGGGGGAGGGGGGGGGGAATCTATGTTTGGGTAAGACCCAAATATGGATCACTAAAATCAGTGAAATTTCAAAGCCCTGTAAGTTTCAAAGTATTCGTTATAAAATGTTCAGTTCTTGAGAGGAGGTTGTCTTTGTGGTCATCTTGGAGCGTATCGAAGAAAATTTGGGTCATCGCTTGTTTGAGCTGAAAAACATGACATTCCTAAAAAGTGATCCATATTTGGTAACCTTACCCAACCGGGCAGACAGTCCCAAGTTACCTGCGGTGTCCTAAAAGTTACCCCAGTTGACGGAATGTTAAGGTGGTGGGTTGAAAACTGTGGACATGCATCCTCTCCGTATAGAAGGATAAAGAAAGAACGAAGCGATGTTAATAGCTCTTTACGGAAGGCAGTGTTGTCAATATAGGGGCTTCAATAGAAACTATTCCTTATATTAATATGCTTTCAGTAATAATAAAACAGTTTATTTCTCAGCAAATGTCCTTGCACGCCTACTAAAAGCATGCCTTTCATCAAAACAAACGAAAGTACGCACGAGTAGTATCAAATTTTAAGGTTATAATTCCGGGAACGTGCAGGGAACATTTGACCCAAAAAGTATGAGGCTCAAAGAGCAAAAAGGAAAAAAAAGCGTCCGTCAAGCATGTAGCTGCACTTAGGCCCTTGAGGCACGGCTTGGGTAAGAGTTACGGCCCGCAGTCTTTGGCTACTCTCTTTTCGACGCCTCCCAATAGAATAATCCTGTCAGTGCTGATCCAAGACAATCCTAACTGTCAGCGCAGATTGTACGACGTAAAAAGCTATTTCTTATAAAATTCGGAGACGCCAACATGCTGCTTCAAATTTCTTGGCAATGGACTTGTTAAAAAGTATAAACCTCGCAATATGAACGAGGAAGCTGGATTTGAGTGATATCATGATTCGCTGCTTTGGACTGTAGAGACCTAATGAGCAGTTGTAGCCTGCTCTGAAACCTCTGAGCAGTTAGGATTGTCTTGGATCAACACGGACAGATGGGATTATTCTACTAATAGGAGGCGTCGTTTTGACACCAAAACATTTAGAACACACGAACTCATCGAAAATCGACAAAAAGGGAAAATCCGTCCACGCTTACGCGGTGAGGAGCCTCGGCTGCACGGGGCGGCCCGACCGGGGATACTCACCGTAGGGGCGTCGCAGCTTCTGCCGCGGCGGGTGCAGTTAGTGTATGACCAGTATCTCAAAAAGCCGTCGTCCCCTTCGCCGAACAGCTCCATGAGGCTGCAGTGCTGGGCGCCGCACAGGTACAGCTGGATGTGCTTGTGTTCCTCCCCGAGCTGCACGCGGGCCGTGACTGAGGCGTTGGCGGGCAGCGCCACGCTGGGGAGAGCTGCGGACAGGCAACGTCAACTTACGTGAGCCACTCCTCGCTAGATGCGTAATAATTCGGTCGTTCAGAGGGCGGAAACACCACTTTCGACGCGATAAAGTCCAAATGTGAAAACGTAAGTCAATGTTTCACATGGAAGGTAAAACAAATATGCGGAATTAGAATCCAGCATTGGTTTCCCGGAAGAGAGATTCATTTCTCCTCAGGAGGGCTCGAAAGTCAAAGGTATAATTTTTCAGGCATTAAGACTTCAAATATTGTGGACTTTGAAATTGATAGCCTTCCGTTGTTGACGGAAAGTATGGGCACGGGTGCGCGTAGAACGCTTTCTGGTGATTCCAAAACCGGTCTTGAATTGTATTTAAGCCAACAAATGACCAATCTGCTGCTATTTCAGTGGAAGGCGGCACAAAAATCGTACTTTTTTTTGCGGCAATAAAAGCCCAACAGAGCCCCACATCCGCACTAGGCTAAATTGACAGAAAAAAGTAACCTCTTCACGAGGGAGCAAAAATCATCCACCCCCATGCACTCTGCCCTTTATAAGACCCTAATTTGTATCTGCGTGCAGCGCAAATATAAACTTCCCTCAATACGGCGACGGCCGAGTGCGTCTGTCTTGCCGTCTACCGTAGAACGGGGTAATATGAGACAAGAAGGAAAACCGAGAAAAAGCGCACTTTTTTTTGCGGTTTTTGTCGTGTTGCTCTCTAGCGGTCGTTCGGAAGGCCACCGTGTATTTATTTTCGTTATCTTGGAGGTCTTGGCAGCTCATATGAAACGAACGAAGGCAATCAGAGACTGGCTAGGATTATTAAGAATCAAAGGAAAAACCTCTAAATTCTCACAAGCTTTATAAAGTTAGTAACAAGCTAGGGCCCGCCCTTCCGTCGAACCGAGTTGCCAGCTCCGCTTCGCTGCGCCGGCAACTCGGTTCGACAGGGGGCCGGCCCAGCTTGGCCTGCCGGCGGCCTTTTCTCGGGCCTTCGGCCCTCGCATCAGACCCAACTTGGCCAGTCGAAGGCCCGGGCCTTCGGCCCGCTCGCATCACACACACCGTGAGCGGGTAAAGCAAAGTTATCGATGTACCATCGTGACTTAGGCCCGCCCTTCTATTCACAATATGCAATAGTCCTTACACTTTTTACTCCAACTGTCCTTAGAATATGCCCATTTGATTTGTCTCTTCGCCCTAATCCGAAAATACCCATATTTGCCATGCTACTGCAACTCCTTGCAATAGAGGCACAGCAGGAGCGCAAAACGAGTCCGTCGCACTTTTTCCCATAACTCATGAAGGCGGGCTCCTGGACCCCCCTTCCGACCCCTCGTTGAAGAGGTCTTGCCAAGACCTATCGAAAACTTAAGTAAAAATTTTCAGTCGGTCGACCCCCTTTTTGGCCCGCCCTTCTATTCAAAAAATAGGGGGAGGGCCTATGCATTTGCCTTTGTGTCTGTGTGTTGTTGTTGTTGTTGTTGTTGTCGTTGTTGTTGTTGGCGTCTGTGTACAAGGAAGGAGTTGAGCTAGAGTAACCAGATTTGGAGGGTACTTCAGGAGTACCGTCCAAACAAATAATCCGGTGGTGCAAATCCCGTCCGGGTCGCACAAGGGCTGCTGCAGGTGCATCATGGTTTACATGAGCGGGAGGGGGATTTCCGCCATTATTGGTGCTAGCAGGGCACATAGGGGTATTTTTGGAATCAGGGCGACGAGACAAGATGAATGGACCTCGTCCCGACCCCATCGGCCGCTTTTACAAGTTGGCCAGATCAGGATCTTCAAAAAAGGGTGTCGACCGACTAAAAAAAATTATTGCAGATTTCGATTGGTCTCAGCAAGACCTTTTCAACGAGGGGTCGGAAAGGGGGTCCAGGAGCCCGACTTCGTCTATTAGTCACATCAGGATCTTGAAAAAAGGGGGTCGACCGACTGAAAATTTTTACTTAAGTTTTGGATAGGTCTTGGCAAGACCTCTTCAACGAGGGGTCGGAAGGGGGGTCCAGGAGCCCGCCTTCATGAGATATGCGAAAAAGTGCGACGGACTCGTTTTGCGCTCCTGCTGTGCCTCTATTGCAAGGAGTTGCAGTAGCATGGCAAATATGGGTATTTTCGGAATGAGGGCGAAGAGACAAATGAAATGGGCATATTCTAAGGACAGTTGGAGTAAAAAGTGTAAGGACTATTGCATATTGTGAATAGAAGGGCGGGCCTAAGTCACGATGGTACATCGATAACTTTGCTTTACCCGCTCACGGTGTGTGTGATGCGAGCGGGCCGAAGGCCCGGGCCTTCGACTGGCCAAGTTGGGTCTGATGCGAGGGCCGAAGGCCCGAGAAAAGGCCGCCGGCAGGCCAAGCTGGGCCGGCCCCCTGTCGAATCGAGTTGCCGGCGCAGCGAAGCGGAGCTGGCAACTCGGTTCGACGGAAGGGCGGGCCCTAGCTTGTTTTGAAGATCCTGATGTGACTAATAGACGAAGTCGGGCTCCTGGACCCCCTTTCCGACCCCTCGTTGAAAAGGTATTGCTGAGACCAATCGAAATCTGCAATAATTTTTTTTAGTCGGTCGACCCCCTTTTTTGAAGATCCTGATGTGACTAATAGACGAAGTCGGGCTCCTGGACCCCCTTTCCGACCCCTCGTTGAAAAGGTCTTGCTGAGACCAATCGAAATCTGCAATAAACTTTTTTAGTCGGTCGACTCCCTTTTTTGAAGATCCTGATCTGGCCAACTTGTAAAAGCGGCCGATGGGGTCGGGACCAGGGCCATTCATCTTGTCTCGTCGCCCCGATTCCAAAAATACCCCTATGTGCCCTGCTAGCACCAATAATGGCGGGAATCCCCCTCCCGCTCATGTAAACCATGATGCACCTGCAGCAGCCCTTGTGCGACCCGGACGGGATTTGCACCACCGGATTATTTGTTTGGACGGTACTCCTGAAGTACCCTCCAAATCTGGTTACTCTAGCTCAACTCCTTCCTTGTACACAGACGCCAACAACAACAACAACAACAACAACAACACACAGACACAAAGGCAAATGCATAGGCCCTCCCCCTATTTTTTTGAATAGAAGGGCGGGCCAAAAACCTCCCCAGAAACCTCGGATAGAACTCGGGTTCTTGTCAGAACTAGGTTTAAATCTGTAGGCAATCATGTAAACATAATCAGGACAAAATTTGGTTTCGTTTTGTCTACTCCCGGGCCGCCTGTTTCAGAAAGAATACAATTTTGTCATCTTGCAGGAAAAATCGAGACACCTCTTTTCGCTTCAAACATGAGGCCAAACATCCTCCACTGTTAATAATTTCAAACACGAATTTGTTTTACTACCTGACCAGTATCTTTGCTCTTCGTTTAGTATTTTCATGTGACAGGTTAAACCAGGGCACAACTCATGACTCTATTACATTTTTCAGGTCTCTTTAGTGACACCCATTTTTCTTCCCTCCAGATTTAAAATCTTCTTCATTATAGTCCCTAATCATCTTTAAAATGAATGAAAAGAACTTAAAAAGCTCCAAACCCGCCTAAGTGAGCCAATTTTCCTTACTTCTTTCCTCTTTTGTCTCATATTACCCCACATTGCAGGGAAATATGGGACGGCATTCTGAGAGTTACTGAATGGTCCCTACTGTACATAAAAATCTGAAATTTGTTGGAAGTGTAGCCAAAGGGTCAATGAAACCCTCAGCACCTCAAAATGAAACTAAAAGTGGGAAATTCACGGAAAACCTCGAAATTTGTCGGTTTGCGGCATCTCAAAGATGTAAAAATCCTCTTTACTTTACCCTACAATCGTCAATGTAGCCCAAGGGAAACATTTTTTAATCACGTAACCAAAAACCTATACAAACTTCAGTATGGTGTTAATAAAGGTTTCCCTTGAGCTACATGGACGGTTGTAGGGTAAAGTAAAGAGGAATTTTTCATTTTTAAGATGCCGCAAACAGATTGGCGAAAAGTTAAGAACTTCCGGAAAAAAGTTTTTAAAATATTGTAAAAATTCCGTTCTTTTATTTGGTTTTGACCGTTTGTCTCTAAGAGGTATATTTAAGAAATAATCGTCATCAAAAGAGGGGTGAAAACCCCCTTCAAAAAGGGTCCAGGGACGAGACTGCCCCCTTAAAAAGTCCATAAGGATTTAGTGTGTCCTGCAGACGCCTTAAAGTCTACATTACAAGCTGCCGTTAACCGCCTCAGCGTTAACTGATCGGATATGTCAGCCCTAACCTCACTTTTTTAAATTTCAGAGGATAGATTAGAATAACTCACTTTAAAAAGCATTTTGTGCTCTGTAAATGTATTGAAATAAGGCAGCAGATGATTCGAGAAATAATACAAGCATTTAATTACATAAACTACTTAAATTCTTCGTTTAATACGAATCTGTTACGAATCACCCCCAACACGTGATACGCAAAAAGTACGTCCCCAACGATCACTGGACAAAGTAAGGGAAACTTATGCCACGTAGTGTCATTATAAAGGGGTCACGTTTCAAGGCCCCAACGGTTTACTTGGTGATTCATACCTGGGGAGCCTCAGACAGAAACTTTCTAGAACTCAAAATCCAACATGTGCCTGTTTTCGGTGTACCCTATATTTCAGACTCCCTCTAAAACTGCACCTGAGCACCGATCACATCCGCTTCGTTTGTTCAAGGGCCCTCTACTTTCAGCGAAAGAGGGGCCATACTTAGATTTTCTTCTGCATCCTCCATTTAAATTAATAATGACAATTGTTACGAACCGCCCCTGTTACAAATCGCCCCAATCTCCTTTACCTCCAACCCTGAGGGCAGACCCAGCCTCGCCGAACTCACCACGCAGGCAGCGGACCTCGTCGGAGCCGTCGGGGCAGTCTCTGTGACCGTTGCACCTTTCGTATCCAGCGATACACTTGCTGCCGTCCTTGCACTGGAACTCGTCGAAGACCCAGTCGCACTCGCCGGCCGCTACGGACAGAGAGGTCCACTGTGAGAAAAATGTACGTGATTCGTGATATCTTGTTAACAGGTTTTGACGTACGGTGCACCATGCGAAAAAACCACAGTGAGCGCTGGTTATTTTTTGGCCACGATTTACTGTAGTTCAGAATACAGGATTAACTGTACCTTGTACAGGATTTTCCGTACTCCACCTCTGTTGCACAGTAAATCTCGCACACTTAGAACCCTACAAATACACTGGTAAAACAAAGGCATAAAAATTACGCCCTTAAGGGCATAAATACTCTTTTACGCCCTTCCAGGGGCATAAATCGTTTTATGCCTTTGGGAAGGGCGTAAATGGTATAGGAATTTCAAGCAAAATTTTAATGCCCTTCCCAAAGGCATTAACGATTTATGCCCTTTAAGGGCGTAAATCGTTTACGCCCTTAAAGGGCATAATTTTTATGCCTTTGTTTCACCAGTGTAACTGCTCGTTCTCCAACGGTAAAACTAAAGCGTAGTTGTATGCTTGATCAAGCATACAACTACGCTTGAAGACTTTACGCTTGACGTCAAGCGTAGAGAAGAAATTCTCCCATGCATTTGGATAGGCGGGAGAGGGGCAAAATGGAGAACTATGCTTGAAGCCGAGCGTAGTTTTACTATGCTTGAAGAAAGGCGTAAAACTACGCTCGAGTTCTACACTCTTAAAACCTTCACGCTCAGACCATTATGGACTTTTTTATCTTTTGCTTATAGCATCTTTTGTGCAAACGTAAAATGTACTATTTTCTCCTTAACTATGCACAATTTTGTTCGCTTTAAGGATATCATTGTCAATAGATTATGTAGAAATTGAAAAGTACATTGCAAATGACAAAAAGTCCGGTTTAATGGACTAAAAACATTGTACAATGAACAAAATTGTGCATAGCCATAGAGAAAATAGTACATATTACGTTTGCACAAAAACCTTTATGGCAAGAGATAAATAGTCAGTACGAGTCTGAGAGAGTTGCGAACCGATGTGTTTGTAAGCTTGCGGAGAGTCTCACTTGTTCGCAATGCGAAGAACGCATCCGTATTGCAAATCAGTAGTTGGCAACTTGCGAAGAGGTGCTTCACAATTTGCGAACAACGTGTTTGTATTGCGAAGCCCTTACAAACACATTGTTCGCAAAATTGCGAACTATTAGTTCGTAATACAATCAAGCCAAACTCTTCGCAAGCTGCGAACTAAATGGTTCGTAATGCGAACACATTCTTCGCAAGGTTTTAAGAGTGTACCAGTGTCGTTGTAATACAAAGAAAGCGGAGGCTTCGCAGCCTGCGAAGGAAATCGTTTGTAATTCACAGGATTTTGTTTGTATTACCAAGGAAAAATCCTTTGTAGCCTACGAAGATCTTCGTCGCAGCCTGCGAAGGATTTGTTCTTTGTATTACGTAGAAACAAAATCCTCCGGCAGGGTTGCCACAAGATTTGGACGTTCCGATAGAGTCGCCGATCGACGAACAAGAAGAAGAACAAAAGCGCAGCTGGCCCCGGCAACATAACCTCCCAGACTTCTATGAGTAGACTAGTTTCTGAGTTATCTGTGGCGTATCTCCGTAAGCACTTTCGTTTGTTTCAAAGACTTTTTGACTCAGGAAATAAAAATAATTGTCAACATTTCTCGTTGGAACCGGGTTTGATACCAACTCCGTTTCTTCCTGGCTTCCGGTTTTGTTCTTCGATCGGCGACGACTAGAATGCTCTATTGTGGCCGCAATCCTCCTCACGCTCACGTTCACTCTCAGACTGTTATTGACTTTTTGTCCTTTGTTAAAGAGTATTTTACACAGCAATAAAAAGTACTATTTCGTCAATATCTATGTAGGATTTCATTCGTTATATTGACTTAAAGTCAATTTGCTATTGACAAAGAGTCAATACGCAATTGACTTAAAAAATATTCAATGATTGATGACAATTTAGTCTTTATAGTGAACAATATTGTACAGGGTTACAAAGGAAATAATACATATTATTGCTGCTTAAAAATCTACGTAAGCAAAGGATAAAAAGTCAATAATGGAGAGAAAAAAGTCAATACGAGTCCGAGAGTGTAAACCATGCCGTTTTTCAAGTGATTTTTTCTCGCTTTAAATGAAGGAATTAAAATAGAAATCTGAATTTTGATGTGTGCTGAGCCAAGGACATACCTAATGACCCTGCAAAATCTCAGCCAGATCGGCAGAGCCGTTCAGAAGGAGTGGTGCACACACACGCACGCAGACAGACAAAACTTTTCAACCGAACTGGAGTAACGGGCTTCGCTATCGCTCACGTCAGCCAACAATCCTCTTGGTACTTCATACAATCCCTGTTGAACTATTATTGTACAGTTTTTGTTGTACTTTGGTTCTACTATTCACACTTTTTTCTTGCAGTGCACCAATTTCAGATCCAAATTTCTCAAAATTGGTCTATCACTTTTAAATCACACTTCAGCCCTGCAATCACGGTACAAAGTTCTACTTATCTGCCAAGTCTTACCAAAATCGTATAGAAAATTTCCAAATTGCATAAATTGCCACTGGAGGGAAAAAATGCATTCCGGGGGATACTGTAAGGCCATAGCTCTGTATTTTGTGTACAAATATTAAAACGTGAGGAGATATTCTGAAATGTATCCGTGTTTCATGTGAAGTGGTGGATTGTTTAACTAACGGCGAAGAGTTTGGGGAAAAAGAGCGATATTTGAAGTGACCAAATAGGTTTTCCTGATGTTGCTCGAAGGCGTCTACGGGCTGCCGTTTGGTAGGGTCATGCCCCGATCTCCCCTATTCAGGCAACTAAACTGCCTCAGACCAGAGTTGTCCTGGGGCACTCAATTTTTACCTCTTCTCTGCTGTCAGATCCACTCCAACCTATGTCGAATCGAAAAGTTGCGCAATTTGCGTCAACTTTGATCATTTTCATTACGTTTTTGTCATTAAAATTTTCATTACATTCGTTCATTACACTGTAATGAAAATTTTCATAACATATATGTAATGAAAACTTTAATTACATTGTAATGATTATAGCTTCACTACCATGTAATGAAAATGTAATTAAATTTTTTTAACAGTGTACTTCGTGCCTAAAACTTTTGCACGCCGTTATTTCAAATACAAGTTATTTTACATTGTTTCGACGTTATTTCAAGGTAAAACGGTCACAGAACACAAGTTGCTTCCCCCTCGTGCACGGCCTACCTGTCGAGACGGCGGCTAGAAGGCCGAGCAGGATGAGGGACTTGGCGGGCATCGTCTGGCGAGCCGCTGGCACTACTGCAGCGGACCGACAAGCCTGACAGCATGGCCCAAGGCATGGCCACGCGGGGCTGGCCGATAACGGGGTCAAATGACGCGCCGGCCGGCAAAGAGGGGACATTGCGCGTGTTGTGATCGAAGCGGTAAGAACCTCGAAGAAACGTGGGCACACCACTTGGTGGTAATTAACACGTGCTCTACAACCTGAAGTGTGTACTCAGTATTCATATACGGATGCATACTTGCATGTACCCACCCTCAGTTGTATTCTTGGCTGAATACACATCTACAGTTGCACATTTAATTGAGCAATGGTTTTCGAAGCGTAATAATTGGCTGAGCGATAGCGAAGCCTGTTACTCCAGTGCGGTTGAAAAGTTTTGTCTGTCTGTCTGTCTATCTGTGTGTGTGTCTGTGTGTACACTACTCCTCCTGAACGGCTCCTCCTGAGATTTTGCAGGCGTATGTTCTTGGCTCGTTCTTGGCTCGGCACACGCGAAATTTCACCATCCTAGCTCAACTGGTTCAGTTTTTATAGCCGAAAAACACCTAAAAAACGGCGGAAAATCGAGTTTTCTGCAGGCAGATCGGCTCTATCGTGAAGGAAGGGGGGTGCCCCCCAGCTCCGACAAGTTAAAAAGTTCCAAGGGTCAAGATCGTGTTATCTGTAGATGAAGCAGCTCTATCTATAATGAAGGGGGGTCTGCCCCATGGGAACACCCACGTGATATCCACGTTGCATCCACGTGAGGTGGATTAGGTGGATGGATTTTTTCCACCCAAAATCGACGTAGAGCGTTCGTCGACTTCGCAGCGAAATAATTACTGCAAGAATTCAACGTCGATTCCACGTCGATGTTGCAGCGAATGAGAGACGCTGTAGATCGACATCGATTCCACGGTGATTTTACAGCGATATAAATGTTGCTATAATTCGACATCGCTTCCACGTCGATTTTGAGTCGAAGAAAGAGTTGCTGCGGATCGACGTTTAATCCACGTCGATCGTTTGTTGATTGTATAATCGTTGCGTATGTTCAGCCGCAAACACTAATTGGATATGAAACAACAGTTAAAATGCCGTGCACCGCTTCCAAGTCAGGACTGTTCCCCAGCTTGAGGAGAAAATCCGCTAGAACGTTGTAGAAAGCCCGGGTCTACCAAGGTGCGCGAGCAGCACAAGGCACATCGCCCGCCCTCGTGTCCCTCAGTTGGTTTCGTGGCGCAGTAGTTGGTAGCGTAAGGCACTGGTCCTGGGTTCGAATCCCGGGGAACAAAGAACGTCCCTTCCACAATTCATCGAGTGCGAAGGTAACAGAAATGTAACAGTCTGAACAACAAATGCAAAAAAAAAAAAATTCCAATGCTTACGCATTGCACGGTGTTCCGGTTGTGGAAATCATTTTGAAATCTGTCATTTAAACGTTAATTACGTTAATTTTACCGTTATTTACGTAACTTTGAATCCTACCGATATTTTTACATTCCCAAAAGTGATTCAGTTAACACAATGACCATCTCAGTCCATCTCGCGATCTCGCGATTTACAGTGCTCGCTCATGTTCGTCAACCGAAAGTCATCCGCGTTCCGAAAGCACCCCCCCGAGTTTAAAAAGTTTGTCAAACCAACCGTCGTGCTGGTTATAGAATTGAGGAAAACATGAGACGAGAACCGCAGCCTTTAAAAGCAAGCCAAACAATCCAACCTCAGCAACAATGGAGGGGCAGTTTCAATGCGCGACTACTCGTTTTTTCAGCCTCGCAATTTTCGAAAGGGCGCAGACGCCGAGAAAATTGTTGCCAACTGCGGAAAATCTATTTATTCTGTCTTTTCTGCTGTGAAGTTTTTACTAATGACAGATTTGAATTATGTGTAAATGTTTTATCAGTGTACAATGAGTGAACATTGGCATTTGTGAATTTTACGGCGTTTTAATTTCTTTTTATCATGGACTTTAAATTTTTGACAGTTGGTGCAGTGGGACGTTTTCATCGAGAATTTTTCTTCATGTTTTTATTATTTTCTTAGAACAGTGATTAGTTTTTGTCACTTTGATGAGGCAGGAAGTTTAGTTTTGAGGAGTGGCACATTTTTTCTTCGAAACGTTTCTGGAAAATGTGAACGGATAAGGGTGCTTGATTGTTGCAAATTTATGTTTTAGTCGTTTACGGAAAATTTCCACGATAAATTTTTAAGATTTTCTGGACTTTTTATTGTATTATGAAAAGGATTAATATGGCGGGAGCGAAATGTCCATCCTGGGGGGTCCGTAGAAGAAGAATTCTGAGCGGCCCCGGGCAATAGGGGTCCTCCTTCGTCGGAACCCCTAAAAACGATTTGTTTTGAAGAAAGTGAACATTTTACAAGAATATTGATCGGTGAACTAATCCACGTCCCATCCACGCCGCCTCGCGCGTCACTTAAGGCTCGATGTCGACTCGACGATACACGTCGATTCGACGTGGGCAGTCAACATCCCCTCAACGTCGCATCCACGCTCATGTTCCCATGGGGTGGGGGCGGGGCCCCCCAGCATGCATTAAGTAACCTACCTTGTTAACTCAATAACAGTAAAAGTAGCGATACACATCGGCAACTTTGGCCCGTCCCGTACATTTAAAAATCTGCGAATTTAGCCTATGCTTAACCCCAACGGGATTTGAACCTGAGTCTGGAGTCAAAATAGGAGTTATTTTCGTTATCAGCGCCCTCAAAAACATTACAAACAATGCAAAAACTTGAATAAAAAGAAAGTCCAAAATATACCTCACTGGGATTTGAACCCGGGTCCAAACTTCTCCGATTCGCTTGAAATTGGCACCATTGGTTTTGCTTCGTCGCCCCGATTCCAAAAATACCCCTACATGCCCTTCTAGCTGCATCCGTTGCCGAGATCCCTCTCGACCCCATGTAGACCATGATGCACCTGCAGCAGCGCCCCCGGGGCTCGGATCGGATTTGCTGCCACCGGGCGGCTCTTAGGGTCACCCAAGGAGGCTGCATACCAAATTTGGTCAAGATCGGACCACGGGAAGTCCTCGGACGAACGAACGGACGAACGGACGAACGAACGGACGCACAGCATGCATCATACTACACTGGCGGAAAAAATTAAGGGGACACTTTTTCAAAGTGACCTCAAATCTCGAGTTTCAGAGCTAGAAGGCTGCAACTTTGACACAAGTTGCCTTCAAGTGTCCTGAAAACGCGTGCAACGTTGCACTGACGAGGTTGGACCGGGAGGGGGTGATTCACCCCCAGCAAATTTGAAGTGCAAAAAACGCAACTTTAGAAGCGACCAGCCTGGCTCTCGGGGTCAAAAGAATCGGAAAACGGTACAGAGCGATTGCCCTTGACGTCCTCTACAAAATGCGACCCCGGGAGACCTCTACGACAAACCCACCCCCTACAACCCCCACCCCCCTTCAAAATCCACATTTCTTGAGGTACAGCCCTGAGATCGGGCTGGCGTCATCCTCTTGGTCACCCTGATCAAGAGGATACCGCGTCTAAGCCTGTGCACCCCGTTGTCACCCTCGGAGAGGCCGAAACACTTCACCCCCTTTCAACCCCCTGTGATTTGAGGAATTTCTGCTTTTCGGATGGGGGTGAAACTCACCAGGGTTTTGGTAGACGTGACCCTGAACAGCGTCGAAAAGGTCCTATGTCGATAGCTGCCCTTGGAACCACGCAAAGACACCCCCAAGTTAGGGGTGCACAACCCCCAAGCGGAGGGGTTGAAAACAGCCGCGCCGCTGGGTGGGCCTTCCAGACAGCCAAAGCCATCGGGTACATGCTGTTTAGCCCTTGAATTAAGGTCTCTTCACAATTTTTAGCCTAAAAACTGTGTTTCGACGAAAAAACAACCCCTGTGTTTACGCCCTTGTAGGGGCTGAATCAGCAGGGCTACGGCCATGCCGACCGCGGCATTGGATGCGCCAAGGCCTCCTTGTCAGACACCTAAAAATTCAGAATTTTCCAATCACGCGTTTCCAGACAGTTAGCGCAAGTTTCGAACTCCTGCTCACCGCCCTGCCGGAAAACGCTCTCAAAAGGTAGGCAACCCATCGGGCTTCGATTTCAGTTTTTCCGCTTTTTTCATGATTCAGCGGGTCGGATTCGATTTGCTGGGTTAGAGATTGATCACAAACACAAGCTGAACCAATCTGACCAGCTAAATCATGAAAAAAAGCGGAAAAACTGAAATCGAAGCCCGATGGGTTGCCTACCTTTTGAGAGCGTTTCCCGGCAGGGCGGTGAGCAGGAGTTCGAAACTTGCGCTAACTGTCTGGAAACGCGTGATTGGAAAATTCTGAATTTTTAGGTGTCTGACAAGGAGGCCTTGGCGCATCCAATGCCGCGGTCGGCATGGCCGTAGCCCTGCTGATTCAGCCCCTACAAGGGCGCAAACACAGGGGTTGTTTTTTCGTCGAAACACAGCTTTTAGGCTAAAAATTGTGAAGAGGCCTTAATTCAAGGGCTAAACAGCATGTACCCGATGGCTTTGGCTGTCTGGAAGGCCCACCCAGCGGCGCGGCTGTTTTCAACCCCTCCGCTTGGGGGTTGTGCACCCCTAACTTGGGGGTGTCTTTGCGTGGTTCCAAGGGCAGCTATCGACATGGGACCTTTTCGACGCTGTTCAGGGTCACGTCTACCAAAACCCTGGTGAGTTTCACCCCCATCCGAAAAGCAAAAATTCCTCAAATCACAGGGGATTGGAAGGGGGGTGAAGTGTTTCGGCCTCTCCGAGGGTGACAACGGGGTGCACAGGCTCAGACGCGGTATCCTCTTGATCAGGGTGACCAAGAGGATGACGCCAGCCCGATCTCAGGACTGTACCTCAAGAAATGTGGATTTTGAAGGGGGGTGGTGGTTGTAGGGGGTGGGTTTGTCGTAGAGGTCTCCCGGGGGTCGCATTTTGTAGAGGACGTCAAGGGCAATCGCTCTGTACCGTTTTCCGATTCTTTTGACCCCCGAGAGCCAGGCTGGTCGCTTCTAAAGTTGCGTTTTTTTGCACTTCAAATTTGCTGGGGGTGAATCACCCCCTCTCGGTCCAACCTCGTCAGTGCGACTTTGCACGCCTTTTTAGGACACTTGAAGGCAACTTGTGTCAAAGTTGCAGCCCTCTAGCTCTGAAACTCGAGATTTGAGGTCACTTTGAAAAAGTGTCCCCTTAATTTTTTCCGCCAGTGTATATGCCCGTCCCTCCGTCATTTTTTTACAAAAAATAAACGGGACGGGCCAAAAAACAATAAAATTTATATTGCATTAGTAGCGCCATAAAAGTTATTGCATTGTAAGCACAATAAATATTATATTGCACAAGCGCATTTATCATTTTATTGGCATAGTTGGCCCGTCCCGTTTATTTTTTTGTAAAAAAATGACGGAGGGACGGGCATATAGTATGATCCCTGCTGTGCGTCCGTTCGTCCGTTCGTCCGAGGACTTCCCGTGGTCCGATCTTGACCAAATTTGGTATGCAGCCTCCTTGGGTGACCCTAAGAACCGCCCGGTGGCAGCAAATCCGATCCGAGCCCCGGGGGCGCTGCTGCAGGTGCATCATGGTCTACATGGGGTCGAGGAGGATTTCGGCAACGGATACAGCTAGCAGGGCATGTAGGGGTATTTTTGGAATCGGGGCGACGAGACAAAACCAACGGTGCCAGTTTCAAGCGAATCGGAGAAGTTTGGACCCGGGTTCAAATCCCAGTGGGGTATATTTTGAACATTCTTTTTATTCGAGTTTTTGCATTGTTTCTTAGGTTTTTGAGGGCGCTGATGACGAAAATAACATCTCTTTTGATCCCAGACTCAGGTTCAAACCCGTCAGGGTTAAACAAAGGCGAAATTCACACATTTGTTAATGTACGGGACGGGCCAAAGTTGCCGATGTATATCGCTACTTTTCCTGTTATTTTCATATCATCACACCAAAACGGTGATAACCTGGACACAGACCGGCTAAAACCTACGAGACAAATCGCAATTTTAACGCGATAATTTTTATTGCAGCCACATATGCGATAATGTTAAGGAATCACATTAGGCTTTTTATCGCAGCAAATTGTTTGGGATTTTGAGTAATTGTCCGCCGAATTGTCCGACCCCCCCCCCCCCCCCCCTTTTTTTTTCCTGTGTCTTGAAGCGGAAACTGCAGCCAAGCGGGCTCAGCCCGATGCCTCTGGCCGTGATGTACGCAGAGAAAGCACGACAGGCATATTTCAACCTTTAAGCACGGGGGCTGCGCACCCCTTTATTTTGAACCACTCCTGTTCGCGCCAGGGGGTACACTGGGAAAACAGGAGCGTAGTTGTATGCTTCATTCAAGCATACAACTACGCTTGAAGACTTTACGCTTGACGTCAAGCGTAGAGAAGAAATCCTCCCATGCATTTAGAAAGGCCGGAGAGGGGCGAAATGGAGAACTACGCTTGAAGCCGAGCGTAGTTCTACTACGCTTGAAGAAAGGCGTAAAAGTACGCTTGAGTTCTACCAGTGTAGCTTTCGAAAGGGGTCTTTCCGGCATTGATGCTGTCGAACATGCTCTGGCTTTTCGTGGAGTCCTCACTGAAAAACCAAACGTGGTTCAGTGCTGAGAAGACAAAGAGACAGGGGTAATTCTTTGTGGAATCAGCAAGCTCAAAAACACGACTGCCACCGATCCTGGTGAAACTTACATGGATGATTACCTACTTGACCCTTACTAAGAAGTGACATTTGGTTTGGGCCAAACATCTCCCGTTATCGAGATATCGAACGATATCGATTTCAGCCGATAACTCCGAAATCGCCTATAAAACCGCCTATAACTCGGAAACCGTTTGAGATAACTCAAATCCGGAAAAACGGTTGGAAAGAGGATAAAATTCTACACTAAATGAGGTTTTCCCCGAAATTTTTTGAAAAAGTCAACACTGGTAAAACAAAGGCATAAAAATTACGCCCTTAAGGGCATAAATACTCTTTTACGCCCTTCCAGGGGCATAAATCGTTTTATGCCTTTGGGAAGGGCGTAAATGGTATAGGAATTTCAAGCAAAATTTTAATGCCCTTCCCAAAGGCATTAACGATTTATGCCCTTTAAGGGCGTAAATCGTTTACGCCCTTAAAGGGCATAATTTTTATGCCTTTGTTTCACCAGTGAAGTTTTTGCTAAGTTTTACTCAAATATTGAAATTAGCGTCAAACTTTAGTCCGGCGATCAAACAAGGCATACTATAGCTCAAAAGATAGCTTAATCCTTCCTACAAACGAATATACCAACCACAAAAAACTTTTTTTTCGTTTCCGAGATATCTTAATTCTCCTGAACCCCTGCAAGCGCCTGTGGCGGCGGGATAGGCCTAGAGACCCAGGCCGAGCCGCTCGGCAGGTGCGTTCGGCGGGCTGCCTACCTAACTCTCATTGTGCCTCTCCCTCCCGCATTCCCTATTGCCCGCCTAGCCTGCCGGCTGCCTAGGCACGGCCTAGGCCACTGTAGGCACTGCCCCCCCCCTTCAAGCCCCCCCCCCGCTCCCGGCGCCGAGGCTTCCCTCCTTCCTTTACTCCGCCCTCCCTCCCTCCTCCCCCTTCCCTTGCCAGTCCGAGATCTGCAACCCCCTTTGTTCATCTTTTGGGGATGTAATCTGTTGCTTTTGACGAATTGATTCCCAATTCTTTATTGGTAGTTCATAAGCAGCTCTTCACTGGTACGCCCAAAGTGCTGACCTAGCATGACAATCTTTGCTTGAATCGGTCTGAAGCCAAATTATGAGTAACTCCACCTCAAGTGGACCGAGATCTGGGATTGGGTCACGGATTCGGTTCAAAATTTGTGGGTTCAATAGATACCACTAGGACCTATCAACCCTTAAAGGAAAGTTGGCTAGCTCAAATAGAACCTGAGATATTTGCATTTTTCTAAATTTGACTAATTTAGCGTTAACATGTCGCTTTCTGATTTCTTTGTGGTAAAAGTTGTTCGCTTAGTTCTGGCCTATGTTTCTTCTTTCTAGTCCTAATAAAAGAAGTAAAATGGTGGTAGGCCAAGTTTTGTACGTTGCTTGGTTTGGCCTACTCGAGCAATTGTGTCGAATTCATCGAAACTCTTATACCCAAAATACTCCACCTTGGATTTGACCCAGGTACACATACCAGACGTGTCCCATTTCACTTCATTTACTGTAAGAAACAATTGCTATATAGTCCCTAGCACCATCAATTCCATATAAGTCAGGAAAAACAAAAACAAATTTTTCAATTTTTTACTTTGACCAATTTTTGTTGTAATTGTCAAGATTGGGGCTTCTACATGACCCTGGGTAATAGGAAAGATCCTCCGTGCACTCAATTTATATAGAATCAACACTAAGAAAAAAACCTAAACTCAAGGTGCACTAAAAAATTAAAACTAAATTGTTTCGAGCAAATTTTACAAGTTTACGAGGGGTGTGAGGAATTTCAATCAGAAGAAAATGTAATGCTTCAGCCAAAAGTTGATTTGTTGATCTGTTACTCAGGTGGGGTTGAAAAATTTTTCCTGTCTGCGTGCGTGTGTGTGTGTGTCCGCGCTACTCCTCCTGAACGGCTCGGCCGATCTCGGTGAGATTTTGCACACTTTTTGGGTATGTCCTTGGCTCAGCACACGCGAAATTTCACTATCCTAGCTCAACTGGTTCGGTTTTTATAGCCGAAAAACACCTAAAAACGGCGAAAAATCGAGTTTTCTGCAGGCAGATCACTTCTGTCTTGAAGAAAGGGGGGTCTGGTGGGCGGGGCCCCCCAGCCTCGACAAGTTAAAAAGTCAGGCCAATGGGGGGTCTAGCCTCCCAGCCTCGACAAGTTAAAAAGTCAGGCCAATGCAGCCTCAGGCACGAAATCAAATGCTGGTTTGACCTTCAATCACGCAAATTGGTGTGCGGATGCCTGGAAAAGAAACCTAGCCTGCCGAAGGCAGGCAAGCGCCGCAGGCCAAGGTAGGTGTAACGCCAGGCGTGGATTGTCGTAACTGGCGCAGCATCGCGAAGCCTGTTACGACAAGACACGGTCTGGGGTACACCTACCTTGTAATCAGTGTAAATCCCCTGATTTGGAATGGGGTTGTTGGACTTATGATTTCAACGCATTAGCAAGTAATGATCCATTTATGTAGATTGTTTGCAACGTGTAAGTTCAACCACTTAAACCACTTGGCTTGGAACCACTCACAATGCTAGGGACTAGGGGTCGTGCACATACCACGTGACCTATTTAGGGGGAGGGAGGGGTTTCGAAAAAGTCACGGCAAGTCACAAGGGGGGACGGGGGGTTGCCAAGAAGTCACGTGACATGAATATTTCTGAACAAAACAGACTGCACTGCACATTGTTTGTAAAATTAAAGATTGTGACACTTGAATTAAAATGACAGTTGCTACAGCACACTTTTGCCGAGGAATGTGTAATTCACTTTACAAACCGCTCAGTTTTTAGCTTGCGAAGAACTGTGCATTCGTAATTTTGCGAGCAAGCCTTCAAATAATACAGTTCATAAAGCAAACACGTTCTTTGCAAATTACGGACACGAGGTTTGCCAAGAGCTAACAAACGATTAGTTATGCCAAAAACAATCTTTCTATTACAAACAAGTCAGATTTCTTGCAAGGTTTTCAGTGTGCTAGCAACAACAGTAATTTATTAACACACTCACTATGTTGGTTTTTATGCATACGCAACGTACGAAATTAAACATTAAACATGCGTTACGTTGCGCGTAAATTTGTGCGTAACATTACACGAATTTCTGCATGCATGTTTAATTCCGTACGCGGGTGCGCATGAAAACCTACATAGTCATTTAGTGTGATCCTTTCAAGTCCTGTCCAGCTGTGGTAAAGCTTTCTTTTTCACGCCCGAATCTTACGCAAGCCAAGAAACAATGAAAAGACGACAATGTTGGCGAGGCAGTCTTACTAAAAAGCAATTATCAAATTCCAAAATTACCACGTGACTTTTGGGGGAGGGGTCGTGGAAGAGTCACAGAGGGTCACAAGGGGGGAGGGAGGGGTTCAAAAGTGGCCTTTTTTGGGTCACGTGGTATGTGCATGATCCCCTATATAGGAATTGTTTGTTGGAGTAAAAGAAGTGAAATGAGACGTACCAGGGTCAAACCAGAGGTGGAGTATTTTGGGTATAAGAGTTTCGATGAATTCGACAAAATTGCTCGATTAGGCCAAACCAAGCAACGTACAAAACTTGGCCAACCACCATTTTCCTTCTTTTATTATGACTAGAAAGAAGAACAATAAGCCAGAACTAAGCGAACAACTTTTACCACAAAGAAATCAGAAAGCGACGCTAAATTAGTCAAATTTAGAAAAATGCAAATATCTCAGGTTCTATTTGAGCTAGCCAACTTTCCTTTAAGGGTTGATAGGTCCTAGTGGTATCTATTGAACCCACAAATTTTGAACCGAATCCGTGACCCAATCCCAGATCTCGGTCCACTTGAGGTGGAGTTACTCATAATTTGGCTTCAGACCGATTCAAGCAAAGATTGTCATGCTAGGTCAGCACTTGGGCGTACCAGTGAAGAGCTGCTTATGAACTACCAATGAAGAATTGGGAATCAATTCGTCAAAAGCAACAGATTACATCCCCAAAAGATGAACAAAGGGGGTTGCAGATCTCGGACTGGCAAGGGAAGGGGGAGGAGGGAGGGAGGGCGGGGTAAGGGAAGGTAGACCGCACCAAACGTGGAGACCACACCAACTGATGTGATCAAAATGGCACCCATCTGACCACACCGGTGGTGCGGTCTGGACCACGTTTGGTTTTTCCGTGCTGATTGCCGAGAACGGCACCTACGTTCTTCTTTCGCGTCACCGAAGCATCGAAGTCGCGACGAACGCGTTCGCAGTGCCTCAGTGAAAGCCAAGCAGACAAGCGTCAGTAAACAACACAGTCGTGTGGGATGGACAGGCCAGAACTGTGAATAACGGGGCTGGGAACCTCGAGCAAGGGAAACAAAGAGCCGGAGGGGACGCGACCGATGAAAGCGCGCTCAGTGGGCTACGGTCAAGGCCGAACGTCGTGGGGAAAGACAAGCGACTGTCGCGAGGGGCATGAGAGGGGCCCTGCACCCAGCCCCAAGCCGCGCCCCCCGCAAGTGTGAAGGGGAGCCTCGTTGCTCGGCGCTCGGCCAGCGGAACGGCTCACAGAAGAGCTCTGAGCGGCGCAGCGCCCTGCCCACAGGCAACCCACAGCGCACGGATGTGCGATGAGATGCATGTCTCTTTGTCTTCTCAGCACTGAAAAAACCTTACGAACTATTTTGGGCCTTACTCACAAAGAAAAGTAGTTTGTATAACAAAGTATTTAGAGCATACATAAGCTTACAAAGAAGATACTTCGTTATTTACGAACTATTTCTTCGTATAACAAATTATTTTAGTTTGTTATATGTACGCTCAAAATACTTCGTAACGTAAGGTTTTAAGAGTGAGAGATGACACGCGATGTCTCGCTGCCTGTTTCTCCAATCCGCACCTGACGTACCTACCTACCTTGGCCTGCGGCAGGCAATGGCTTGTCCATCGTCGGTTACTTCCAACTTGATGCGTCCTGCATTCCACCATATAAGGTCCAGAGAAATAATGTCCATGATCCAATAGGTCCACGACCAAAAAATTTCCATAAGGTTTAAATGTCTATCTACAAAAATGTCCTCCAAATTGAAACCCTTTACGTCATTGCGTCCCTTCAGAATGACGTTCCCTCATTTTACTCATAATCCACCTCCAAACGCGTTTTATTCCATCGAACTTGGTTGGAAATCGAAGTCTGAGGTGTGCTGTGTCTAATTTGAAAGTCCCGGGCCGGAAGTACCTCGCGCGAGGCTACAGAGGGCCCGCTCGTAAAACCTGCATAGCCTCCCGCGTTTCGTCGGTTGCTGGTGTTTGTTTGTGGGACCGCAGTTCGGGGCGGTGAGTATATTTTGGTGTCAACATTGTTCAATCTTGTTAGGAAAGTGTCATTCTTTCATTTGACTATCATTTCTTTGAAAAAATCATGGCCGTTCGTGCTGCGCGACTGTCTGTTTTCGATAGTCCTTTCCACGGGACAAAGTGACTTTAGTGTTCAGAAACTGCTTATATATTGCAAGCCTAGATAAAAGCTGATTCTGGCTTGCATTGTTCAATTTCTCATTTTACTATCGATATCAAACGATATTTCAGTGGTCTTGTAAGTTTGAGTACCGACAAGACTTGTATATGCGTCGCACATAACCTCATAACCCCTAAAAGTGTTGATTTCCTTTCGCGTTGTTTTTTGTGTATTTGCTCGGACTCTCAATGCCTTTCTGAGACGGGAGTAACTTATTTTTACCACAGAACCTTCCCAAATGTTTATGTGGGCTTCTTTATGATTGAATGTCGCCTTTTGATGTGTCCTACTCAAGGGACATTCTGTGTTAGAACCAAGGCATTTTTGGGTTGTTTTTCTTTATATCTGTGTCTGTCAGGTTTGTTGATTTCAATGAGTTGGCCTTGGATTGCTTGCTAAAACATACCAATGTGAGAACATTCAGAACAAGTGCATTTATTTTGATAAACCTAATATTTGAGAGTGCCTGACTTACGATATGTCAAAGAACCGAACTTGATGGTTACTTATGTTCTCTGTTTGATAGATTCCTGACACTGAATTCTATTAAATTATCTTAGTCTAAGTCCAATCAAAAGAGATAATGGCAAATATGATTTAAAATTTTACCCAATAACTTTGAAATTTAGTAATGTTTTCCGTCCAAATGGAAAGCCATTTAGTAAGCAAGAACCTTTGTTTTGACAACGTGTATTGACAAAGTGGTGACAAACTCAATGGTTATCTGCTAAAATGTATAACAGGTTTTCTTTTAGTATCTGTTGGTTCATTGAGCCGCAGTTAGAGGTTCATTGTGTTCAGCCTCCAGTATTGGCACAAATCCCAATCATTTTCAACTTTCTCGTTGTTTTGTGACCGAAGTGTCTTCCTGTGTCTCTTCACTAACAACCAAATGTTATTTTTACCATGTTTTGTCTGTAAGTTTTTAATTCTACAACTTGCTAATGTTTGTTTCAGCATCAACACAATGGCAGGCATAAGGGCTTGTAAATTTTATGCTAAAAAGTCATCGGACACAAGGATATGCTTCCCCTCAAATGGTGCCGTCTCAGAGGATGATGATAATGATGACTTGACCGATGATTCAGACAGAGGTGAGACAAGATTTTCTCACTCTCCATTTATATCCGACAAAGTTATCCCTCCAACTGAATCTGAATCGTCCGGAGAAGAAAGTCATTCACCACCTACAAAGAAATGTAGGCAAACAAGGAGGAAGATCAGTGCAGTCCCCATAGTTGATCGCTATGCAACTTTTGGCAATCATCAATTTCCAAAAGGTAATTGTGTGGTGTTTTCTTTGCAAAGTCTTGCAACAGACCATTTATACTGTACGGTTTGATGCCATGTCCAAACAGCTTCTGGCCGTTCAAGCCTGGCATCAAGAAAGCCCCGTTCAAGGCTTGGAGTGGGCTTCGATTCTCAACCTCATTCTAAAACTCTTCAAAAGAAAAATGATACAGGACAAGGTGCAGTGATTCGTCAATATTCTAACTGAGATTTCCATTTATTGTTCATTGTAAATTTAGACCACCTAAAGTGTATAACCTAACGCCAACTTACATAAATGATATAATTCTGGTTTGTATGTTTTCTTTCAGAAAGTCAAACAACATCTCATCGTGAAGTTTAGTTGGAAGAAGCTGTTATGCTCAAAGCAGCAGATAACCCGTCCAAGGCTTGGACTTAGCGTCAATGGTCAAGATCAGTCTGCAGTTCTTGAAAAGAAAAATGATACTAGAGAAGGTACAGTAATTAGTAAATATTTCAACTGAAATCGAGGGGGTATGCACTCGCGTAATAGTCGGTTCACTCTATCTGTAATAGCACGCGTAATAATACGCGTAATCGTCGCGTAATAGTCGCGTAATAGCCGAAATTGTCAAAATTTTATCAATTTTGGTGTGTTTTAGGCCGTTTTTAGCTTTCGATTAATTTGTAGCGTAATAGAGCGTAATAGCGTAATAGTCGGTACACAGGTTCAGAGAGCGCATACCCCCTCGACTGAAATATTAATGTATTATTCATTGCAAATTTAGACCAAGTTAAGTTTAATACAATGAGCCCAACCATTATGAAATAATTCTTGTTTGTGGCTTATGTTTTAGAAAGTCGCTCAACATCTACTCGTGAAGTAGCCACTTTCCTCAAAGCAGCAGACAAACCTCAATTAGGGCTTGGCCTTGGCAGCAGTGGTCAACATCAGTCTGCAACTCTCAAGAAGAAACATGGTTCAATTCAAGGTAAAATTATAATAAATGTAGTAGCTGAAATGTAAATTTTATTTTTCATGTAGACAAGCAAAGGTTGATTACACCAGACTTTACAACTGACACATACAAATTAATTTTGTTTTGTGACTTGTTTCAGAAAGTGATTCTACATCTGAGCGTGAAGTGGATTCAGACGATGTTGGCTTGTTAGATGCCAGCATATCTTCTCCAGAGGCACGGTGTAGGGAGATACTGTGGGGACACTAGGCGCTGCGGAGTGAAGCCCGTTTCTGGACGTTCCGTAGTTCCAAACGCTCCGCCAGGATGCGCTGTTCCCCATGTGGGCCGAGGTGGTGGGGGAAGAGGGCCGGCTCACTATTGGCTGGCGGCTGGCTACCGCGCACCGCCGCTCACCGCCGCTCACCGCCGCGCACCGCCGCCAGCGGCCAGCCAATAGTGAGCCGGCCCACTTCCCCCTCCACCTCGGCCCACTTGGAGAACAGCGCTACTAGCGGAGCGTTCGGAACTACGAAACGGGCCAAAAACGAGCTTCACTCGGCCGCGTGGCGGAGGGCCCGAGTGTCCCCACCGTATCTCCCTACACCGTGTCCAGAGGTTTCTTACTACTCATCAATTGTGAACAGTTCATCAGATGACGAGTCTCTTGCTGTAGAGACCGATGTCTCCACATGTAAGAAACCAGTCCGGAAACTGTTCTCTAAAGCTTTGGATGAGAATAGACTGGCTAAGCCTCTTTCACCTCAATCTGTTGTGGACTCTACTCCATCTACATGTTCGTTCAATGCTCGCAGGGTGAAGGCAAATTGTGATGCCATGAAAACCACTTGCATTAAAGGTAACGCTTGAATTTGATTCAACTTAATTATAAACTTATTTTATACTTAATTAAAATAAAACTTAATTATAAACAGCCTGCCCAATGTGTCTCACAATCAACCATGCTTAAAGCATATTTTGCACTTGTCCTTAGCCACCTAAGTTATGGTCTGTTCTTATGGGGGACAGCCTGCAATGGCTCCAAGATGAAATTGTTCAGATTACAGAAAGCAGCCCTAAGAATTATACTCAAAAAGCCATATGGGGAGTCGTGTAGGGGTGTATTCAAGGAAAAAGGCCTTCTAACTTAACCTGGCCTGTACATCATGCAATCAATCTTATATGTTGTAGAAAAAACTGAAAACCCCTTAAATTGCGATGTACACGAGCATAATACTCGAAACAAGGACAACTACTACCATATGGTTTTAAGAGGCAGTTTTGGAAAGCTTCATCCCTCCTACTCTGGAACATTGTTGTTTAATGAGTTGCCCACGGAATTAAAAGAGCTAAAGAATAGACCAAAAATTTTCAGAAAGTGGCTCAAAAAGTATTTAATTGAAGCAGAACCCTATAGTTTTCCAACGCTGTAGTATGTAAAAGAAAAAAAAAAACTGTTAACATTTCTGTCTGATGCTGCTTATTGGCGACGCAAAGATCTCCCGCGCGCCCCTGGTGGCCGCTCCGCGAAGCTCTCTAAAGGCTATCCATGGGATCTGTTTACACGGCGTGTGTAGGGTAATCGTTGTCAATACTACAATCCAGCATGATTTTATCGGTGTTAGACGCTGTTAATGCGTCGATAGGTTTTGAGAGACCTATACGCGAAGGCGAACAAGTGCTACAGGCCGGGTTTGTTGTCGCAATTGGTATAAAAGCCAAAAATGATGACGAACTACACATCCAGGCTCTAGTCCTTCGCACTACCGGAGTTACCACCAAAACTCCGTATGTTATTGAAATCTGGGTTGATTTGTCAAAACCACCTGGCCAGCGTGTTACCAAAGACTCCTCGCCTGAATGTCAATGCCCGGCTGGAGCTTCCGAGAAGTGCAAACATATTATTGCAGTGCTTCTGTACCTGTCAAGGTAACCTTACCAGCGCTGCATTCGGCTCTATTTTGACCAAGTTTAAGTACCCAAGGGAGTGGAAATAATATTTGGACTGTTCTTTTTTTAGGGTTGAAGAGTCTGACTTAGATGACCTAAGTTGCACCGACATTGAGCAGCAGTGGGGTTCTCTGAAGGCAGCACCCCTTCAGGAATACGAGGCGAAAAAACTCACCGAGTTGTGCCATGTGAAAGCGAAGAGGGATGTATATGTTTCTAACATGCCAGAGGTCACCAAAGAAATGGAAGAGAGGTGGAAGGAAGCACTGACCAACTGTAAGAAATTCTCGTGATTTTTTTTCCATTTTTTTATACCGTTTTTGGCCCGTCCCGTTTATTTTTTGTAAAAAAATGACGGAGGGACGGGCATATAGTATGATCCCCTGCTGTGCGTCCGTTCGTCCGTCCGTCCGTCCGTCCGTCCGTCCGTCCGTCCGTCCGAGGACTTCCCGTGGTCCGATCTTGATCAAATTTGGTATGCAGCCTCCTTGGGTGGCCCTAAGAACCGCCCGGTGGCAGCAAATCCGATCCGAGCCCCGGGGGCGCTGCTGCAGGTGCATCATGGTCTACATGGGGTCGAGGAGGATCTCGGCAACGGATGCGGCTAGGAGGGCATGTAGGGGTATTTTTGGAATCGGGGCGACGAGAGAAAACCAATGGTGCCAGTTTCGAGCGAATTGGAGAAGTTCGGACCCAGGTTCAAATCCCAGCGGAGTATTTTCGGAACATTCTTTTTATTCGAGTTTTTGCATTGTTTCTGACATTTTTGAGGCTGCTGATGACGAAAACGACATTTATTTTAACCCCAGACTCAGATTTAATTCCCGTCAGGGTCAAACATAGGCGAAATTCGTACGTTTCTTAACGTGCGGGACGGGCCAAAGTTGCCGATGTATATCGCTACTTTTCCTGTTATTATAATTTACTTTTTGGCACTTTTTGCCTAAATGAAATTTGGTTTTTCTTTACAAGCCATCAATGCACTTAATTTTTTTTCTTTTGATTTCTTCTCTCTGTTATTTGAGAAAGTCATAGTATTGTAATGAACTGTACCTTTTATGAGTGGGCTGTCTGAGCCTTGAAATTATTTTGTGTCAATCACTTTTGTGTATGTGTTGTGATTTGTTTATTAACAACTGTTGCTGAAGTATTTTATAAATAAACAAATTCATGTTTATTTCTTGTGTCTTATTGTGTGCATTGTAGGTGCAGTTCTCAGTGAATTTTCCCTTTTCACGAGTTGTCTGAGGCAAGGGTCAGGAGTAGCATGCTGCCCGCAGGATGCAGCAAGCCGCAAAGAGGAGATTAAAGTTACCATTAAAAGGCTGCTGACATTCCGCACTTGGCGGGTTGTATCAGCTGTGAGACAGCTGACGCAACAGAAGCTTGACTGCTTAGCCCCAAACCTACTTCAGTTTTACGAAGAGTTTGTGAAAGTAAACCTCCAGGAGTGTGTCGAACTTGCCAACACACCCCAGGGCACAGCAGCTTGGCATAAGCACCGCAGTGTTCGAATCAGTGCAAGCAAAGCTAGAGCCCAGTATACCTACTATGTCAACAAGAAAGCTGATTGGGACGCAAGATACAATGAGTTGTACCACAGTACATTCAAGGGAAATGAATACACAGTTGCAGGACTTCGTTGTGAAATTTTAGCAAGAGACCTTTATGAAGAGCAACGTAGATGCAAAGTTTTTGAGACTGGTCTTTTGGTGAGACCAGAAATACCCTGGTTCGGGGCTAGTGTTGATGGAACTGTAATGGATGAGACAGGAAAGTTTTTGAACACTATAGAAATTAAAACATTTAAAGAAGGTCAACATCTCAATGCACAGGAGCTTGTGGAATATAATTGTATTAAAACCTTAGATGAGAATGGAAATGTAAAGGTGAAAACCCAGCATTATGCCCAAATGCAGATAGGTATGTTGGTCACAGGGGTAGATATGTGTGAATATGTTGTCTACTCAGAAATTGGAAAAGATTCACATTATGTCAGAGTTCCTTTTGATGAAAAACATGTGTTAGACCTCTTTTCAAGGCTTGTCCATGTTTACTTTGATAAGTTTTTACCTAGGATGGTAAAAGACCACCTGTCTAATCAAACTGTTAATGATTAGGTATGTGAATTCATGTTGGGCATGTGCAACAATTTTTTTAATTTCTGACATTAAGAAAACAATTTTTTTATAAGCTCGTTTTTTAAATTTGCTTGACTTCAATTAAAATGTCTGACACATTGAAACTGTCCCTCTTATTAAAACAGAAGACACTTACATAAACTTATCAATATTAATAACTGGTGGGCCTATATTGGGCAGACCCATAGTAACAGTTAAGACATCTTCAAAGTAGGGGGGCCCGAGGCCAAGGTACTGGCCCACGAAGGAAATCAAACTCTCGAATCCGCTGGAAAACTCTCTCGACATGCACTCTTGCCCTAGCTATCTCAGCACAGGACAAAGCTTCTTCTCGACTTAGTTGTTTCTTTTGGGTCAAGAATGGTGGTCGATACAAAGTCAAATTTCTCTAAAAGGCAAAGAAAATAAAATAAGACAAACATTTTTTGCAATTTACAGTTAAATTCAATAATATGAAGCTTACCTCAAGACATTCCTTCTCTATTTGGTAGCCCTTGTCCACCATGACAGCATCTCCATAATCAAGCCTGTTCAATATTTCTGAATCAGCGACAATGTGCTTGTCTGAAGCTCGGCCACCAAAAGCAGAGCTTGTTTCAATTATGAGTCCTGAAGGTGCTACTCCCATGTTAAACTTGACAGTGTGGTTTTTTTTTGTATTGGGAGTATGTTAACACTCTGCATTTTAAGCATTTACATTTCTCAATGGTTACTTCACAACAATCAAGTATAATTCTTGTGTTTCTAAATTTATCAAAAGAGAGGGGAAGGTTACACCTTATCATGCTCTGGTCCGGCCACGGTATCACTACTTTCAATACTCTAGCAAGAAGCGGACTCATATTCTTGAAATAATTAGAGCATGTTTGACGATTAATACCAAATAGAACACCTATAGCAGTGAAATCCATATTTTGCTTGATTTTTACCATAGTTAAAATAATTCTATCTCTAACAGATAATATTTTCTTGTTGCTTCGAGAATCTACAGCTATATCTGCCACACATTTTGCTAAACACTCCAGCATATCAGGCGAATGGAGACCAGTGAAGGTAAACAGTTTCTCTTTGGTACACAGAAGTTGTGGTAAAGTAATGCAGGGAACTGATTTGCTGTCATCTTCATCTTTCCATAATGGCAAAAAGTTGACTTGAGTGCACTTCTCTCCAGTATCTAAGTCACTTAGAATGTCAGCCAGAGTAACACCTTCACAGCAAGGACGAATACTTCTTGTGTCAGCAAGATTTGCTTGAACAGCACAATCCAGAATGCTTCGAAGACAGGGGATTTCTTCATCAAATTCTACATCATCAGTTGAGTGTCGTTAGTGTCGTTATCAGTCTCAGTGTTGACTGGGCACCTGAACATAATGGAAATTTATAAATTTCAATCTTGAACACAACTAATATTTGTCATTTAATATACTTTCAATGTTATTATTGATTTAAATTAGTGTAAACAATAGACAAACCTTAGAGATGCAGCATCCCTCTTAGCAATTCTTCCTGCTCTGGCTGAACGTTTTTCAGCCTCATCTGAAGTCACACCTTTGTCATGAGTTCGTTGGGGCAGATTTTGAGATGGGACTGCCTTAGGAAACAATTTCTTTCTCTGGGTAGAATTAGCTGAAAGAGAACAGCAAGGTAAACAAAGTTTACATAACCCCGAAAGACCAATAAACAAAACAACGAATTTCACAGTATTATGCAAGTGACATGCCACAACCAGTGAATAGAACGGTTAATAAGGGTCCACATTACATTCTTACAGATACTTACAGCTGGGAAAGAAGTCTTTAGAGCTGAAATGCTTCGAACAAACACGCATAGTATCCGAGGCTGGCTTGCCCATTCGGAGGGCTGACTCCCATTTCTTCCTTTGGTTTTTTTCCCTTGGGAATAAATGAAAGCTTATTCCTTCCGAGGCGTATTGTGAACACTGTGGCACACAACAATAAGTGGTTCCTTTCTTCCGTTTCAAGCCACGGGACTCGTCATTAGCGTATTGATGATCCATCGCGGCTAATCGCCATGCAAGCCGGTGCCCAGTATAGCCTTTAGGGAGCTTCGCGAAGCGGCCACCAGGGGCGCGCGGGAGAATCTTTGCGTCGCCAATCTTATTTTCAACACTGACGAATGATAGTGCTGTCAAACACTGCTGATCTCGAAATACAAATACAAATACAAACTGTGGTGAATAGATTATTTTTACATTATTTACTTACTAATATTTATTTATTTCCTTGTTATTCACATGAATTTGGAGCAGAACACCCTCAGAGCACTCCCGCTAGAGCAAGTCAAGTGCTGCTAGAAAACGACAGTGGAAGAATTACAGTTGATGCTCCAGCCAAGGCTGACGCTGCTGGTCTTCAAAAAAATACAGGAACAATTAAAGGTAAAGTAGGCTGAGTAAACTTTAAGCTGTCTGAATGAAAAATGTCAAGTTAATTCTATACTGAGAAATTATAATATGCTTTTTAGCTGTGATTTCAGAAAGGAATACTGTCAGACCAGTGCTCAAAGAGCGGAACCAAAACACACCTGAATCCATGAAGTCTCCCATGTACTCACCTCCGGCTAAACGTCCTAGACGCGTGGCGGAGGGCCCGAGTGTCCCCACCGTATCTCCCTACACCGTGTCCAGAGGTTTCTTACTACTCATCAATTGTGAACAGTTCATCAGATGACGAGTCTCTTGCTGTAGAGACCGATGTCTCCACATGTAAGAAACCAGTCCGGAAACTGTTCTCTAAAGCTTTGGATGAGAATAGACTGGCTAAGCCTCTTTCACCTCAATCTGTTGTGGACTCTACTCCATCTACATGTTCGTTCAATGCTCGCAGGGTGAAGGCAAATTGTGATGCCATGAAAACCACTTGCAATAAAGGTAACGCTTGAATTTGATTCAACTTAATTATAAACTGTGGTGAATAGATTATTTTTACATTATTTACTTACAAATATTTATTTATTTCCTTGTTATTCACATGAATTTGGAGCAGAACACCCTCAGAGCACTCCCGCTAGAGCAAGACAAGTGCTGCTAGAAAACGACAGTGGAAGAATTACAGTTGATGCTCCAGCCAAGGCTGACGCTGCTGGTCTTCAAAAAAATACAGGAACAATTAAAGGTAAAGTAGGCTGAGTAAACTTTAAGCTGTCTGAATGAAAAATGTCAAGTTAATTCTATACTGAAAAATTATAATATGCTTTTTAGCTGTGATTTCAGAAAGGAATACTGTCAGACCAGTGCTCAAAGAGCGGAACCAAAACACACCTGCATCCATGAAGTCTCCCATGTACTCACCTCCGGCTAAACGTCCTAGACAAACAAGAAATTCTAAATTGAAGTTGACTGAAATGGATGCATCATCTCCCTCAAGAAAACTAAATTCTGTGAAACGTGGTAAATATTGTTAAGTTTGATATTGTGATAACACACTAATGTGTTCTGTTTACCCATTACAACTGATGAAATGGAATGAGGCTCTGTCCATGAAGTTTTGAAACGATTTCAAGTTTGTATTATAATGTCGAATTTTGTTTCAGCAATCCTGAGGCAATCCAAGTCCCGAGCAGAGAAACAGACCGCAGCTCGTTCCCTTACCTTTGACAAACAGAAGAAAGAACACGTTCCCATGGCTGGTGATGTTGATTGGACTGAAGTTGAGTTGTGTGGATTTGGTAATAATTATAACTCTCCTACTCACTTATCTGAAGGTAAGGCAAATTCTTTTGGGATAATCATACACTGGTCATTTGACAAAGTGGCATAAGTCCACCAGAAGCCTGATTCTTTCTTTGTAAAAATGTTTCGGTGTAAGATACCTAATAGACAATATTAAAGCCAAATTGAGAGCAATTCCCCAGGAAAGCTTGTTCTCTATTGATGAGACTATGATTCCTTACAAAGGTGTTTATGCTGGCAAACTCCGTCAATATGTGAAGGGAAAGCCTCACAAATTTGGATTTAAAAATTTCACTCTGGCTGGGGCCTCAGGAATAGTATATGATTTCAATATGTATACTGGCAAGACAACATTCGATCATTGCAATCTTCCTGACGATGTCAAGAAACTGGGAGTAG
This sequence comes from Thrips palmi, assembly GCF_012932325.1. Lineage (NCBI taxonomy): Eukaryota > Metazoa > Arthropoda > Insecta > Thysanoptera > Thripidae > Thrips > Thrips palmi. The sequence goes on from NW_023144623.1 coordinate 1,785,742, forward strand.
GTGCCATGGCTGTGATATCTTTGTGCAATTCTATCAAAAAACCAGAAACTTCAATGGTTTTCTTTGATAGCTGGTTCACTGGATTTCCTCTACTTACTTACTTACGAGACAAAATGAACATTTTGTCGACTGGCACAATTCGCAAGGACCGAACTGGAAGATGTCCGATGCCTTCTGACAAAGATATGATGAAGTCTGGACGAGGAACCAGTGTTGTCAAAGTGAGTGAGAAAGGTGTTGCCTGCGTCTATTGGGCAGACAATAAAGTTGTGCGCCTTGCATCTACAACTGTAGGAGTTCAACCTGAAACAAAAGTTAGAAGGTAAAATCATTTTTTTTTAAAACTGTACTATGTTCTAAAATGCACATTTTAATTGTTTGATTTATGTGCCCTTAGGTACTGCAATGAGTCTAAAGCAAAGAAAGAGATTTCATGCCCTCAAGTCATAGATTTGTACAACAAAAACATGGGTGGTGTTGACAAGCATGATATGATGGAGAGCGATTCTCACGTTACGGGGTAGTTTCTTTTCTTCTGACTCCTGTGCCCAAACGAGCGCAGATATCGACATGGGGTTTGTTTCTGATGTTAGGGAGGGCCATTGCCCACTAAACGCACACATTTCGAAAAGTTCACGTTCGTTGGATTGGTCTACGTAGCGTTTGGAATACCCTAAATGTAACTTCCGTGATTGTCCAAAGAGAACATACTCGAACTTTCCGCCCCCAGTGTGGCGGTGTGGTTCGAAAATGCTGCCAACTGTCGATGGGGATTCGAAGCTTGGCATGTCTCGAGCTAATTTCAACCGAAGACCAACACGCCAGACTTCTTTCAAAGGTACTTATGCTGCAACGAAAAATGTCCTCCGTGTATTCAATTTCACTACACTAATTTCGAAAAGGCAGCTCTGGACTTCTCCCCAAGCCAAACTTTTAACTTTCCATGACACAAGCCATCAAAGTGGAGTCCCTGGGATATAATTGCATGGGTCACGGAAATCTAAGATGCTGTACACGGTCTCAAAGCGGGCTAGAGCATTATAAAATGGCGTGTATCAACAATTACCTGTAACTTCCGTGGCACCCTTTACCCAATGTTGCAGCAGTACTAGGTGAAAAAATTTTCCGCTGAAATGTCGGGCTTAGAGTATCATTTGACCCTGGAACGACTTTTAAGCCACAGCAAGCCCGAGTCAGCCGTTAAAGCCGATTTTCACACTTTGTAACTTCCGTGATAACGTAATTTCCGTGATCAAAACACCCACTAAAACGTGTGGGAATACCTTATGGCTCATGTTTTTAGGAAGGTAGTACAAGGTCTTTACTATAAATACCATTGCCATAACTCTAGTATCATCCAGGACCCCAATAATCAGAAAAACTTAATTGGATATTTCTCACTTTCGGCAAATCAGAGACGCCAAAACTACCCCGAAACGTGAGAATCGCTCTGGTGGAAATAAATAGGCTACCCACCAGATCAAAGCGATGGTACCTTCCAATAATTGGTTATCTTCTGGACCTCTCATTGATCAATAGCTTCCTTATTTATCAACGTCAGGCCAAACAACTTGGAATAAAACCCGACTTTAAATCTTCAAAAGACTTTCTCCTTCAGGTACTGATCATCTTTAGAGTTTTCCCTTTACATGTTTCTCATTGTACGAGTAAAGTTTTTAATATCGATATTATTATTGTTTCATTTTTAGGTGAGCAAGTCTCTCCGTGTTGTAGAAAAGCAAAAGGGTAGACCTCCCTCCTCTGGAGGTGCTAAGAAAAAGGACCTTATAACCAGCCCAAGATACAGAGTAGCTGATGAAGTTCGCTTTGATGGACTCCATCACATGGCATCGTACAAGAAGAAGCAGGGCAGATGTAAAAACTGTAAGAAAGGTAAAACCTTTATTATGTGTGACAAATGTGATGCAAATCTGTGTTTTACAAGAACACAAAACTGCTTTGCCCAATTTCACACAAACACACCCTCAGCTGCTGCCTGATTACTGTGCATTATATTTAATGAATTGGCTGTTGAATGTGCCACCGTTCAGAAATTGATGCAATTTTTCCAATGGATGTTCATTTAGTGATAAGATTTAATTAGAAATTGATACTTTTTGAAAGAATTATTCATTTATTTTTGATTTATTTTATGTCATGTTATCTCAACCTTTTATTTTTTCATGAAATGATTCAGATCTTAGTTACCCTTTTTAGTCATGCGGGGTGAATTTGATTCATACTTGGTAAACATATTTGTCATGTGATTTAGATTAGCTATAATTTACTTCTTTCAGCATGATTCTGCGACATTGATAGTTGCCAATGTTGCGCGTACTCTGTCAGCCAAACCACATGTACATGGTATGTGGCCCATACACAGCATTTACAGCATATCATGTACACAGTTTAGCTGACAGAGTACATTACATTTTATTTATTCCTGACATTGTTCTAATTTGTGATGAGCTAGTCTAATTTGTCTGTTGTGTTTATGAATTGATTTTTGAATTTCCAAAGTATGAACTGATTTGGTTTGTGGAAGATTCTTTGTAAAATGAATTTATGCCATCACTTAGGCAAAATTCTTTTTATATAATTTACAAAAATGAGTTGTGTAATTCTGTAATTCTCTTTGAAATGTATTTATTGCTAGTTGCCAAAACTACACTGTGTTATTTATTCTCAAAATTGTTTAAATTTTAGAAATGCTAGTCTTATTAGTCAGTATTGGTAATGAAGTTCTTCTATGCAATACTTTGATACTATACGAAATTTTGTTATTGGTTAATATTGTTTTGACTTCTGTTACGTGCAGGAGAAGATGTAGAATGGAGAATTCAGTCATAAACGCCACTAATTCCCAATACATCCAGTATTTTATTTATTGAAAAATATTTACAAAATTTAAAGTATATTCTTGTCTGGTGTTCTTCTCGTCTGTTCACCTCTCTTTGCCTCCTCTTCTGTGAGTCTTCACGTTCTTGTCTCGAGTTCTTCTTCTCGTCTTCGTAGTTCAAGTTCCCATCTGTCGAGCTCTTCTTGCCTCCTCTGTAAGTCCTGTGAACAGACAAGAGAGAGAATGTAACCAAATGCACACTCTACAACTAAGCAAAGCCAACTTCAATAACTGTCCGTTTCTTTACCTGCTGCTGGATGACGAGGAGCTGCACTGTCCGGTCCATGTCTGTCATTTGTTGTTGCATGCACCCTATGTCTCTCTTCACGTCCTGTATCTCCTCAAGGGCAAGCTGCCCTTTTGAGGGCCTGCAGACCAGGCGCCTGGAAGAACATAAAATACAGTTGATAAAAGGAAAAGCAGTAATACCTTGCTTTCAATTTTGATCATAAATAATAGAAATCTTTGCACGTTTCCAAAGTTTTCCAAAGCCGTAATGCATAGTTCTGACTTCCAACATTATCCACAAAATTTTATAAACACAATGGTTTGTTCCGCAACGTTTTGCCTATTTTGAGATGGGAACGACACACTATATGCACAGATGCATATGAGTGAGACTTTATTCAAAAACGACCAAAACTTTTACTTGCACTAACCAGAAACTTGAAGTTGGATGTGGCTGGTGCTCTGGCGGCGGTGGGGGTTGGGGGAAGGCTCTGGTGGCGGTGGGGGTTGGGGGGAAGGCTCTGGCGGCGGTGGGGGTTGGGGGGAAGGCTCTGCTGCTGACACTTCTGACCGGATTTCATCGGCTGTACCCGGAACCACCCGGTGAAGGGCAGTTTCAGCACGGCATGCCACAGGCGGCAGAGCGGAGGTGGGTGGCAACACGGAGGTGTAGAGCAGCGGCGGCGTGTCAGGGGCAGGACCCGCCTCCCGAAACAGCGTCCGCAAGGGCGCCGTCTCCAGCACCGGAGCTGTTGCAGGAGGAGGGCGGGTTGGGACGGGGTCCTTGAGCGACGATTCGCTTCTGCAGCGGCGCAGCATATTCAAGATTTTCTTGGAGCTGATCCGCAACTTCCGCGTGATAGGCGCGCAGGGCAGGCACAGCATGTTACCATGGTATGATTGTTTGGGTCCGGTAAACAATACACAGCGGAGGGGGCGACTAGAGACCCTCGCACCAGAGACACGCAGCGGAGGCCCCTTTCGGCCAATCACAGACGACTGGTAGTCCCATGCGGAGTAGGGAGCCCCCGCGCGAGGCTCCTCGGCCTAGCAGCGGTGGAGCTGGCTAGCCGGCTAGCCTGGCGCAGAGTGCCATTGCCTGGACGGGACTGCCAAGCGCTCGCGCCTGCGCATCTCTGACGGGAGGGTCTCTAGGGGCGGCGGCTGAGAGGGCGGCGGGCGCGGCGGGGCGGTGAGGCCGCGGTAGCGCAGTGCCCACATTGCGTTGCGATGGATGGGCCAAGGCTTGTCCATGGTTCAATTTGTTTGTGAGTGTGGAGTTGATCTTACTCAAGACTAGATCCAGATCCATGTTGAGAGAGGGGGGTGCAGGAAAAGTTGCCTGCGCACAGGGGCAAAGTGCGACCCTTCGCCTACCTGTCAGGCAGCTTCTCTGCTCTCGCGGTAAGGGCGACGCCCCCATCGCCCCTCCCCTGGAACTGTGCCTGGTCTTACTCAATGTAATGTAAGATTCAATGCACTTAGTCAGGGCGCTATTAGTAGCGCCCTGAATGCGATACTGAAGAGTTTACTAGCGAGCTCAAGACTTTTTCGAGTCACAACGTCCCTTCAAAAGGACAAATTATTTAATTGTCTACTGTCGGCTTTCATTGAACCAAAATCTAAAGTTCGTTATATTTGGGAACGTCCTGCCAAATGCATTAGCGTTCCGAGGCTCCACGAGGTTCCCATATATTATGAGAGGACGGGATAGATTTTTTTTTTTTTTTTTTTGGGGGGGGGGGGGCAGGCAGTTACACAACAACCATGGGGCCTAAAATTGTATTTTCCACCAATAAAGAAGATTTGGGGCGAAGCCAGCAGCAGACTGACTCAAGAAAATATTCGAAATATTTTAAATCACAATGTCCCTCTAGAAGGACATACCCATTTTTGATGTTTGCTTGGGCGATTTTTTCCAAAAAAGTTTGAGTTGCATTTTTAGCTTGTTTTGGGACTAATGGATGATGTCATTTGAAAAAATAACACCAAATGCAGATTTTCGGCCATTTTATATGTAGGATAAAATTTTCAAAAGCTAGAAAACACACAAATTGGCTCGGGCTGATTTATGACACTGTTCAATGATACTCGTAGGTAAAAGAACTACTGAAAGGTTCTTAAATATCAAGTCGGCATCGTTTTTATATCGTCTATTGACGAAAGACCACTATTCTCCCTAGTGTCACCGTGTCCCTCCGGAAGGACATTCCGTATCTCAAAAACTACTCGGCCGATTTTAGTGAAACTGACATTTTTGGAATCAGGAAGACAAAAGCAACAAGAATATAGACAGTTCTCTTTTTTAAAGTGACGGGTAACGGATGGTGACTTAAAGGGTTAAGGTCCAGAAACCATTTGGTCCATGAGTCAGAATGTCCAAATTTATTCAAGCACCGAAGCACCGCATCACAGCTCCGCGTCGAAGCACCCGGGAGCACCGCGTCGCAGCACCGGAGACCAACACTCCGCAGCAACAACACCGCGCCACAGCTATGAAAATATCTTAGGTCAGATGATCCTATTGTCGCTCTCCGTAGGACGTTTCTCATGAGAAAAATACACACCTTACTCCTGGTCCTCCTCATCCTGGCCCTCCTGCTGGTCGTTGGGTGGAGCTCCGCACTGAAAATCCAAGTGTGGGACAGGCATGCACTAGATAGCGTGGGACACGGTTTGTCCCACGCTTGTAAGCGTGTAACACGGTTTGTCCCACGTTATCTCTAGTGCATGCCTGTCCCACACTTGGATTATCAGTGCGGCCTTCAGATGGTACCCGATGGCAGGTTGGTCAGGACTTCGCCGCCGTCCTTGTAGCGCTGGTAGTTGCTGACGATCTGCTCAAGTTGCCGCTGGTTCGTCAGGTACTTCTTGTTGACCGGCTCCTTGATTTTGGTGTGGCCTCCTCTGACCTGGGTCAGTTGGGTGAAAATTTCGTTTTCTTCCTTCAAATTCTCCAGGAACCTCCAAATGCTTGCGTGGCGGATAACAATCAAGCGCTGCAGGTGGTTGTGCCAGCCCTCTACTGCGTTGTGGGTTCTCTGTTCCCCAGCGAGTGCAGCTTCGTAGGTGTTCCAGATCGCAGGTCCGAAGCGTGGTGCAACGCGTCTTCGCCGTCGCTCCACACCTCTCACCTAGTGCACATTAAGGTGAGTCACGATGTCGTCCATGGGTCATTCCAGGAGTGATTAGCCACCTTTTGCATGACCATCTCCGATGTCGCCCATATTTTGCCCAAATGTTGTCCTTCTGTGCGAAATTTCACCGCTGTAGCTCCAGTAGTTTAGAAATGGCAGCATCCTAAAGTTTTGCAACTACCTAAAGTTTTAATTTTTACTAAAAAGTGAAAATTGGCCACAGATCGGGCAATAATAGTCATAAATGGGTGCGGTAAAGTTCTCTTGACGTAATTTTGGACAAGGAATCAGAATTTGCCGGTATGGGGGTCCTAGGTTAACTCCAAACCCACGTTTATAGCGAAAAACACCCAAAAATCGCCTATTTTTGACCTGGTTGGAAAAATCGACGCCAATCCAAACGTGACTGCACTGTAAAAAATATCTTTAAATTTATGTAGCCAATGGCTTCTTGAATTTTCTTAGCCAGACACGAAAGTGTGTTTAAAGCGCCACTGGCTATGGAAAGGTCACTTTCTAAAAACCGCGACAGTGAATTTATGGTGCCAGTGGGTTATGAAATTCCAAGTCGAAATGTGAAATTTACCGCTTGGCTAACAAAACGATAGTAGTAAAGGCCCCCCCATTGTAGCGGGCCGCCATCTTGACCCTCATTGTTGCGGGTCCGCCATTTTGAATTTTTAGCCCGTCCCGTTTATTTTTTGTAAAAAAATGACGGAGGGACGGGCATATAGTATGATGCATGCTGTGCGTCCGTTCGTTCGTCCGTTCGTCCGAGGACTTCCCGTGGTCCGATCTTGACCAAATTTGGTATGCAGCCTCCTTGGGTGACCTTAAGAACCGCCCGGTGGCAGCAAATCCGATCCGAGCCCCGGGGGCGCTGCTGCAGGTGCATCATGGTCTACATGGGGTCGAGGAGGATTTCGGCAACGGATACAGCTAGCAGGGCATGTAGGGGTATTTTTGGAATCGGGGTGACGAGACAAAACCAATGGTGCCAGTTTCAAGCGAATCGAAGAAGTTTGGACCCGGGTTCAAATCCCGGTGGGATATATTTTGAACATTCTTTTTATTCGAGTTTTTGCATTGTTTCTTATGTTTTTGAGGGCGCTGATGACGGAAATAACATCCATTTTGACCCCAGACTCAGGTTCCAACCCGTCAGGGCTAAACAAAGGCGAAATTCACACATTTGTTAATGTACGGGACGGGCCAAAGTTGCCGATGTATATCGCTACTTTTCCTGTTATTTTCTCAGAAATTTTTTTTTTAGGTGAAAATTTTTTAGTTGAAAATTTTTTGGTGAAATTTTTTGGCTGAGCGATAGCGAAGCCCTTGCCGTGTTTGGGCGCGCTGAAAAGTGATTGGTCGTGAGTCTGTCTGTCTGTCTGTCTGTGTGTTTGTACTCACCAACGATTCTCAGCAACTACACAGTCCACAACTCCCTAATTTTGCATTGAACATCGTCTAAGTTCCTTCCAACACGAGTTTGTTTCTATTTTGAAATTGGTATCGTTTGAAATATTGAAAACATCTTTTTGAACTAGGTTATTAGCATGGTTAGGTTGGCAGCAGTGTTGCCATTTTCGGCTGCTTGCGGTCGCGGCTTAAATATGGGACTTTCCAAGTAGGGCAAAATAAAGAGCAAATTGCTTGAAAATCGACTTTTGTAAGAGTTATTTCCTATTCTGCAGGTATTGAAAAGTGGTGCAACTTCAAGAGAAATATAACTGGTAAGTACGATCATCAAACCTTTTAAATCTTTCAATTCTTGTTTTTGTTCTGCAAAAAAGCCACTTGATTGCTTTTGTTCTATCCGTTTTTGTAAAATTTTGCACAGCATAGTGTAACTGCAGTTTTCCTGTGCCTTTCATTGGGATCGAGAATCATTCTCTTTAGTGTTGTCTGTGGCTTTCTCAAAGTGTTGCCCACCTGCGGTTGCTGGACTGGTTTCATTATGTCAGTGCAAATTTTGTATATTTTGCTTATACATTTGTTTCATTATAGTGGAAAATTTATTATTTCTTTTACTTTTGCAGGATTATGTTCAGTTTGATAATTGAGACTTGTTTAAGTTCTATCGTGTGCCAATGCCCAGCGTTGATTTCTGCTTGCTGGTTGGGAATCATTGGGCTTCGGTCTCTGGTAATGTCTCGAGCTTTCTGTTCCTATTATACTTGTACGTTATTCATTATCCTGCACGCAACTAGCAAACTAACTGCTTCTTCTTCTTTTACAGGACATTGGAGCAAGGTTTATTTCTTATACTTATAATGCTTTGTTTTCCTTCATTTTTATTTGGAAATTGTGGTCTATTGTAATTCTTGCCAGATCGTGGGCCAAGAAAATTCCTTTCTGAATTTTAACCCTGCTATCTGTCTGAAATATGGAACTTCTGTGACTACACCATTTATTATATTAATGCATGTTTACTTCTCATAGCTTGTCTTTGCTTTAAGCAGCCAGAAGACAATATTAATAAACAATGCTGATAATACATTATTTGTGCTGAGATATTAAGGGGGGAGACTCGTCTTTAACACCAAAATTTTAACAAATTTCAGGCTTAAATAAAAAATCTTTCCAATAAATTTAAAGGTTAGTGGGCTGGTTCTTTAATGTTGATTTCAAAAAAAAAAGTTTGACTCTAGGCCCTATGACCTAGAATCTGTGATCTTTCTACTAAACCACTAAAATACGCCAAAAATTCACTGCGCGCATGATTTTCAGAGAATGCGGCATCATATCATAAATGTCTATGTTGCTCCCTCAAGAAGACTCCTGGCACTCTAGATTGAACTAGAACGATTGAAATACCTGGTTCCTAAGTATCTCAAATTTACATTTTTAAGTGTACAAAGAAAAGCCTTTAAATTTAGACATTTCAATAATTTTTTCGGACACATCTACTGGTCCGATTGAAGATATCCTAGTTCAGAGTGACGGCCTTATAGAGACAAATCATAGGAAAAATTATTGAGTCGAAACAATCAACGGTCAGGTTCAAATCGTGCGCGCAAGACCCAAAATATTGCAATTGAGTTAAATGGCTTCAAAGTTCAAACGGTCTAACCTATCCTGTGGAAAAAAAATTACAAGAAGTCATCCTATGGCCAAACGGTTTTGAATTTCGAAACCAGCCAGCCACCAATTTCAAGGGTTTGACACAAAGAATTCGAAAAACTCAAAAACGAAAATCTGATTTTTTGACGTAAAATGACGAGTCTCCCCCCCTTAACTTAACAATCTCAAATAATAATTTTTGTTTGATTCTGCCCAACAAAGCTTCTTTCATTTTCTGGGAAATGCTTTCTGTGTCTGGTGGCTTCTGTGAAAGAAATATTCTGTTTTGTGAATGAATTTTGTCTAATCGTAATTGGATTAATTGACCATGCACTGCTCACGACTGTACTTTTTTGCCACCTTTTAAGTTCCCGCTTCACTGTTCTAAGCTTTTATGCATTTATATTTTTTAAAATGAGAGCTAATCAAGCTAATGTGTAGAACACAAGCTACCGTGAAACGGGGTAATTTCGGACACTCGGTGTAATTTCGGACAACTCTGCCCGGAAGCATGGTGATGATGCTCCCATCTAACGGCCAGCTTGGAGGCTTGTCCCGTTGCGCGCATCGCATCGGCCACACTTAAAACCATCTGATCAATCACCCGGAGGCCAAATGAGGGCCAAACTTCAGGAGAAAGAGTGGTTTTTGTATTTAACCATTTTTACCTAAATTTGCTTTATGCGTAAAAACTTTGACTGGCAAGCCGAAACTGTTCATGGCCGGTTCATGAGGTGATTGTTTGTCGATTCGATCATGTTAAGAGCATACTGTGTCAAATTTTCAATCACCTGGGTCAAATAGTATGGTTTATATAGGCTAAAAACTAAAAAAATGTTACTTTACGGGGTAATTTCGGACATACAAACGTCACGCCAGGGAGAGTGCGTATGTCCTGAACACTTTCAATTTCGCAGGGTTTGAGTGGTGGAAGCTGAAAAGCTCTTCTGAAAGTTGAAGATAATCCAATAACAACGATAATCCCCAATTGTTACAGCGGTTGCTTTGTAAACTTCGAATTTCATAAAAATGGGGCAAAGCTACATCTTTAATACTTAGTTTTATATGCATATCCTACCTTAGTGTCAACGACTGTTTTGTGATTAATTTATTTTCATGTGACATGAGAGTTGGACTTGGCGAATGGCTCCATAGCTCGCCGGTTTACCACAATTGAACTGCAAAGCTTTCCACTGAGCCCCTGTATCTTCCTAACCGTACATAAGACACGACTACTTGCCCTTCATATGCACGTATGTGATCGTATGTAATCTTGTAGAGGAAGATTTAAGATTCACTTTTTCGTAATAAAGTATGGCCCGAGTTGCTTATGAAAGCTAATCGGTCAAAAATTAGAAAAAAGAAGCGTCTAAATGGCTCTACTAGTTCCACCCACTATTCATGAAATCGAACTACATTTGAGTGCAAAAACATGACTTCAAATTATGTATGAATGACCACCCCTACATTACCTTTACATCTAAACCCTTACGAATCTCTCACATTATCATAGTATTATCACTTTAGAAAGAGATAGTGATCGATTTTGGGACCAAAATCAGAACGAAAAGTGGTTTTTTCCAGGAGTGTCCGAAATTACCCCAAAACACGGGGTAATTTCGGACACTGCTTCGGACCCTCCACTGTAAAAACGGTGAGGTGCAGATATTTGAAATATGCGCCAAAACGAAGCTAAAGGTGGGTAGATGATAAATTTTAACCCTCAAGTCCATGACAGCACCACAACTTTGACAATTTCAAAAAAAACTATCAAAAGTGTCCGAAGTTACCCCGTTTCACGGTATACAAAGAAGTTCCCTTGGCTTATTAAAAGATCAACATTTTCTTCACAATGAGCTTTGGCTATCATCCATTAAAATCTATTTTCTTCTTTTTCTTTTCGGTGTTGGTTTTGAAAGCCACTGTGGCACCTGATTCTTAATCATATGTTTTTCTCTTTGCTTTCTGCAGTGCCCCGAGGTAAACGCAAGAGTGAGGCGGCGAAAGCAGCGAGCAGGGCCGAAGCCGACAAGCGGCGCCGAGAAGAACGGTCCGCGGAGGAGGCCGAGCAACACCGGCAGGACGAGGCGGCGCGAGTACGGCGTCACCGAGCTGCAGAAGGAGAAGAGGCTGCTTCCCAGCGCCGCGCCCAGGCAGCCGACGACCAGCGACGTGCCCGGCAGCGGGAGACGCCGGACGAGAGGGCAATTCGCACCGCGGTAAACGCGGATCTCATGCGTCAAGCTCGGGCACGGGAGACTCCGACCGAGAGGGCTTCTCGCCTGGGAGGCGACGCAGGCCGACACGCTGCTGCTCGCGCCGCGGAGGACGACGACGAGAGGGCCGCTCTTCAGGCTGCCGATGCAGGCCGACACGCTGATGCTCGCGCCGCGGAGGACGACGACGCACTGTTAAAAATAATCGTAAATTTACGACATTTTGTAGAACAATTATGCCGTTTTTAAACGACATATTTTGTTACGACTTAAGTCGTAAATATACGATTTGAGTCGCAAATTTACGACATATTTGTCGCTAATTTTGATAGCGACCCGTTCCGTTTTGAAACGAATTAAGTCTTAAATTTACAACTTAATCGTAAGTTTACGAACAATCGTAATTTATCTATTGAACATGTCGTGCAGTTATGACTTCAGTCGTACATTTACGAATCTTGTCGTACATTTGTGTAATGAATCGTAAATGAACGACACAAATCATAAATAAGCGAGCAAAATTACAGCATAGCATCAACTTTTCGGGGATCTCACATTTTATAATATGTAATCGCGATTACGACATTGTCGTAGAGGAATGATTTTTTAGTCGTTTAGTTACGACGAAGTAGTTTCAGAACGATTTCTGTCGCTATCAAAATTAGCGACGTTTTTGTCGCTAATTTACGACAAAATTTCTGACAGTGCGAGAGGGCCGCTCGTCAGGCTGCCGATGCAGGCCGACACGCTGATGCTCGCGCCGCGGAGGACGACGACGAGAGGGCCGCTCGTCAGGCTGCCGATGCAGGCCGACACGCTGATGCTCGCGCCGCGGAGGACGACGACAGGAGGGCCGCTCGCCAGGCTGCCGACGCAGATCGACACGCTGACGCTCGCGCCGCGGAGGACGAGGAGGAGAGGGCCGTCCGTCTGGCTGCCGACGCGGCACGCCACGCCGAAGCGCGCGCGGCGCAGTCCCCGGAGGCCGCGGCTCAGGCGCGTGAGCAGCTCGCCGCGCACATGGCGGACGTGCGCGCCGTCGAGACCCCCGAGCGCTTGGTGCACAACCGCATGCAGCGCACGCTCCGCAACCGCGTCGTGGACCTCGAGGCCCCCGTCGTGCCCCCAGCCGGTGGTGCCGAGGGTGCCGGCGCCGACGGCGCTCCCCCGCCACCTCGTGGTGGTCGCCGCCGTGCCGCCCGGGCGGCCACTGTGGAGGAGCTCTTCGAGCAATCGATGCGCAACTTGCACATCGCCAAGTGCGGCATGTGCAACCGGGGCACCTTCAGGATACAGGGTGTCGCCTTCGAGGCCTACCGGTGTCCGACCTCAACGAGGTGCTGGGAAAAGTTTGTTGACGCAAACTACATGCATCCCTACCCGGTGCCGCCGGAACTCAGCATCCTGAACTTTGTGGAGTCGCAGCTGATTGCACGTCACCACCCTGTGGTCTCCGTGTACAAGCTGAAGGGTAACCAGCTCGGATACTCAGGTAATGTGATCAACTTCTCGCAGGATGTCGGTCGGTTTGCCACGAGCCTGCCGCACCGCGTCGCCGACTTGGACTCGGTGATAGCTGTGCGCTCTGAGGGCGGCGGCGGCCACGTTGATTTTCAAGTGCGCGCCGGTAGAGTGCGCGAGGCGCTGCAGTACCTGAAGCTCCACCACAGGTACTCACTGTGGGAAAAAATCACAGTAAATCCTGTTGTGATTAGTACAGCTGTCACTGTAGTTCAGCGTACAGGATTTACTGTACTTTTTTACAGGATCTACTGTACTTTGTACGGGATTTATTGTACCACGGGGGTGGAGTACGGAATATCCTGTACCAGGTACAGTAAATATTGTAGCCAGGCACAGTAAACCCTGTGTTCTGAACTACAGTGAATCCCGGCAAAAAAATTAACGGGATTCGCTGTGGTTTTTTCGCACAGTGCTACCAGGACGTGGAGATTTCGGAGCAGAATCTCGCCGAGCTGCCCGAGGACGGCTGCGTCTTCTGGCTTATTCAGTTAACGAGTCCGACATCCCACCGACTTGGGACCGACCTGGGACCGACTTTGCGCCGACTTTCGGCCCCCTCTCGTGGGAATGGCAATGGAGGGGGCAATCAGGTTGTACCAACCAAAAAAGATGAAAACTGGTTTTATAAACTCAAAGTAATGGGCATTTATGGTTTTTGAACTAGAGAGCGACTTTTCAAAAAATCAAACTAAGTCAAAGGGTGCAAGCACACGAAACGAAGATTGCGAAAACACGAAATCCAGCGAGTGCATACTTTGATTTGTTGTGCTGAGACCTGGGGCTCACCCGCAGCGGAAAACAAAAACATCCGGTTTTGGTAAATGTAGTGGTTACTTGCTCTGTGCTTGCTTCCTTACTGTAAAATTTTAAAATTTTGGAGAAATGGATGAAGCTGCGTTAAATGTTGCCATGAACGTGGCCGTCATGGCTACTCAAGTTGTTGAAGAGGATGACGCTGATGATGATGCAGTGTATTTATTGGCTATTAGAATAGCAACAGAAGAAGTAGAAGAGGTTATGGCTCTGGAAGAGGGACAGGGCTTAGGTAATATATTAGTTTGTGCCTAGTTACTTCAGTTCTAATAGCGTCACTTCGTCTGATTCGTTTCTTTGCCTACAGCCGATTTAGGGGGTGAATCCTGGACATACATTACCGTCGACATAAACGAATACCACGATATGCCAGACCGAGTGTTCAGACTTCATTTCCGAATGGGGAAAGTGGTGTTTGAGGTAATTGTTTCCTCAGTACTGTGATACTTGTACTATGCCCCCTTTTCAATGTTATTGTTTAAAAATTACTTTGCTTTCAGGCTCTCTGTGACACCTTGCACCAGTACCTGAGAGACACAGGCAGGTTGAGGAGAGAAAGACGGCCATTTAGAGATGTTGTTTTGATGGTGCTGTGGATTTTAGCAACACCTGATTCCTTTAGGAGCGTTGCATTGAGATTTGGAGTGTCACCAGGAACTTTGTATTACTTCTATGGCTACATTATAGAAGCTCTGAGGGAACTTGCACCACACTATATCCAATGGCCAGATAATGAAGATCGAGAAAGAATAAGAACAACATTCGAGGAAGCATCTGGTTTTCCAGGAGTTGTAGGTTCAATAGATTGTACACATGTATATGTAACAGCCCCAGTGAATGATCCTGCATCGTACAGAAACAGACATCATACGTACAGCCATAATGTACAAGTTGTTGTAGATTGTGACCTCCTTGTTCGAGATATTCATGTGGGAGAGGTGGGCAGCATGAACGACAAGCGTGTATTTAGAAGGAGCCCTCTAAGTGAAAGTCTTCTGCGAGAAGAAGGATTGACTCCTCCTGATGAACATTTAGTGGGTGATGGAGGCTACACTCTGACATATTATGTGAGTTAACATTTGTCTGTTTCATTACAATTGATTATATAGGCATCCATTCATTTCGTGCTTGATTTTTAACTGTTAATTTCCTGTTGCAGATGATGATACCATTTTTAAATAATGGACACCTGACAGAACAACAGCTTAACTTCAATAAGAGATTGTCCCAATGTAGAGTTCGAGTTGAGAACGCTTTTGCACGTGGTAAGGAGAAGTGGAGACGATTAAAATTTCTACACGCCAGGAACCAAAACATTGTGGTTGACCACATCACAGCTTGTTTTGTGTTACACAATTTCATCATCCTGAATGGAGAACAAGCATTGCGAGTGAGTGTCTGTGAAAGCTGAATCCTATCTTCACATCTTCATAGCCATATGGATTATTTTATTTACTGCTTCTGTAGGGAGAAGAATTAGCACAGCCGATCAATAACAACCAAATCCTCGGCAATAGGCAAAACAACAACAACAATGTCAATGATGAAGAAGACGAAGACCCTGATGGCTTTGAAAGACGTGAGTTGTTTGAAAGGGCCAAAGAACTTGGATTAGAGAAACGCCTATTCCTGATGCAACATGTCTTGCCAGACGGTGAATGATTTTGTATAGATTTTCCTTTTCAACTGCCAAACTATTACTGTGATTGTAATGCTTCAAATGTGCCTTTTTTCTAATGTTAATATCATGGTCTGGAAGTGTTTGTAATATTTAATGTCTATTTCACAAACTGATAATTTTGTAATGGAAAAGTTTACCAAATGAAAGTAATGGACTGGAGTCTGTCACAATTATTTAGTTTACTCCTGTTCTTCAGCACCAGACTGGTTACTGTGATATTGCAGTATATTAGTGTATATAGTGTTAGCTGCTATTTTTTTAATAAGTTTTCTGATCAACATCAGCATGCCTTTGCCAACATAGCATCATCTCTGTAGGTACTAGTGCATAATAAAAATATTCAGTGATTCAATGCAAACATTTATTCGAGAATCCTGCTGAGAATATCAACAACTCGGTTCAAATCACATGTCCTATGGGAACATTTCGTTATAATAAAAGAACAATGAATATGTTAATAAGTAGTAATACTTGTGGTAACAAAAAATATGAAACTTCGGACTAGTGTTTCATACAGGTCACGTAGTAAAATCAAATTAAAGTATATAAACTTAAAGACTTATCCAACTGCATGTCCTATGAACGTATCAGATGAATCGGTGCATTCATGACTGAAAGGGTTACTTAAGACAATTCAATACAAAATTGAAGAAATAAAAATAATAACTTGCTCATTGAGCACAACAAAAACACAAATAGAATAGAACAAAAAAAAAAAACGAACACAAGCTAGGAACTGCACTTCTTAGATCACTTATACCCGTTCACAACAATCATTGACAACTTACGTAAATCATACTTCACCTGAGAGGCAAGTACTCTTTCTTGGCTGCTTTACTTAGCATTTTTGAAGTAAGCCGAAATGTCTTTGATGGCTTCAGCCATTGTTTGTAAGGCAGCAGTCCTTGGAATACTTTTTTCCTCCTGCGATAGGCGCAACAGTCTCACTTCATTAACCATGTCAGCCTTAGCCTTTGCGGCTTTCTCTTGCATTTCTTGGGCAAAGGTCTTGTAAAGCTTCTTCTTTGCTCCAGTCTTTGGTTTGGATTCTGATTGATTATTGAGCGAGGGATCATCTGCATCTTTTGAATCATCAGAGGAGAGTGCAGCAGGAGCCGACCTGGTTCTGGTTCCTCGTTTCTCTACAATAGGCATATCTGATCCATCGATGCTGTATGAAGTGGATGCTCCAGCAGAGAACACACATGGGGCGTTCAAATTTGCACTACCTTTCTCCATTAACAAGAAGAAAGGATACCACTCCCATTCAGTTGGGGCTTCTCCGCTTTTTTTCTGCCTGTCAAATTCCTCATGGAAGAACTGGAGCATTTCATTCATATGCCTTTGACACTGATCTGCATTAGCACCATGTTCAAATTTTTGCATGTCACTTGCAATTTCCTTGTACAAAGCAGTGTGTTTTATGAATGATTTAGTAGATTTAAAGGAAGACCTCTTTTGTTTGTACAGTGTTATCAATAAATTTTCTGCTCTAGAAGTCCACAGTTTTTTCTCTGAAGGAAGAAAAGGATGCATTAGGTCACCATTTGTGTTGGAACAGTAGCAACAACTGAAGAAAGTACGTACCATCTTCCTCATGGACATGAAAGTTTTCATCAGGTGGCATGTAGTCTGGTGGCAAGTCATGGATAGCCAAGAATGCTTCATAATGTGGCCATTTGGACCGTCCCATGACACCATTCACTTTCAGCATGCTTTTCTCAAAGAAAAGATTCAGACTAGAGAATTTATATCTACACACTTGCCAATCACAGTCAGAATATTCAGCCTTCTCTAGTTCCTCACTAATTTCTTTCCAAATGTAGTTTGGAACATTACCAGACTGGATAAATTCTTTTCTCTTAACGCACTCTTTCAAAAAGGCATGTGTATGCTCTGGTCCCCACAGTACATTAGCGTATTTGTTTTTCCTCTTCGGTGTATTTGACTTGGGGGTTCGAACTCCACCTAAAAGAAATAAGTATTAATGAGAGTTAAAACATGCGCCACACAGCACATCACACAGATGAGAAGTAATGCTTGCCTGCAGCACCCTCAGAAGTTTTTTTCTTGGCAGGAGAACGGAAGGCGTCTGGTGTTGACTTGGCATTCAGGTTCTTTGCAAAAAATGTCTCGGATGGCAAAGAACCTGTAAAAGAAAAATATTAGCAAACAGACGTAAACACACAGAAGTTTTTGAGAGCAAAGGACCACTTACTATTTTCAAACATAGATTGATGGGCAGCAAAATCATGCTGATCTCTCAAATCATTGGAAGCAAAACTTGTGTCTGGCTCATGTTCTGGAAAAAATTTAGTCTAGTGTAAGAACACTGAAATTCAGCTTTGAAAGTGAATAATACCAACAGGCAGAATGCAAACAGACAGTACCTGAAGAGGTCACAACTTTGGGCTGACTGTCAACATAAGTTGCTCCCAATAGCTCATCAGCTGAAAAGAAAAAGACTGTTAGTAGTCAATCGCTTAAAAACATATTTAAGAGCAAATTGGCTTGGCATATTGGTGAAGAATGTCCTCACCAGACTCCATTAAAAACGGGTGAGACTGTAACTTTATCTGATCACCACGCTTAGTGATAATATCTTGAATTTCATGATCACACTCAATGATAACATCTTCTGCAAGATGAGCTTGAGTACTATTTCCTGATTGGGAAAGTAAAAGGGTATTATCAGTAACATATCATACAAATATTACTGATTAGATGAGGATAACGAACTTACCAGAAGAGGTCACAAATTTGGGCTGACCAACAATATATGTGGCTCCAAATGCCTCATTAGCTGAAGAGGTCACAAATTTTGGCTGACTGACAACATAAGTGGCTCCAAATACCTCATTAGCTGAAGTCACAACTTTGGGCTGATTGACAACATAAGTGGCTCCAAATACCTCATTAGCTGAAGTCACAACTTTGGGCTGATTGACAACATAAGTTGCTCCAAATGGATTACCAGCTGAAAAGAAAAAGACTGTTAGTAGTCAATCACTTAAAAACATATTTAAGTGCAAATTGCCTTGCCATGGGGAGGAATCTGCTTACCAGACTCCATTAAAGGCAGAGGAGACTCTAACTGCATGCTTTCACCACCCTCAATCATAATATCTTCAGAAAGATGAGCTTCAGTACTATTTCCTGATTGGAAAAGTAAAAGGGTGTTATCAGTCAGGTATCTTACAGATATTACCGATCAGGTGTGGATAATAAACTTACCAGAAGAGGTCACAAATTTTGGTTGATCAACTACATAGGTCGTCCCTAACTGCCTTTGAACAACTGAAGAATAAAACCAGAAAACATGTTAGAGGATATTTCTGAGCTGACATCATGGTACCAGTAATTATTGGGGTTACAGAATCACAAAATTTGTACCTGAAAGTGGAGCATCCCAAATGTGTGTCATGGCATCAAGAAAGTCCCAGGCCTGACGTTTTTTCTTCATTTCCTCAAAGGTCAACTTTAGGGTGCGGATTCTCTCCCTGCACTGCACACCAGTAGCAGGCTCTAATTTGTGGTCATTACTCATGAAAGGCTTCAGCTTCTCTGCTAGGTTGTTGTAAACCTCCAATGGTACTTTCTTCTGTCTCAACGAGGGCCGTATGAATGCACAGAGTTGAAGCAGCTTGCTGGTTTCAGCAACAGACCATCGGAAGGGTTTTTTCTTCCCTTTTGTGGGTATCGCTCCATGACCTACAATGAAACAATATAGTAAACAAAAATAGGGATTGCAAAACTGAAAAAATTATAGCTTCTCAGAATGGACGTAAGGGAATGTAGACTCAAAATAAAAAAGGCAAGGCGACTGGGAGTTGGTCCACAAGCAAGGGATCCACCGAAAAATGACTTTCGACAGCAGGCTGTACGACTAACCTTGCCTGAACTGGCTGGCCGGAATGGACTCATAACCCTGGGCCTTTAGGGAGGCAATAAACCGAGCAGTCTTTAAACCATCTGAAAATGAGAAAAATCCACATGAATGGCGTTAGACGACAGGTTCACTGGGCCCGGCGATCAAGTTGCTATCAGAGATCAACTCACCTTGAAAAAGTTCACCTGCTTTTGACTGTGTAACTTTCACGGTGAAAAAACCATCCGTGTCTTCGTCGTAGATAGAATAGTCTATAATGTCAGACATCGTAATTCGCAATTCTTCTAAATCCCGGCGTACCAGACCCACCAAACCATGCCTCAAGGCCCGCGAAATAAGACTGTTCGACTGTCAGTTGTCTGCCTATAACGCCAACACAACAAATCAAAGTATGCACTCGCTGGATTTCGTGTTTTCGCAATCTTCGTTTCGTGTGCTTGCACCCTTTGACTTAGTTTGATTTTTTGAAAAGTCGCTCTCTAGTTCAAAAACCATAAATGCCCATTACTTTGAGTTTATAAAACCAGTTTTCATCTTTTTTGGTTGGTACAACCTGATTGCCCCCTCCATTGCCATTCCCACGAGAGGGGGCCGAAAGTCGGCGCAAAGTCGGTCCCAGGTCGGTCCCAAGTCGGTGGGATGTCGGACTCGTTAACTGAATAAGCCATTCAACCAGGTCCGGGGCTTTGATGCCCCGCAGCCGCAGCCAGAGGTAGCTAGGCCAGAGGTCCCCGACGCGCCACCGCCACCGCCACCTGGCCAGCAGGCCCAGCAGGCCGTGCCGGTTCCAGTGCCGGTCACGCCCGCCGAGGCCCAGCAGGCCGTGCCGGTGGTGGTCGCGCCCGCCGTGCCGGTGCCGGTCGCGCCCGCCGGGGCCCAGCAGGCCGTGCCGGTGGTGGTCGTGCCTCCCGGTGCCCAGCAGGCTGTGCCCGCCGAGGCCGAGCAGGGCGTGCCCGTGGAGGCTGTGCCCGCCGAGGCGGAGGCCGAGCCGACCGGGATCCACACTACTGGTGTTCCTGTGTTACAGCCTCCGCGGCAGGACGCCCAGGTGCAGGTCGCCGTCGAGGGGCAGGGCCAGCGCTTCGTCCCCTGGCCAGCCATTGGTGGAGCCGCCGTGAGCGAGTTCACTGAGGGACTCATCAGCACGGCCTTTCCGACGCTGTTCCCGCACGGGGCGGCAGACTTGCGGCAGGGAAGGAGGCACAAGATCAACACGGCTGAGTATTTTAGATACCTCATTGAGTATGGAGATGGGCGTTTTGCCAAACACCCAACTTTCAGGTTTTTTGCCTTGAACTCAATGATGCGTTGGTCTTCTCTTACAAATGGTCGTGTGTTCATTAAGAACAATCCGCAGTATCGCAACATGAGTGCTGCAGATCTGCGGGCGGCCATACAACGGAACCCGAACTTCCTGAAGAACGCCATGTTCTACGGGTCCAAGCTCAAGGGCACCCGGCCCTTCTGGCATGCCCGGACCGGGGAGTTGTTGGATTTTGTGGAGCAAAAGAAAAAGCCACCTACACTGTTCATGTCGATGAGTGCGGCTGACTTGCACTGGCCCGATTTGTTTCGTATCTTGGCGCCTAATGAGCCTTTCGAAACCATGACGGACGCACGCCGCCAGCAACTCCTTAATGAGAATCCTCACATAGCAGATGCATTTTTTTCGGAAAGGGCTAAACTGTTTATTGAGGTGACTTTTAAGTTAAAGGAGGACGTCGAGGACTACTGGTACCGGTTCGAGTACCAGCACCGTGGCTCGCCCCACGTGCACATGCTCGTTTGGCTCCGGGGAAGTCCCAACGTCAATGACCTGGCCACCATGACCGAGGCGGAGCGCGCCGAGGTCATAGCCTACTTTGACGGGCTGATGTCCACCATCAACCCCAACATGGACGCGCCCCCCGCCGACGTGCACCCCTGCAGGGTGCGACTGGGTGAGATCGACGCCGAGGATTTGGACCGGGATCTCATCGAGCTGCTGAACAAGGTGCAGCGACACAAGTGCAATGCAGGGTATTGTCAGAGGAAGGACAAGACCACTGGGCAGATGCATTGTCGCTTCAAGTTTCCCATTGACATTGAGGCAGTTTCTAGGTTGTTGCAGAACGATCAAGGGCAGTTTGAACTGCTTACGAAGAGGAACGACCCGTTCCTCAACAAGTACATGAGATGGGTCATTCAGCTGTGGAGAGCGAACATGGACGCTACTCCCATTCTCTCTCTGGGTTTTGTGCTTAGGTACTGCGCCAAGTACGTCAGCAAGGGCGAGGCACGCTCGCAGACGTGCGCAGAGCTGGCCGCCGCAGTCCTTGCGAACATCCCCGACGAGGACTCTGCACTCTCTGTCGTTCAAAAGCTTTTGATGAAGACTGTTTCAGAGAGAGACTACTCCGCCCAGGAAGTCTGCCACATCCTTTCCGGCCGGCCCCTCCACGTTTGCTCCCGCAAGTTCGTGATTGTGGATTTGCGGAAGAGCAGGTGGGTGGAGCTGCGGAGGGACGGCGAGCGCGCCGAGGACGGCGCCGCTGGTGCCGCTGGTGTCCAAGGTGCCGCCGGCGAGGGCGCCCAGGACGGCGCCGCGGGTGCCGCGGGTGCAGCCGGTGCCGCCGAGCCCCGGGATGTCGACGACCCGGACCCGGAAGGCGACGCTGCAGAGGGTGGCGATGCAGAGGGCGGCGCTGCGGAGGGCGACGACGACCTGGGCGTCGCAGCGGACCACGACGGCGCTGAGACGTTCGGGGCCTTCGTCGAGAGGTACACTGAGCGGCCCGCCGCCATGGCCAACATGTCCCTCTTGCAGGTAGCTCTCACACGCGGCCCGCCCGCCAACCGGCGCGACAACAGGTGGAGCACCAACCGCCGTGAGGCCGTTGTGCGCGTGTTCCCGCGTCCCAAGCTCACGCCCAACGACGAGCAGAACGAGGAGTTCTACCGCGTTGAGGTCCTTCTGCAGGTGCCGTGGCGCACCGAGGAGGAGGCCAAGGGCGGCTTTGCCACCTGGAAGGAGGCGTTCCAGGCCAACAACCTGGCGCCCAGGCGTGATCGTGACATCCACGCCCTTGCCGCGGCTGCGGCGGCCGAGTTGAGGGCCGAGGAGGCTGCCGAACGCGCCCAGTTTGAGGACCCTGTCTTTGAGGGTGAGGAGGACGACGGCCTCGAGGAGTGGATGGTGGCCGCCAGGATGGGTGCCCACGGCCGGGTCGAGCAAGTTGAACTTGGCCGCCGTGAAGTCGATTTAAGTTACGACTGGCACGCGTCCTCGGACGCTTACGGCGACATCGCCAAGCTGCGGACTTTTGTTGCAGACAGCAAGGCTGAACACGTCGAGGCGCCGCGGCACAGTGTAATGAAAGATCGAAAAGTGGGAAAAAAATATTTTATTGTTCTAACTGACTTAACTTAATGCAGAAAGACGCATTCTGGTAGGAAAAGTGCCACAGGACCATCCAAGCGTCACAGAGACGCCATTTTTGAGAAAAAAGTGGTAAAAATGCCGTATTTTTAGTTCTTGACACCCATGGCTTCTGCTGTTTAGCGTATCCGCAACTTTTCTCGACGCCAACTAGTTAAGAGGTACTAGGACAAAACTTGATAACATTTGGAGCGTTGAACTAGGTGGGGAACTCGAGATATTTCGCCTCAAAGTTAACAAATATTTGAAAAATCTACCAAAAATGCCATTTACTGACACTTTTAAAGGCTTGGCTTCGGCTCTATGGTGAATCCGCAACTTTTCTCCACGCCAACTAGAAAAGGAGTACTAGGACAACACTTTATAGCATTAAGAGCATTGAGCTAGGTGGGGAACTCGAGATATTTCACCTCAAAGTTTACAAATTTCCTAAAAATCTTCCAAAACTGCCATTTTTTGACTTTTTGAAACCCTGGCTTCGGCTCTATGGTGAATCCGCAACCTTTCTCGACGCCAACTAGTTAAGGGGTACTAGGACAAGACTAAGGAACATTTGGAGCATTGAGCTAGGTGGGGAAGTCGAGATATTTCGCCTCAAAGTTTACAAATGTCCAAAAAATCTACCAAAAATGCCATTTTCTGACCGTTTTGAAAGCTTGGCTTCGGCTCTATGGCGAATCCGCAACTTTTCTCGACGCCAACCAGTAAAGGGGTACTAGGACAACACTTGATAACGTTTGGAGCATTGAGCTAGGTGGGGAACTCGAGGTATTTCGCCTCAAAGTTTACAAATGTCCCAAAAATCTACCAAAAATGCCGTTTTCGAACATTTTTGAAGCCCTGGCTTGGGCTCAATGGTGAATCCGCAACTTTTCTCGACGCCAAGTAGTTGAGGGGTACTAGAACAACAGTTGAGATCATTTGGAGCATTGAGCTAGGTGGGGAACTCGAGATATTTCGCCTCAAAGTTTCAAAATTTTCTAAAACCTACCAAAAATGCCATTTTCTGACCTTTTTGAAGCCCTGGCTTCGGCTCTATGGCGAATCCGCAACTTTTCTCGACGCTAACTAGTTACGGGGTACTAGGACAACAGTTAATAGCATTAAGAGCATTGAGCTAGGTGGAGAACTCGAGATATTTCGCCTCAAAGTTTTCCAAATTTCCTAAAAATCTTCCAAAACTGCCATTTTTTGACTTTTTTGAAACCCTGGCTTCGGCTCTATGGTGAATCCGCAACCTTTCTCGACGCCAACTAGTTAAGGGGTACTAGGACAAGACTAAGGAACATTTGGAGCATTGAGCTAGGTGGGGAAGTCGAGATATTTCGCCTCAAAGTTTACAAATGTCCAAAAAATCTACCAAAAATGCCATTTTCTGACCGTTTTGAAAGCTTGGCTTCGGCTCTATGGCGAATCCGCAACTTTTCTCGACGCCAACCAGTAAAGGGGTACTAGGACAACACTTGATAACGTTTGGAGCATTGAGCTAGGTGGGGAACTCGAGGTATTTCGCCTCAAAGTTTACAAATGTCCCAAAAATCTACCAAAAATGCCGTTTTCGAACATTTTTGAAGCCCTGGCTTGGGCTCAATGGTGAATCCGCAACTTTTCTCGACGCCAAGTAGTTGAGGGGTACTAGAACAACAGTTGAGATCATTTGGAGCATTGAGCTAGGTGGGGAACTCGAGATATTTCGCCTCAAAGTTTCAAAATTTTCTAAAACCTACCAAAAATGCCATTTTCTGACCTTTTTGAAGCCCTGGCTTCGGCTCTATGGCGAATCCGCAACTTTTCTCGACGCTAACTAGTTACGGGGTACTAGGACAACAGTTAATAGCATTAAGAGCATTGAGCTACGTGGGGAACTCGAGATATTTCGCCTCAAAGTTTTCCAAATTTCCTAAAAATCTTCCAAAACTGCCATTTTTTTGACTTTTTTGAAGCCCTGGCTTCGGCTCTATGGCGAATCCGCAACTTTTCTTGACGCTTACATGATGAGGGGTACTAGGACAACACTTGATAAGGTTTGGAGCATTGAGCTAGGTGGGGAACTCGAGATATTTCGCCTCAAAGTTTACAAATGTCCTAAAAATCTACCAAAAATGCCGTTTTTGAACATTTTTGAAGCCCTGGCTTTGGCTCAGTGGTGAATCCGCTACTTTTCTCGACGCCAAGTAGTTGAGGGGTACTAGAACAACAGTTGAGATCGTTTGGAGCATTGAGCTAGGTGGGGAACTCGAGATATTTCGCCTCAAAGTTTCAAAATTTTCTAAAACCTACCAAAAATGCCATTTTCTGACCTTTTTGAAGCCCTGGCTTCGGCTCTATGGCGAATCCGCAACTTTTCTTGACGCTTACATGATGAGGGGTACTAGAACAACACTTGAGATCATTTTGAGCATTGAACTAGGAGGGGAACTTGAGATATTTTGCCTCGAAGTTTAAAAAGTTTCAAAAAACTTACCAAAAATGCAATTTTCTGACCTTTTTGAAGCCCTGACTTCGGCTCAATGATGAATCCGCAACTTTTCTCGACGCCAAGTAGTTGAGGGGTACTAGAAGAACACTTGAGATCAGTTAGAGCATTGATTTAGGTGGGGAACTCAGGATATTTCGCCTCAAAGTTTAAAAATGTTTTAAAAACCTACCAAAAATGCCATTTTCTGACCTTTTGGAAGCCCTGGCTTCGGCCCTATGGCGAATCCGCAACTTTTTTCGACGCCAACTAGTTTAAGGGTACTGGAACAACACTTGAGATCATTTGGAGCATTGTGCTAGGTGCGGAACTCGAGAGATTTCGCCTCAAAGTTAACCAGTGTCTAAAAAAATCTACCAAAAATGCCAGTGTCTGACCTTTTTGTAGGCTTGACTACTGCTCTAGGCGAAATATCTCGAGTTCCTCACCTTGCTCAATGCTCCCAAATGATCTAGAGTCTTGTCGTAGTAGCCCTTAACTAGTGAGCGTCGAGAAAAGTTGCGGATTCACCTTAGAGCCGAAGCCAGGGCTACAAAAAGGTCAGAAAATAGCAGGTTTTTAGAAAAAATTTAACTTTGAGGCGTAATATCTCGAGTTCCCCACCTAGCTCAATGCCCTGAATGTTATCAAGTGTTGTCCTAGTACCCCTTTACTATTTGGCGTAGAGAAAAGTTGCGGATTCGCGACAGCCGACGACAAGCCTTCAAACAGGTCAGAAAATGGCATTTTTGGTAGATTTTTAGGAAATTTGTTAACTTTGAGGCAAAATATCTCGAGTTCCCCACCGAGATCAATGCTCCAAATGATCTTAAGTGTTGTTCTAGTACCCCTTTACTAGCTGGCGTCGAGAAAAGTTGCGGATTCACCATTGAGCCCAAGCCAGGGCTTCAAAAATGTTCAAAAACGGCATTTTTGGTAGATTTTTCTGATATTTGTAAACTTTGAGGCGAAATATCTCGAGTTCCCCACCTAGTTCAATGCTACAAACGTTCTCAAGTCTTGTCCTAGTACCCCTTAACAAGTTGGCGTCGAGAAAAGTTGCGGATTCGCAAAACAGCAGAAGCCATGGGTGTCAAGAACTGAAAATACGGCGTTTTTACCCCATTTTTCTCAAAAATGGCGTCTCTGTGACGCTTGGATGGTCCTGTGGCACTTTTCCTACCAGAATGCGTCTTTCTGCATTAAGTTAAGTCAGTTAGAACAATAAAATATTTTTTTCCCACTTTTCGATCTTTCATTACACTGTGGCGGGAACGTGTGCTGCCCGACATCGTGTACTCCGCGGAGCAGCAGACCGTGCTGAACCTGCTGCAGTCCCAGATAGACTCTGTCCTGCACCCTGACCCCAATGCGCGCCCCGTGCCCAAGCGGGTCATCATTCAAGGTAAAGCAGGGTCTGGCAAGAGCACCGTCATTGACAAAATGATGGCGATGATTGTCGAGGCCTTCGGGCTGGAGGCAGTCAAGCTCATGGCCTACACCGGTGTGGCTGCTTTGAACATTGGCGGGGAGACCATCAATTCGTGTCTCAAGATTCCCGTCCAAGTCGGGGACTACCCCGAGATGAACGCCGAGGCGTTGCGCAAGTTCCAGGACGCCATGGCCCCTGTCCGGTTCCTGATCGTGGACGAGTACTCCATGGTGGGCAGCAAGTTGCTGGGCTACATGGAGAGGCGCTGCCGGGACGGCAAGCCTGACTGTGACGACCCGTTTGGCGGCTGTTTTGTCTATCTTGTAGGTGACATTCGCCAGCTGCCGCCGGTGGGGGATCCAGTGCTGTACCCACCACTGCCAGCACCGTGGCACAACCGTGCTGCGCGCCAGCCTGTGTCGCCCGAGGTGACGCGGGGAAGGATGGCGTTCGCCTCCTTCCAGAAGTCCGTCATCCTGCCGGTGTCTCAGCGGCAAGCTGACGACACGCTCCGCGAGTTTCTGGACCGCCTCAGTGTTGGGAACACCACGAACGCGGACTTTGCTCGCCTCAGTGAGCGGTTCCTGCTCAACGTGCCTGTGGCCGAGCGGGAGGCCTTCCGTGATGCTCTGCACATCTACTGGACGCGCGTCGAGGTGATGGAGCACAACATAAAGAGGCTCGTGGACCTGCAGACCCCTGTTGCCCGTATCCCCGCCAGGCACCACGGCCCGGGCGCCGCCAACGGGACCACGGACGCGGCCGGGGGCCTGGACAGGGTGCTCTACTTGTCCAAGGGCGCGCGCGTCATGCTGCGCAGCAACCTGTGGCTGAAGGCGGGTCTCGTCAACGGCGCACTGGGCACCGTGGTGGACATCATCTACCGCCG
>NW_023144623.1:1813885-1856505 GCF_012932325.1 Thrips palmi
AATCAAAGCAGAGTGCCGAGAATGTGGCTCACGCGTTCATTCATTCAATTTGAAACAGCACGAGACAGAAATTATCCGGAAAATTTGCAAGCAAAGCGAGAAAAGCGGCTGACAGTAAACACGTTTGAACCTGTAGCCTGAAGCCGTAGCCGAGCCGTTACGACACGCAGCTTGCGCGATGTTGCCAACTGTTGTCGATGAAGTTCTTTTGTGGCCGCGTTCGCAAACGTATCTTTTTAAGAACAGAACTGTAAGTCTGAATCTTTATAATTTATTAATAATTATTTAGCAGTGCTCTGAGTCTCTAATTCACTAATTACGTCGTGTTCAGTTGGTCTCTTTGTGAGGTTGGCGTCAGTTGGTACGACCATGGCGGACGGGGCGGATAACGACGACAACAACAACAACAACAAACAGGTGCTTACCCTCGCGTAATAGCTTTCAAGGGCTAGTATCACTTTATCTGTCGATTGAAAAAGTACACCATACGAAATGTGAATATTTATCGCATCTTAGCAGGAAATACTTACCTGCAATCAGACAATATTGTCGCGTCGTTCGAATCCTTTTGTGGCGGGTGTTCTGCTGTGGCCTGGGTGGGTGTACTTTATAATTTATTTTATTGGTTTATTTTTTTATATTCTATCCGTCTCGGTGCGACCAATGTGTGACGACAATCATATATTTCTTATTTGCCCATGTCATTGTGAACCATGTCTTCAGCGCGTCCCATAGTTACTTTAATGTTCCCTCTTTGTGGATGCTATGCCAAGGTCTTATGTGTTCAGGGTTATCTTCTTCTCCAAGCCATCACTCATTTATTTTCTAAAAAATATGGAATATTTTCAAATTTTTTCAGGCTTGCAAGGTTGTGTTTGACACCTTGGGGCTAGACTCAAGGCTCTGCTCAAAATGAAATAATAGTGGCCCTATAGTTTGCGTTGCTCTATTACAAAGCATGGTTCAAGCTGTTGATATTTGTATGCCCATAGTTCATTTCTACTGCAATGACACTCAGATATTGTGAGGAGTTATTGTCGTTTAAGTAGAAAGTTTCACTTGTTACCAATGTAATAACTGTCTGTTTTTGTTTCCCTTTTCAGCCCTCATCCGGCACGCACTGTTTGATTATCCTAGGGTTGGACGATGTGGATTGAAGCATATCCTCTAGTGTGCCTCATGTGTGAATCACTCACGTATTTAGCTTGCTCTAAGTACAGCAAGTGCAACATCAGATCATCTTTCAAGAAAGGTGCAGGCTCTCAAATGGTTTACATTCAGGCAAGAAGCCGTCCAAGGCTTCGGTCCAAGCAGTGCCACGATTTGAAGGTGAATCAATTCTTCTATACTTGTATGTGTCTGAATGCTTCTTCATAAGTTGAATGAGTTAACAAATTTTTTGCCTCTGCTCTGAGGGAGAGAAAGAGAGGGACCCAAGTGAGAATGGAAATCATGCCTCCTTGTGTTGTGGTAAGTTGCTGACATACTTTCCTCTTCAAGGGCATTTGCCACTGAAATGTTTTGTTCTGTTTTTAACTACCTTGTATGTACTAGTTGGTGACTGAACTATTGCTTCTGTCAGAAAGTCAAGAAATACAATCATGCTGCGCAGTATTGTTCCAGCATTGCTCCAGGGTGTGTGTGTGTGTGGTGAGTTCTTCTTTTGAGTTCTACCTTCTTTAAAACAAACAACTGCCTTATTAATGTTTTCCTTTTTTAATTTTAAACAGGAGTCAAAGTGTCTCTTCAAAAACTTTGAGGTCGCTTTTTGGATATGACCTTGATCCTATTTGCTGGTTGGAAAGTGCTGAAGACATACCGAATTGCATGTGCTCTTGTTTGTACAGCCCTCTTAGGTGGAAGAGGGCATGGAAAGAAACAAGTCCCTGGATCGGCACATGGGCGAGTAAGTAGCTCCAATAAGGATTGATCCCACCCCCTTATTTTCATTTGTTTTTGACCAGCTGCTTTTAATATATGGAATAAAGAATTTCCCTTCCTCTTGATTACGTGAAAAAAACCTTGCCAAGAATTTACCAAATAATTATGGTTGTGAGGATTGGGATTGTCATTTGGAGCGCACTCTTGTTTTTCATTTCCTAATTGTGTGTAGTGGAGTAAGTGGCCTCAGTATAGTGGTCTACTTAATTTCTTTGGAGTGCATGACAAAAAATTAATTTGTTGTTTTTGTTTGTGTTAAAGAAAAGCTCATTCTTTCTTCTTGCCCTTAAAATGACAACAATATGGAAGTTTCAGTGCTGCAAGAGATATCTTATGCCTTCTAACAGTCAAAATGGAGACCTGGATGTATTCACTCTGTTCTTATCTGTACCAGGAGTCTTAGGTATTTCTTATTTTTCATGCCTCTTTATTTTCAAAATTATTATCTGTGCTGTTGTCTTCATTCATTTCTTCATAATTTTTTTCTCTCTCTCAGGTGATTTGCTGCCCACTCTCTGTACAACTCTGCAAGGATTAGAGGATGTGGATTGAATAATTCATGCTTTTGTGCTGCATGTGGGGATCCATCTGACCGAATTAGGGTGGACAACCAACTTGTTGTGCATTGATGCAAGAAGGTGCTTAGGCTGTGAATTGATAAGATTAAGAGCCTAATGCAGTCACTGCTCTGTTTTGGGCTGTTGTGTGGTTCACAGGTGACAAATTTCTGCAGTAATTTTATGTTTCATTCTCATAACAGTTTATTCAATGTTTCACCACTCTTAATTATTCCCTTTTAGGTGCTTTCTTTGTGTGCTTCACCAAAATTTTCATCTACAGCTGCTCTACGTCAGACAAGAAGTTGTCTCCTCAATTGCACATGTATATTATCTGTACTGTATTGAAGGCTGTTGGACTCTGTTCACTTTGTGTGTAAGTAAATTTGTTGCAATCTCTGCCATAGCACAACCAATTCCTCGAGTGATTTGTAAGTATGAATTATTTCATGTTATTGATAAAACAATCCCATTTGTCAGGCGCAGCTTTGTGGTGTACTTGACTTCACTTAATACTGTTGATAATTCTGTGCCTTTTTTTCTGCAGATACTGTGTCCAAGTGAACCACAGTTTGAAGAAGCCAATGGAATACGAATTAGTCAGTCTTCAGTTTTTCTATCATCGGTGACTGGGACTTGATGAAGGTCAAGCAATTTTTCTTCCATCCCCCTCTTCATGTAAGTATTATTATCAATAGGAAGAGTATTTTTTGAATAATGTGACGCTATTAGGTGCTTGTTTTTTATTTTGTTTTCAAAAGGACCAAAACCATATTTCCCTTTTTTATTAGAACTTATGACTGCCCTTTTCAAGCTTTTGTGTAAAAGGCTGTATATTAATGTAGTAGAGACTTTGTTTCATGGTGTCTCTGTGGTAATTTAAGCAGAACATCTAAGATTAAGATTGCTTTTAAAGGTTTGGTTCAAAACTTTATGTTTTCCTTTTCTTTGCATATTAGATATGTGTATGACATGTATACATATCACAAATTTGTAAGAGATAAGTTGAATATTATATAACAGGGAGAGAATCAAAGAGCATAAGCTATAATAAAACTAACTCCTTATGTTGGACTAATGTCTGCCTTAGACTGAAGTTTGGTCTTGAATAATGGACAAAGAAATTTCAAAAGATCCACAACCACCGGTATACACCATGCTTTGCCGAGAAGTTTTCTCCTATCCGTGACAGATAGATTAGGTCCATCAGTGTAATGTGAAGGAAAACCAAACAGTTGTTCTTGTTCTGTAATGTACAGATGTGATGGAACGCCCTCTTCTGTCACTGGCAGACATTGTTCTCTCCCTGATAATATGAAGAGAGGAAATCAAGGTTTAAAGACCAAATTGGTTTGCAGCTTATATCATGATAAAAGTTTCTTACCACTTCGCTGAGAATGGGAGTTCGTAGTTAGAGTGGGCATACTATGAACAGTAGCTTCTCTGTATGGCTTTAGGAAATACTGTAAATTGATGCCGTCTCTGTCGCTTTCTTCAATGCTTTGTGATGGGAAATTACCCCAAAAGAACCGTTTTCTTTTCATTGGCACAAATTGAGAAGCACATCTGACTACAGGTGAACACTGCAGATAACTAAAATGCGTTTTAAGGAAAATAAATAGGATTACTATACAGATGTTATTAGTTTGTTTAGTAAAAAAGGGATGAGTCCAGGAGCTTTAATGAAGTATGAGAGACAAATGGTTTTCATAATATAGATAAATATGTACCTTGACATTTGTTGTTTGGTTCCTAATTCCATGGAAGAGGTATTTTCAAACATCCAGTAAAACTGATGACCCTTTTCTTTAGCAGATTTGGTGAGATACTGTAGAATTCGATGATATTCAAAGAAAAGGTGACCGGAAGAAGAGGGATCTGCAACAGACCGAGTAACAGTTTGGGTCCTATACATTGTGCAGCATCACATTGCACATAAAATCATAGAATTCAGTTACCGTTGAGGCCCTTGCGTGCTGGATTCACCAAACTAAGTTCTGCACAAGGTGATCCACCACATAATAAATTGATGACACCAAGAGATGCCAGTTTGCCTTCAGTAAGGTTTTGTACGGGTCCCAACATTTTTATTCTATCATGATAGTGGAATCGCAGCAATTTAATAGCTTTCTCATCAATCTCAGAAGAATAAAATGCTTCTACATCAAGATTTAACTTATCCAAAGCAACCAAAGCACTTCCGATACCATCAAAGAGCGAAAGTACTCTAATTGCAGGTAATGGTGGGTTTTCAAAACCACAAAAACCTTCAATGAAACCATCTTCATCGGCCTTAACCTGGGGAAGGGAAACAGTCACTGTCGTGCCTAAATATACAGGTTAGGTATCAATTGAAGAGTAAAACAGCACTTACTAATCCTTTGTAGGGTTTGCAACCTTTCTTTGGTTTTGAAAAATGCTTCCTGTATCCCCTTTTCCTCTTCTTGTACTTTCTTTCTCTTGCCATTGCACCCTCTGTTACTGCCTGGTTGCCATGGGAGCCATACTGAATAGTGCAAGTGCACACACAGGAATACCACAAAACTGCAGTCACACATTGTACCGTACGGAGTATGAGTTTCAAAAAAGAGGGCAGTGCAGTTGTAAGTGCCATGGACTATATAAAAACCCTTTTAAGAGCCTGTTTTTAAAATTTATTCACCAAATGGCACTGAACGAATCGCTTTACCAGCACAGACAGAAAAAGTCACACTCTTGATCTTTCTCAGGGTGTGCAATTGCCTTTAGAAAGCAGTGGAACACTGCGCATGTGATACACTGATAGTCAATGCATAAGTATAAAAACAGAAAAAAGTGCAATTTGTCCAAATACATGGAGTGACTGCAGTCTTGACTTGGCTAAGCCAATACTTCTCTCCCTGGTTGTCCTTTTTTATTGTGTTTTATTAAAATGTAATAAAATATTCACTGTTGTAAATGTAATAACGGTGTTGTGACATTTTACACCACATGACTTGTAAATTTTCTTATTCGTTTTCACAGTGAACTTCTCATTTAGGGTTGATAATGGTACCCTTTGCCAACCCACAAAGTTTGAATTGATTCCGTGTCCCAATTATAGATTTTGGTTCACGTTGTAGTGCAGTTAATATCTTATTTTCATAATATATTGGACCATTTGAGCACTTTTCTAGTTCTTTAACTCTTTCATTTCTCATCCAAACCCTTTGAAATGAGTTGACAATTTTTGTTTGTCTTTTTAAGACAAATCCATTTTGTGCTAAGAGATCTCAATTTGGACCACTTTAAAAATTCACTCAAATCCTTTAGAATGAAACTAAGACATCCTCTCAGCATTTCACCCAAACAAACTCAAAAGAGTATGTGTTCATTGCCTATTTTAATTTAGATATTTTTCTTCTTACAAAACAGCTGCTTTAATTTAAAGGTTTTCTTCTTTGTTTGGTCTGATCCTTTTGTGTCTCTTTAATTATTACATATGTGTAGTGCTGCAGTCTACTCTCTTCAACAGCTAATGGTTGTTAGTCATATGATGGTCTCTTCTCTCGACATGTTACAGAGCATCCCTTAATGGATATGGACCTCATTGATCCTTGGAGAAGTCTTTATCAAGCAAGCAGGTGAGACGCATGCTACATTTATAAATTTTGTAAATCGTTATGATAATTTGGATTTTTTTAATGTAATCAAAACCAAAATTAAAAGCTTTAATAGAATAGCGTCTAACATTCTGGTTTGTTTCTGCTGCTGCATCTTAATGAGACAAAAGTACAGCTTCTCACAAGCATTATTTTACCCGCTTATATTCAAAGAATAATGTGTGTTCATTGTCCAGTTCTGGTTGGAAATATCTCTCATGACAAAATGGCTGAATTATGTCAAGGCTTTCTTATCATTGTTTATGCTGTCAAGATTTAAAGTTGTAACATGGCATGAAGCAAAAATATGATATGGTCAGTGTTAACTTCAAAAGACTCCAGATGACTGTCTCCACATCACTCATGATGCTTTATCTAAGTGCTTGGTGGCCATGCAACACAAGCAAAGAGAGTTTACATTGTAAAGTAAAAAAGACATAAATTTTGTGAATAATTTATTGACAGTCAATCAAAACTAATATAATATGTTTGAATTTCTTTTAATTATTTTCTTTTATTTAGAGAAGTTCCTCAGATTGGGTATGAGTGAAAAATTTCTAAATGCATCTCTGTTCACCATTTTTAATACTGATGCCGTTGAATTGAGCTTCACAATTACATTTGGTATCTATAGCCATTATTGCAGTTTTTGTATGTTAAGTTTTTCCATTATGACCTTTCACAACCAGGATAACAGTTTTTTTCTTTAATCGTTATTTTATGCCCACATGTGTAGATCTATTCATATCCATAGTTACTTCCAAATAGAAATTTTCTGTAGTTCTTGTTGATTGAGTGACCGTTTTACTTGGCCCAAAGATATTAACTGTGTTTTTTGTGCCCTGTTTCAGCCCTCAGTCACCACTCTCTGTTTGACTTCCAATGGAATAGAAACATACTCACTTGTGTGCTTCATGTGTGTATGAACAGACTCACGTCATGTTACATGACAAGCCTGGCCAAAGGACAATAACTGTGTCATTCGAAGTTTAACTTCTGCGAGGAAAGATCAAGGCTGTCAAATGATAAATGTTCTGACGAGAATTCAGTCACGGACTTGTTCTAAGCAGTGCCAGGATACAAAGGTTGGACCAAGTCTCTTTGGAATTTTCCTTTTTTTACTATGTGTTCCTTCCACGACTTTCCTCAGTTTATTATTTCTATGGTCTAGGTATGTAGTTCAACAGGCGCCACCATAGTCCATCCATGCAAGAACCAAATGGTTCCAGGATATAGAAAGCAGTTGTCCCTTCTTGTGCTCTGTGACACTTTTCAAGCCACCTTCCTCCTAATCCCAGTAAGTAGCATGTTGCTGTTCGAGAATTTAATATAACCATTCTTCCACTCTTGTTTTTTTATTGCTTTCACACACCATTACATGGCTGTAAATGGATGTTTGTTCTATCCACCCATATCTCAGCATTCCTCCCACAAAAGAGAATGGGTATTAATTGCATAGTTGTTTGGATGTTTCTCTTATTACAAAGTGACTGAATTACAGTATATCAAGGTTTTCTTTTTGTTGCTAAAATTCAAAGGTGAAATATTTCTTTTGTACAATGTTTATGTTTCTCGTCGCTTTTTAAAGTGTTGTGAATTTATTGCATCTGTTATGTCAATATTTTGGTGTTTCTCCTTTTACTCAGGTTGTCTATTGATCATGTTCAAGTTATTGTAGAGATAGAGAGAGACACTCAAATGAGAATGAAAATCATTCCTCGCCATGTAGTGGTGAGTTTCTAACATACATATCTTTTCAATTGCATATACCACTTAATTGTTTCATTTAATATTTGACATTCCTGTTTGTTCCAGGTTCAAAGGAAGGATCATAAGCCACCTCACTCGACTGTAGTGGACCTCAAAACTGCCAGTACTTGCCTCAAGGAACAAGAAACATGCCAACGCTCTGTGGAACTTTTTGATTATCATCGATTTTCTCTTCCAATTAAATAAGATTTCTTTGTGTGGCTGCAATATGGAATAAAGGGAGCCAAGGCTTTATGGAACTTCTTTGTTATCTGAACTGTTCTTTCTTTACACACACTCCCATCATGACCACTGAGTTGGTTGAAAAAATATTGCTGCCAGATGCGATTATAAATTCAAACCACTTTGGTCTGAACAATGTTAATTGGTGAATCCCAAAGAGAAGCACAGCATGACGAGTCTTGCATCAGCTGGAGTTAATACTGTCTACTTTGGCTGTCAATTCTGAAATGTTGATAATCAAGTTTCAGAACGCAGATCTCTAAAGACTGCCTGATGAAACACAACGTTCAAGTGCTGGCCAAAAAAAAGGCCTTCTCCTTTACCTGAAGTTGATGGCAAAGTGGAGGAAGGCTCTACTAAAGAAGGTCTAAGAATGAAAAATATTGATAAACAAAAGTAAGGTATCCCAAATGTTATATAGCTATCCTGATGACACCCTCACTTTAAACTGTACTACTCTGAATATATTCTCACAGATAATCTACAGTCCAGCTCTAATCGCTGTCGCTTCTTATTGCTCGTGATATCACATATCACACCATCCCATTCCTGGATGAGTTCAATAGCCCAAAACTATACCACCTTACACACATGTGCAGCAGGCACTGATACAAAGAATAATTTCAGAAATAGTGTGGTCCAAGCTGCTTGACAGCTGAAATTAATGTTTTCACTATTTCATTATTGGTAGCTTTGGCTATCACAAGAAATGAACAAGGATGTAAGAAAAGATGTCAAAATTCAGTTTTATTAAAAAACATCAGGATTTCACAAACACATAATTAAAGTATGCAATATGCAATAATTACATTACCAATTAACGCTTATTTAACATTACCAAATAATGTTCGTTACATACATAAATTGCATCAAAGAAATAAAAGAAATAAAATATACCAATTAACGCTTATTTAACCTAACCAAACATTACCAAATAACGTTCATTAGGTACTTGCATCAAAGAAATGAAAGAAATAAAAGAAATAAAATAATGACAAAATAATGACAGATAAAAATAATATCAACTGATACCAAGAAGTAATTTATTATGAAAGCAGGTACAAACCGCTATAGATACGAAGGACAATGCATGGTATGTAATTATTGTCCTTTGTACCTCCTTTCATGATAAAAAATTACTTCGGTACCATCAAACACTGTATTACAGTGATAGCACCGATTGTTAGCAGCCAGCCACTGAGTGGCATGTTCAAGGCATGCGTTGGCACAGAAGCAAGGCAGGCATTGCACGACTTCAGTGAAGGCCGTCAATGGCTCTAGTTCAATGGAGCAGATGTGCTGTTCACTTCTTCGAACCTCGTTTTGGGATGTCTGTAAAAGAAACAGTATTAAAACAAGATTAGACAACCTACATATGATTGATTAGGCGAATAAAATTTATTACCATATCTATATTAAGGTCTGGTAATGAGTCACTTTCATCAGTATCTGGAGAGTCACTGACTACTACTATAACTTCAGACTCATTGGCTGCACAAACAAACAAAGAATATCCTACGTTTCTGCCAAGACAACAAAATTTAAAAAAATTGCATAAAGTTCATTGCACTTACAGAAATTAATACTAGGCCGCTGCTGAGCGACAGGGGCTTCATCTGCATCATCCTCGAGGCTCCTCTGGCCTCGGCGCTTCCGTGGCTGCTTACCAGCCCGCTGTTGAGCGACAGGGGGATCATCTGCATCCTCATCCTCATCCTCCTGGACTCGGCGCTTCCCTGGCTGCTTCTGAAAGAATTTGCAGATTTACCATCTCAGGACATGATAATTGAATAGTTGAGAGAATAATTAACAAATGTAGAAAAAGTGTTACGGGAAGTCTTTGAACAAAGTTAAAACTTTAAGGTGGCGAATTTAACATTAAGTATTGAGGCCAATTTGTTGACTGAAAAATAATTTACTTACAGATTTAGTGCCAGTGGAGGTTTTAGGACCGCCAGTGTTATCTTCTTCTTCAGAGCTGTCAGCGAACTGTGAAACCAGAACTAATTAATAAACTATACACCCATCACCTTGCACAGAGGCTTTAACTCTACAAAACATACCAGATCAGCGATCAATCTTTTCGACTGCTCATCCATGCTATCATCATGTTTCCCCTTCTTCTTCCCTTTTGATGTTGAAGGGCCAGCTTCAAACTCGGCGGAATCCTGAAACAGAGTCAGTTAGATTATGAAACTGTTACCAAGGTAAAAGTCTTGATATGAAAGAATACAGAAATGCCACAAACCTCATCATAAGGTTTCGAAGATGCGGCCTTTGAAGGCCTATACTGAAGCCTAGTTTTGCCTTTACTACTGGGCATCAGCTGCTTCTTGGTGAGAGTGGGCCCCGCCTCGAAGTCAGACAAATCCTGGAACAAATACAGATAGTAAACTGGTTCCTGGTGGTCTGATAATCTGCTATAAATCTGCACACCACAAACCTCATCATTATCCTTCGACGAAGAGGGCTTTGCTTGCGGGACTGTGACGGTAGCCTTGCCCTTACCACTGGGTTTGAGCTGCTTCTTGGTGAGCGTGGGCTCCGCCTCGAAGTCAGACGAATCCTGGAACAAATACAGATAGTAAACTGGTTCCTGGTAGTCTGATAATCTGATATAAATCTGCACACCACAAACCTCATCATTATCCTTCGACGAAGAGGGCTTTGCTTGGGGGACTGTGACGGTAGCCTTGCCCTTACCACTGGGTTTGAGCTGCTTCTTGACGAGAGTGGGCTCCGCCTCGGAGTCAGACAAATCCTGGAACAAATACAGATAGTAAACTGGTTCCTGGTAGTCTGATAATCTGATATAAATCTGCACACCACAAACCTCATCATTATCCTTTGAGGAACAGGGCTTTGCTTGCGGACCTGTGACAGTAGCCTTGCCCTTACCACTGGGCTTGAGCTTCTTCTTGACGAGAGTGGGCTCCGCCTCGGAGTCAGACAAATCCTGGAAAAAATACAGATAGTGAACTGTTTCCTGGTAGTCTGATTATCTGATATAAATCTGCACACAACAAACCTCATCATTATCCTTTGAGGAACCGGGCTTTGCTTGCGGCCCTGTGACGGTAGCCTTGCCCTTACCACTGGGCATCTGCCTTTTGAAGACAGTGGGTGGTTCTTCAGAGTCCGACGAATCCTGGAACAATGTCACAATTGGTTGCAATTATGTGTAACAAATTCATTTCTTGACATATCAAATATAATAATAATAATAAAACTCTATGAAATTATTCACGCCAATGAACAAACCTTTTGCTCTTCTGAGGTCGTAACTGTTTTATCATCCGTCAACTCTGTGATCTGAAACAATCAGTTTCATTAAAATTACATCAAATGAAATATTAACTACAAAATGTGATTGGAGGCGGGAAAAATTGATAATAGGCAAGAGGTACCTTCACAACCCTGCTCCGCAGAATTCTTTCGGTTGGATAAGGAAAGGCAGCCTCAGGCTCATTAAATCGTTCCTGGAAAAAAGAAAAGATCTGAGCAGATAGCAAAGATATACAGGTAAATGCGTCTTTTGAATAAAATACTCACAGGTATTGGTGGGTCTGGGAAAGGCTCACAAAATGGTGGCTGCAAAACAAAATACTTTAGTATATAGTTAAAGAGAATGAGAAATTCAAGTTTGTTGACAACTTACAGGCATGAGGGCAGGTGCCACAGGTGCCCATCTCTCTTGCATCATCACAGGCTGAGCCGGATGACTGTACTGATATTGATGATGATTCTGCTGAATAGGAACACCTCTTCCTTGGTATGGTGGCTAAAAACAAGAAATTTAACCTTTATCAAAAATTTTCAGACTGAAATAGTGAAGAGGCTGTAGTATATATAAAAGCTTACAGGTACCAGTACGTTGGGGCCTGTCATGTTCTCTGGTCTCAACAGGCGATCATAAGATGCCGCCCCAGCTCCACCGTAGTCATAAAAGTACGGCTGAAAAATGACATTAGGTTAGCATCCTTGTCATATTTGAAGACGAACACATACAAAATAAAAGCTTCCATCACACTCTGGCCACATTGGACACTTACATTGCCACGTGATGGAACGGAAAACTGGGATGGACCAGAAAATTGGGACCCTCCTGGGTACTGGGCCTGGCTGCCGACCCCATAATACTGCTGCCACAAAAAGATGACAGTTAACAATAGGGCTGTAAAGTAAACAGGGAATGTGGCTTCACCCACCTGTCCACCTAGCAGACAAGCGCAAGGCGAAAAGGGTCTTAAGGATGCTATTTTGCCTTTGCTATTTCTGTTTTTGGGTTGCGAAAATGGCTACAAGCTCATCCATAACTACAGCAAATAATTTGGCCTGAAAATGAAGATTCGGCCAGCTTCTGGCAATAATGTGGACCTTACTCTAGAAGACGGAGATAAACGAGAAGAAGATACATCTTCGACCAAAATCATTCACTTAAATGATAAATGACCCGGATTAGCCATTTTGACGCACACCAATAACTACAATCAAGGCGATATAGTTACTATAGGACACTCCGCCTAGCGCTTTTCGTCGGCTGGAGGACGGGCGGGTGAAGCTAGATGCCCCGAGGGCTCATAACGATCAATCGTCGTCCAGATTCATTGCCCCACCGCCATAAGTGAAAATGAAGTGCGCAAGAAACCTATGAAGTATCAATGAATAGGAGCGTGCCTCGTGCTACGCGACGGAACCATAACCCTTGCATGAAGGAAGTTCCCTGAATTGTGAGCCACAGGATGATCTGAAGGTTAACATCCCCAGAGTCCCCAGGCTGATAAATTGAAACTATGGCAGAGGCAGCTACATACGCATTATGTTTCATCAAAACTTACAGTGGCTCGTCGACGGAGCAGTTCTTCGAAAACGACACCCTCCAACGGTGCCGCCGCCGTGGCTGCCGCGGCAGATGTAGGCACAGAGGCCGACGTAAACTGCGGATGTGGATTGTAGCCAGGTGGTGGCCGGCTAAAATCAGGTGCCGGGATATTAAAATAATTACTTGGATTGCGATTATCCATCTTTAGTACAGATAGGAGACGCTACGCAGGTCAGAGCGTCATGCAGGACCACGCCTTCTGAACACGAAACGGAAATGTGTGCTCTTGACGGCAGGAACGACTACCACTACCACCAACCTAACAATGCCTTAACCGGAAATGAACGTGCCTCCAAGTTCAAAAAATGAAATACAAAATATACACATATCGTGTTTTTTAATTTATGATTTAAATTGAAATAAAGTAAAAAATATAAGACAAAACCAAGTTGTACGAATCAGATCAAACAAAAAACACTGTATGACAACATGTGGAAATATGACAACTGTGGAAGGGAACACCCGGAAGTGATAGAAAAAATATCTTCGAGAATCCTCATGTTTTAAATTGATTTGCTCAAAGAACTCTAGGGCTCCAATTCGTTTACGGGTTGGTTGTCTTCGGTGTTCATTATTATGTTACTATTTTTTAAACCGATTTACGCCATGTAGGATCTATCGATAGTCCAAGACAAACGATCGTCAGTTGTTTTGAAAGTAGGGTTGATCCAACAAGGGAGCGAGCCGCCCCCCCTTATGCTGCCGCTTGTTGTTGTTGCTGTTTGGTGTTGCTGCTGTTCCAGCATTTTCCAGTGGCTGCGTGACGCTGTGTCTGTGTAGATATTGATTGCTGTCCCTCTCTTGTGCATTATAGAAGGTAAATAAGACACTAAAGTGAATTTTAATCAAATCCTTTGCCTTCTTCTGACATTAAGTTTCTTCTTCCCCAACAGGAAAATGGCGCAGAATGTTGTCTGTGAGCCCGGTGTGAGAAAACATACGAATTTGTACCACATTAATAATGGGTACTACTTCTACAAGAAATATCAACATCATGAGACAGTTTTCTTAAAGTGTGTTCGCGCTGGAATTTCTTGTCGTGGACGGGCCTCATATGACCCGACCAAAGGTTTTTTAATGATTGGTCAACATAACCATGGGCCAGATCCCCATTATGGTGATGAAATGGCTTTAAGGCGCAATATACATGCAAGGTGTGCAAATAATATTGGAAATGAGTCATTTAAGAGTCTTCTGAATGAAGAAAGTCTGATGTGAGTTGACATTACTGAACATAATTTTTTGATCATGGTGACTCGATTTGTCCTTCAAAATCTCTATTAATGCTGTCCCTTTGCTTGCCCCAACCACTCAGGTTCGCCCCAGAGGTTGCTGAAAGGTTCTCTTATGCCAAGATGAGAACTCAAATGAGAGGGCTTCGAGCTGCAGAAATGCCTGACCTCACTGCAATTCTGCAAGAACCTCAAGATGGAAATTAGTTGATTGCTGACTTTGAAGGTGGTTCCTGGTGGAATTCTAATTGGCCATAAGTCCATCTTCTTTAAACATGTTTTAAGCTTGAGAAGCATGAGATGGTATTGTTCATTAAAATCGATTTTCCCCTCAACTGGACTAGTAAAAATGATTTATCAGTGCACTAAAATATTACCTTTATTTTCTTGCTGAAATGTTACTTAACCGCCCGCTTGGTGTATTCCTCTTATATGATGTACTCTCTTCATATTTATTACTTCAAAAGTTGTATTTGTATGTATCTCTGGTAGATGTGGTAGGTTTACATAGTGGAGCAGGCGTTGCAGTCTCTCTTTTCCTCCGTAATTTGATGACGCAGTATCTTAAGTATTTTTAGAAATTGAAATCGCATTTTTTGTGTCAGTATGTTGCCTCATATAGGCTGAACATGTCTTCTCTCTCGTGTATCATCTTCTACTCTGACTACGCACCTATTTCACCTGTTTGTAAGTCATAATGTAAATTACAGACGTACTTTTATAGTGGGGATTGTGGGTGTGTGCTGTCTATTGAACAACCAGAGATGGCTGATATTCAGGATAAAGGTTTGGGAATTGTCAGCCTTCCCCTAACATGGTTCATTGGAAGTCTTTGTGAAAGCAATACATATCTGTAATTGGGTGTTGTTAGTTGGAAACTCGCTGGTTTTGTTTGTAGTGGATCAAGTAATAAAGCTGCCCCATTTTATTTGTTAATAAAAGATTGCTTTCATTTCTTGTGTTTCCATTAATCTTAGTACCTCTTTCAATGCTCACAGAATAGAGGGTGAATGTGAGAAATGATACAAGTCGAATATCAGTTTTATTAGAAAACATCATCACTAATCTGCACATATCACATCATCTTAACAATCACCTAAATTAAAAGCAGTATGCAACCAGAAAACATTTCCAAAAATGTCAGTTTCATAAGAAACCATCATCACTCATCACATGACTTTGTCACATTAATTAAAAGCAATGAGCAACCAGAAAATATTTCCAAACACGTCAGCTTCATTAGAAAACATCATCACTCATCACATGACTTTGTCACATTAATTAAAAGCAATGAGCAACCAGAAAACATTTCCAAAAACGTCAGCTTCATTAGAAAACATCATCACTCATCACATGACTTTGTCACATTAATTAAAAGCAATGTGCAACCATAAGTCATTACCAAAAATGTCAGTTTTATTACAAAACATCATCACTCATCACAGACTCTAAAAGCTATTGAAGTATGCAATATGCAACCATAAGACATTTCCCATTCACATATGGTGTCATTGCCTGTTTGCCCTCCTTGCTGCTTGTTGTTCATGTCCAAGCACAAAATTTTCAACAACATTGTCCACAAGATGGGCTGCTCTTCTCAGGAATCTTGCTACCGCTGCTCTTATATTCCCATGTGGCCTCAGAAGCTGCTCACCAAGTCTTTTGATTCTTGCATCATTAAAGTAACTGCTCACTCTCCTTGCTCTTCCCACTCTCCGTCCTTCTTCCAGTCCAAGCAAGTTGTTGTGGGACCTCTGTTCTAATTTCGTAAGGCCTTCTAAAAAATAAATTTAAAAAAATATATATTAGTTTGCAGAGCATAGGAAAGCACTTCTAAATTAGGCGTTTTAATGACGGTGCCCTCCTCTGTAAATAAGAGGTATAAAACTACTAGAGTACACAGATAATATGCCTAACCATATACATATAAGTTTGCATAGGCCAAGCTAATTGGCTGGGCTATGCAGAATAAGCCTCAAATGCTTAAATGTGAAGTGTGGCAAAGATCCACACCAAGGCCAGAGACCTTCCAGGCTACTGGTAAACATTCATTGAGGTGTGGGTTTTATTGAATGTACTGGTAATTACCTAGGAATCTGAAGGTGCTGGAGTGGTTACCCACTTCATCATTCAGAGACTTGTTCCCAGATTCTGAGCAATTGTTTGTGCGTTGTTCACTGCCATAAACACACATCCTGCGTCTTACAACTGGACGCCTTACCCAGTTTGTCCAAACATATTGAAGGAAGGGCTTAACCAATCTGAAAATGTACCTTCCCTCATGCCTCGCCTTTTGCAGAATGATGAGGTAACCCATCCGGATAAATTGTTCTGGCAGTAAAGGAATAGCCATAGTCTCCTTAATGATGTAACGAACTTCTGCTATTCCTCTCATATGCCTTATCAAATTAAGTATGGCAACCATCCTAATGTAATCCTAGAAAATAATTTCATTTCTTGAGTGACACAAAATTGAGTTCTACCAAGAAAATAACTGACAAACAATTTCTTACTCTGCATAGATGCCAATAGCATCCTTGGACATGGACATCAAAAGTGTTACGCCACGCATTCTGTTCAGCTGTTGACATGAAGTAAAGAATTTAGAATCAGGTAACAGGAAGTTGCAAGCAAACAATTTTCATAGTCCAAGTTTTCAGGCTTCCTACGAGTTCTTCTCAAACAAATAACATAAAAACCAAAACCAATCCAATTACCTGCCTCGAAGTCTGTGATGACACGCTCCAAATCAAATTCATTACCCATTAGGTGCAACAACAGACTCAAAACAGCTGTGTAAGCATTTTCTGTCCTGCGGGACATAAGAGACCAAGCCAGCGGAATAACAGTATGGTCCCACTCACCAACAATACAAAACACCTGTAAGAAAGAAAGACAAATTTTAACATAATACACAGAAATAAATAATATGTTATAATGAAAAAGTACTAAAAATACCTGGGCAGCAAAATGCAATCCAACTGGAACTGACTTAAAGGTACCATCTGCATGAAGAACTGAGAATTCCCTGCACTTCTCCACCATTCGCTGAGAGATAAATAAAATATGATGCTCTCCATCTGCATCGTCGACAGAACCCCCATAAATATTGTCCTGTCCATCTTGTGTT
This sequence comes from Thrips palmi, assembly GCF_012932325.1. Taxonomy (NCBI): domain Eukaryota; kingdom Metazoa; phylum Arthropoda; class Insecta; order Thysanoptera; family Thripidae; genus Thrips; species Thrips palmi. The sequence continues at coordinate 1,831,240 of NW_023144623.1, forward strand.
AGAGTAATAACGCTGAACCGGGGGTCTTGCAGAATTTCTGTGAGATCACGTAAGGTTTCTGGAGGTGGAGGATACCTTTGTAGCCGAGCGTTCCTCATTGGGGTTCTCATTCGAGCATAAGTAACCCTTCTGGCTACCTCTGGGGCAAACCTGAATGGTTAAGACGTACAAAGCAATAGCATTACATTGGAGAGAATAAATTTATGTAAATCTATGGAAAGTAATAGATGTCAACACACCTGAGACTCTCTTCCAATATGATGTTCTGAAATGACGCGTATTCAAGGTTAGCACACCTTGCAAGGATGTTCCGTCGTAGAGCCATCTCATCGCCATAGTGGGCATCTGGGCCATGGTTGTGACGACCAGTCATTACAAAACCTTCGGTTGGGTCGTATGAGGCCCGCCCCCGACAAGATCTTCCAGCCCGGACACACTTATAGTAAATTGTACCATGACGCTGATCACTCTCGTGAAAATAGTAACCATTTTCAATATGGTAAAAGAAAGTGCCATCTCTCATACCGGGCTCCCTGGCTATATTGTGTGCCATTTTCCAATCGCTGAAGAGTCAAAACAACGATAAGTGAGGTCAGGTGGTTGATAACGTTGCACTTAGTGCCACTGATTTACCTTCATTAATGAACAACTTGAGCATAAAACAAACCACAGGGTTAGCCTCAAGCAACTGCCATCTCTGAAAACACCACACCACATAGATCCGATCGCGCCGTTGTTGCCACCTCCAACGAGGTAGGAAAAGAGAGAGAGAGAGAGAGAGAATTAGACCTCTTTGGTTTCACGGCCTCGGAGCCGAGAGACTCTTGCTAGCCAGGGTTGATCGTGTTCGTACCGACAAGCATGCGACAAGGGACAACAAACACAAATATTATAGCCCTGAAAGATGCGATAAATATTCACATTTCGTATGGTGTACTTTTTCAATCGACAGATAAAGTGATACTAGCCCTTGAAAGCTATTACGCGAGGGTAAGCACCTGTTTGTTGTTGTTGTTGTTGTCGTCGTTATCCGCCCCGTCCGCCATGGTCGTACCAACTGACGCCAACCTCACAAAGAGACCAACTAAACACGACGTAATTAGTGAATTAGAGACTCAGAGCACTGCTAAATAATTATTAATAAATTATAAAGATTCAGACTTACAGTTCTGTTCTTAAAAAGATACGTTTGCGAACGCGGCCACAAAAGAACTTCATCGACAACAGTTGGCAACATCGCGCAAGCTGCGTGTCGTAACGGCTCGGCTACGGCTTCAGGCTACAGGTTCAAACGTGTTTACTGTCAGCCGCTTTTCTCGCTTTGCTTGCAAATTTTCCGGATAATTTCTGTCTCGTGCTGTTTCAAATTGAATGAATGAACGCGTGAGCCACATTCTCGGCACTCTGCTTTGATTCGCATGGATCTAATGTGCTACCAGAAGAAATAGTTATGAGGTATGTCCAACGAACTTTCAAAACCTCTCGTTTAAAAGCAGTCGTTATTTCGGCCGTTCCCAGGTATTAATTGTATATTTTGTATGATTTCAGTTCGTTCTCCCTCACTTAATCGTCTCGTTCGATGCTTGGCAAGCGGGGAGGTTCCATTGTGCAACTGTTGAGGTTAAACGAGTACAGACCCACAGCTTCGTCTCAACTGCTGGTGTGGAAAGCTAAGTAACGCTTTCATTCTTATCGCTCCTTTAATTCTGTCCTTGCCCTCCAACTTCCCTCCTATTTCAGTGCCTTGGTGCTGCAGATTTCAGCGCTACCTCTCGGTGCTTCTTAACTTTTTACCCGATTTGCTGTTCTCACAAACTGGCCATTCCTTTGAACTTGGTTTTGTTGCTTCGATGTCTGTCCTGCCTGTGACTTTGCATTGTGAATATGTTACTGTACATTTGCTTTGATACCTGTTCTGTCTCGGTCTTTGTGTCAATGAGCGTCAGTGTCTTTCGTCAGTCTGCTCTTTGGATCGTATTGGGTGATGCATTTGTTAATTTGACTGTTTCTGTGTGCTTGCGTAAATGTGATACGTCTGTGATTTCTTGAGGCTTTGCTGCCCAAGTGTTAGCTTGCCTCCATCCTGATTTATGAAATATGTTCACTCTATGACCGTTCTGCTGACCCAACTGTTTGTGCCTCTCGGATATTGTATTGTCTGTTACTTTTGTTTTACCTGGATTGGATTTTTGTTTGCCTTCCTTTATGCTCTGTTTGTATGATTGAATTGTCTTGCCATGCTAGTGTACCTGTGGCTATGCTCTTGTCATATGTGTGATTGTTAGTCAATGTGCTTGGCTTATTTTACTATATCTGTCTTTGCTCTCATATTGTGAATGTTCTGTATTCAAATAGGCCTGCTGTACAGCTTTTTTCAATTGTTTGTTTGTTTGTTTGTTTGCCATTACTGTGTTGTGCATTGTTGCATTGCTGTCTTGAAGTGTTTTGACTGGCTCTCATTGCTTTATCTTGTGTGACTTTATGTGGTTGTCAATCTCGTCTCGTCTCGTCTCGTCTTTATTGCATAGTTGGTGATTGGAGTCAGTGTTCCAGTTTACATCCTGGATCGAGGCGCCTGCATGGTGCTAGGTTTGCAGAGTAGCAGTAATTTTTTTTCTCCTACTTCCAGGTATAGATTGCTGGAGGGCGATTGTGTCAACTCTTATGTGAACAGTTACTGCTGCTTCACTATTAGAAACATTTCATTCTCTTGCTGTATCTGTCGTGTCTTTGCTGCGTAAGTGTTTGTTTGCCTCTCTCTTGATTTATTGAATATGTTCATCCTTTTGCTCAATCTGTTTACTCAACTGTTTGTGCCTCTCAGATGGTGTATTGTCTGTTACTTTTGTTTTATCTCGATTGGATTTCTGTTTGCCTTCCTTAATGCCCTGTGTGTATGATTCAATTATCTTATACTAGTGTAATTGTTGCTATGCTCTTGTCATACGTGTGATCACTATGCTGAAGTGTTATGAATCTTAAATTAAATTCTGCTACCTGTGTCAAAGGGGACATAGTCTGCTTTATGAAGTGTTTGCTCTTTGTGTTGACTTCATTCATAGTGTGCTATGTCATTTGTTAGCTTGGTTTCCTGTTCTTGCTCCAATTTGCTTTGTTCTGATTCTGACTGACTTTGTGCATGAGTTATGTTGCTTCTTGTAGTATTTGTCTTCAATTCTTGTTGTAAATATAAGATTAACCCTCTACATTTAAATTCCCCACTGAATCTGCCTATCTGTATAAATGTATATTTGTATTTGCCGCTGTACCATCTTCTCATACTGCACATAATAAGTCATGCACTAATTATCATAGTCACTGCCTGTGTGTAATTGCTTGCACTTGTCACTGTTGCATTTCCAGCTCCAGCAGCAGCCATGTTAAATAAATGCTCACTTCCTGTCCAGACTCCAGAGTGTTCGTGTCGTGTTCTTTTGCTCCCGCTCCCTTATCGTGTATCATCAGCTTAATTCAGACAATAGAACTAAACTCCAAATCAAATTACAACAGCTGTATCTGTCGTGTCTTTGCTGCGTAAGTGTTTGTTTGCCTCTCTCTTGATTTATTGAATATGTTCACCCTTTTGCTCAATCTGATTACTCAACTGTTTGTGCCTCTCAGATGGTGTATTGTCTGTTACTTTTGTTTTATCTCGATTGGATTTCTGTTTGCCTTCCTTAATGCCCTGTGTGTATGATTCAATTATCTTATACTAGTGTAATTGTTGCTATGCTCTTGTCATACGTGTGATCACTATGCTGAAGTGTTATGAATCTTAAATTAAATTCTGCTACCTGTGTCAAAGGGGACATAGTCTGCTTTATGAAGTGTTTGCTCTTTGTGTTGACTTCATTCATAGTGTGCTATGTCATTTGTTAGCTTGGTTTCCTGTTCTTGCTCCAATTTGCTTTGTTCTGATTCTGACTGACTTTGTGCATGAGTTATGTTGCTTCTTGTAGTATTTGTCGTCATTTGTTAGCTTGGTTTCCTGTTCTTGCTCCAATTTGCTTTGTTCTGATTCTGACTGACTTTGTGCATGAGTTATGTTGCTTCTTGTAGTATTTGTCTTCAATTCTCAAGTGAATATTGTTCATGACTGACTTTGCACTCCCTGTCTCTCCTATTAAGTGAGGTTTCGATTGTACTGTGTGCAAGCTTGTATCTGGAGCTTCATAGTTTTCACTCCACGCAGTGCTTTGATTGTTAAATTTTATTTATTTTGCAAGTACCATTATTCCTTGGAACAACTTTTATTTTGCCTGTATTTTTTCTGCAAATTTTTTATTTCTGTGATATGAAACTGTCTTTCCTTGTTGGTTGAAATGCTTGTATTGGCAATGAATATGTTAGGTGCTATTTTTAGTCTTTCTGTCATTATTGCTGTTAGGAGCCATGTCACCTGATACATCCTGTCTTATTTAGATTTGTTCCTTTCATAATAATCTAAAAACTTGCCTCATGGCCATGTTATCATGTGCCGTGCCAATGCCTCCCATTCAGCTCTTCCCTTTGGTATAGCCACTTCTTACTCTTAAAGTTTCCTATGTTTGTGTGTTCTCCAGTAATCTCCTGGTGGTCTTCGCCTCACTCACCGACTCGCAGCTTGATGCCAAACTGGAAGGAGTGATGGTGTCAGGATGGTGGAATACTGAATCGAAGAAGCTGCTGCGCCCCATGGAATTAGTTTTTATCTGCATTCCAATGTGAGTATCATCGAATATTTTTATTGCTCCTGATTTTAATATCTGCCATAGCCTCCCCTCATTTGGTGTTTTCCTTTGTAGGTATTACCAAAGTTGCATCCCATTTTCCCCCAAGATGGTCTTCAATCCAAGCCAAGCCTGAATCAGCGCAAGTTCCATTTTCAGATGAGCAGCAACATGAATGCACTGTGTTTGTTTCAACTTAGATTACCAGCTGAATTTGATTAATAAAATCTGTAAAGGGAGTACTGTTTTGCTTCATTCATCATCCACCCTGAGCAACAATAATTAAACACACTCATTTCTTATTGTGAGATAAGTATCGACCACACTCCAGGTCTTAAAAAACAATGGTACAAGAGCTTAAGGGGAGGTTCTGGTGAAAATCTTGCCATTTTCCCAAATAGATCTCACTGTCATAATTTGTTTGGAATATAAAATCTTTCTTCGAGGAGACTAAAATTTGACGTTTGAAGGCACATGCCAGGTTCTGAACTCAGTCGGAGAGTCTTTTTGAGCCCATTCTGGCTGTATCTTAAGAAATCTTCTAGCGCATACTATTTTGTCGTAAAAGGTTGACCTTGACATTTTTCACTTCGATTCATTTTCAAAAAATTCTGATATGCATGGCTAAATTTTTTTATTATATTATTTAGTATGGCTCATTTAAAGGGGTTTTCACTCTTTCAGGATGTTGAATATTGGCCCAAAGCTGTAGCTATTTTCGTCGCTCTTGCTAAGTTCTCATGACGCCTCAAGTAACAGTAAGCAAGTCACCAAACTAACATTGCTTCCAATGTGACAAACTAGGGCTTAAATGCTCACAACTACAGCAGCGATTGAGATATTTCTTTATTTGGGCTGACACCTCAAGTACTCCATTGAAACAAGAACAAAAAAATGAACAGGAAAATACAATGAAGGAACTTAAAAATTAATAATATTATAAGAAGGTGGGGAACATTGCAATGCACACAATAACTCAGTGCAGAAGCATGTCAAAGGGAAAATAGAAAATGTGTCATTACATCTGAAGGAATGGCTGTGTTTCCACCACCCCACTGCTTGCTTGACATTAAGAATTTAGAAGATTTACCCATAAGAAAATAAATGCACAGTTATAGTACCAGAAACAACGCAGACATACATGTTGAGTTCTATAGAACAAAAGTTGATACAAAAAGCCCATTATGCATGGGATCTCAATTTTTTAAAATAGACTCCCTAAAGAAATTAAGGATATGAGAGACAAACCCAAAATCTTTAAAAATGTTCTCAAAAAGTTCCTCATGCAAAAAAGAGCCGAATAGTCTGGATGACCTTTGAAAACTTTCTCTGAAACTGCTGAGGCGACTTTATATTTTCTATCTTCCAATCGTGGTGCTGTGCTTTGCACTTTGTTCTTGACTTGCGTAAAAACTTATGTAAATCATGTAAATTTTTACCGCAATAAATACAAATACAAAAATTTGTCACCACCCCTACATACAGATCAAGTTACGACGCCTCAAATACTGGTGACACAAAGCAGTGTACACCAGAGAATCAATATGCTCACTTGCTCAGCAGTGGAATTGACACATTACTTTATACATGCTGACACTTCATGTACTCCATCAAGGGTGTGTTGCAATGTGTATGACAAAAACAAAATAAAAATTATACTTTAACAAGGCAGGGAGCAATACATACAATGCTTCAGTACAGAGGCATAGCAAAGAAAGGCACAGAGAAAATAGAAACATAAGTCATTTTGCTGAGGGATTGGATCTCACTACCCCACTAGTTAAGTTTCAATTCAGTTCAATAATTCTTGCTTGAAGCCAGAAATATAACAGGAGTAATACATAAGGACTGAAATAAGATGAATTGTCACCACAATTTAACATTCACATCAAATACTAAATATACCCTAAAGTCAGATACAAATACATATTGAACGAACAAACTAAACCAAACATTCTAAAGGTTGCTTTGACAGGGGAAAAAAAGGAACAAACATAATGCAGGGTGATGGGCAGAAAATAGGACACTAGTATACATTTTACTTGCATTCCCCACCCACACTTCCTGCTCCCCTTCTAATCCCATAAGTAACTGACAAAATCTGTTCTAAAAATGCTATCTTACAAACATTTCAAAATAATCATGAGTCAGAATGTAGCCCTCTTGGAAACAAACCAAAGAAACCCATGCCTCTATTCTTGTTAAGTTACTACTGTTGCTCAAACTCTGAGTGCAATCTTTCACTAAAAATTCTTAAAAACGGTTGCATTACCAGTTTGAAATTCAAGTTTCCCATAAATACCAAGAAGCTTCCAACTAAACAAGGACTACAGTTGCTAAATAAATGAACCATTGTTCAGCATAAACAATTTTATCTGAAATTGAGTGTCTTTGCCAGGAAAAATTGTCAACTCCCCTTGAATAATTAAAACAAAAGAGATTATTACTCAATCTTTATCTGCCCCAAGTTCAACAGAGACAGGAGGTCCTGGGCAGCAAGATAAGACAGAAAGACGGCACTCACCCAGCCAATGTTAAGAAATAATAATCTTTACAATTATCTCTGGCCACATTCAACAAGAAATACTGAGCATCAGACTAATATGATACCCTTCGGTACACTGATATAATCCAATAAATTTTATACTTTACCCCATGATATCTCAAGTAAATAGTTGTGATCACTGTAATCAAAAGCCACTAACACTTACATTCAAACATAAAAGCTACAGGCTTTGTTTGAATATGGACTACACGGAAACACATTATGCGGGGAAAATGTCACTGTGAAAGCAGCCCAAGCAAAGCCGTTGGAGGAGAAGGAGCCTGAAGCAGTCCCGAAGTGTTGTCATCTCTTTTGGAACATGATCCAGACGACACGATCCAGCTCCAGAATGGTTCGATGGTCTTTGAAGAACCCTGAGAGAAGAAAAAGTTACAAATAAAAATATTACCTAAAATCGAAAAAGAATAATATTACAGACACAATGAAACAAACCTTATGGCAAAGTTGTCAGGGTTATTGATGTGACGAGTTGGAGTAGACTTGGTGGAATCACAACACTCAAGCGAACAGATTCAGCACTCCCCTTGCAGCCACCTGCAATAAGAAACAGAATGAATCCATTCGATTGTTCATACTTGAAAACAGAAATTGTACGCTTCGAATGAATGTGAAGCAAATATAGCAGCTTCTGACTTGCCACATAATATCTTTATGAATACATATTGAATGATCATGCGTATGATATTGCATGCAGGGGAAAATAAAGAAAACCTAACTATTTCTACATTGCCAGAACAGTGAAAAATTCACCATGAACGAACCTAACCTAAGATGGATATTTGTTTCAACGAAGTATCAGACTATTAAGCTGAACGATTGAAGGGCAGAACGGCAGAACGGCAGAACTAGCAACACGAACTCAACAATGCGCAGTGGCAAAGTAGCTGCCGGCGACTCGTTCAAACTGCATTTTCGTTACCAATTATTAAAAACTTTCTCCCTTCACTTCGGCTGCTCGGCGTTGTTGTTGTTAGTTTTAGTTTTTGGTGTGCCGACCGAAGAGATTGCACAAGTGTCCGCCACAGAAAGTAGGGCGCGCTGAGAGCGTTCCGGCCGCCGACGTAGTTCTACCGGCGGCCACCACACAAAGATAGAGCGCGCAGCGGACGCTACCTACGACGAGTGCGAAGGGTTGCCTACCTGTAGGGCGCTGGAGGCTTTCCCGCAGCTCTGGCGCCTGGGCACGCATTGGGGAGTAAGCTGGTGAACTGACGACGAATATCTCGGGATGGCGTGTCGTCCGTTCATGTAGTGCCGCCAGAGCTCAGTAAAAATGTCACCTGCAACAGAGTGGTTGTGAAAAGCATCGCAGAAATGTCACGATAGGGGGGCGCGAATACGAACTGAAACGGCATGAGTGGTTGTGGGGGAGAGGAGTAAATACGTTTCTCTTTGCTAGTTATGCGGTTTTCGAGCCCGCAACGTGGAGTCCGCGGTTCAAAGGCCATCAGCAGAGAGAAGCAGTAGTTTCCTCCCCGGAATTCCCTGGACCAACTACGCCTCAGCCCGCGCGCGAGTGCATTGAGCGTGTACGACGCAGACAGGGCCAACAGGTGCGTTTCTGTCAGATGGCATGCGCTCCAAAAAGTGCAGTCGAAAGCGAGAAAAAGTGGCGAGACTGTAAGCCGATAAGTTTAATGACGCTTTCTGACACGATCGAGTCGGAATAGTTGCCTACCTCGTTGGAGCGCGCCGCGAAGATTGTCTACCTCTCGGGCGCTTTCAGGCGCGCAGTCTGATTTCGTAGGGGAGGCAACGGAACGAATGTTGAACGCCGATACCTACGAGTTGCTGGTGCGGTCGCTGGACTGGCCACGCTCTGGGGATCAGACCAAGACTGCGACTGGCTCGAAATCCGAAGCCGCTCCAGAGACCTCCCTTCCGGCGCTCACACTGACAAGCTGGTGGCAAGTACCGGGCAGTTCGCGCGCCGTCCTCTGAAACAGTGTACAGGGTTCTGAAAGCATCGCGGTAAACATCGAGTGCGAAGAAGCAGTGCGAAAGAGAAACAACGGTGCAAAGCCTCAGCGGGGCTGCATGCAGGCAGGGTGATAAACCCAATTTCTCTTTGCACGGGATTCGAGCCGCGGACTGCAGAGTAAGTTACGTCCATTCTGCAGTCCGCGGCTCAGAGACCGTCCTTAGAGAGTAGCGGTGTACCCCATTCCCAGGCTTCCCTCTCGGGCCCACAGCAGCAGTGCACCTAATGCACCCGGTGCATTGAGGGTGCATGCCACATGCAGACCCGACGTAAGGTTGAACGTCCTGTGTTCAGCACCACGAAAGGCGAATAGCGCAAAAAGCACACTGGGCACATCGGATGCGGTTTACCTTGGCGGCTGCAGGCGGGTCGAATGCGTGCGAACTCAAACAGTCGTTTTGCCAGGGCGGAACTCACCTGCACTCCTGCTCCCACTGACGCACCGCGAGCCCCCGAGGCACAAGCAGCCCTCCGGTGCATCAGAAGGCTGTCTTGCAGCCCAGGGGCTTGAACGCGGATGCGCGGGGAGAGGAGTACCCGTACCCGTACCCAACCGCGATTACGAGACCATACGGACGAACCACAACTCCGAAGCGAGCCCAGCCTGCACACACTGCAAGAAAAACACCACAACAAAAGTACACAAATTCCTGGCAATTTTTTTTAAACAGGAAATTATTGTACTTTTAAAGTACAACAATTGTTGTACAAAGTACAACGGAACCGGCATGACGAGTGCTGTGCAGTCCAGTACTTTATTTTTGTACAGTTTTTTTTTCTTGCAGTGCATGAGCAGCATTAAGCGCATCGCTCTCACCTGCTCCTGGTTCATTGATACGAAGATACACAAGGGAAGAGGTGAACTGTATTAACAACACTATCATCCCGACACTGCAGCAATAAAGTGCGCATCGCGCACCGCACGCACGCATGCATGCTGCAGGATCAGACCACAACACCTCGCCGCCAACGTGGTTGGCGATGACGCTCTGCTGCTCTAGCGCCAAAGCGCCGAGCTCATGCCGGGGCGAACTTGCGATGCGGTTGGACTTCCCCCATTCCTCCCGACAACGCCTTGCGCGGCCCGCGTGAAGGAGCAGGACGAGTCCGGCGGGGCGTCGCCTCCACTGCGGAGCATAACTGGGACTTGTGTTTCTTACATCGCTCCTTAGGCGATGTGGTCAGGTTTTCTCTTCGCCTGATACGGTCCATCGTATCGGGCATTCAAAACATCTTTTGTGTCATCACTTCGACCCACCGAAGTGGAATCCACTTTGCCCCACACGATCTATCGCACGACAGGAGTCGGCGAGGTGACCACGACGCAAGGCAACTGGTGCTGGGGCTGGGGATTGCGAGTGGCGCAGCACGCAATCGTCTGCCCTCCTCTGGCACGGCCTGAACGGCCACTTCGGCGTGCAGGCGTCGGTGCCTTCGGGCAGCGGGGCCACAGCACGTCGACCGTGGCCTCGGCAAAGGAGTCTACTCTAGACCGTCCTTTACTGCGTGCTTTACATTAGCGAATGACGGAGGCGGAGTGCGTGTCACGTCTGTTGGTCGAGGGACTTCCCCCTGAATCCACGACGGCCACCCCCCACCTGTCTGCGGCCACGGCCACGGCGACCGGAGTGCCACTGCCGCCCGCGCGCGTCCGGGAGCGTGTCGCATTGGTTCCCTGCAACGACGCCGAAGACGCCATGGCCTCTGGACCGTGCACCCTTGTATGCACCGCTCCGCAGCAACGCCGTGGATACCAGCAGCGAGGGCTATAAGGCCACTTCTGGACAACGGCTTTGTTCAGGTCCTGGAGCGCCGTGAGGCGAGGCGCGGCAGCCACCTGCAGGCCGCCGAACACGCCCTCCTAGCTCACGGCCTTGCGGGCCACCGCTCCTTACCTAACCTGTGCGCCCTCCTGGACAACGGCTTTGTTCAGGTCCTGGAGCGCCGTGAGGCGAGGCGCGGCAGCCACCTGCAGGCCGCCGAACACGCCCTCCTAGCTCACGGCCTTGCGGGCCACCGCTCCTTACCTAACCTGTGCGCCCTCCTGGACAACGGCTTTGTTCAGGTCCTGGAGCGCCGTGAGGCGAGGCGCGGCAGCCACCTGCAGGCCGCCGAACACGCTCTGCTACCTCGCGGGCCACCGCTCCTAACCTAACCTGTGCGCCCTCCTGGACAACGGCTTGGTTCAGGTCCTGGAGCGCCGTGGGGCGAGGCGCGGCGGCCGCCTGCAGGCCGCCGAACACGCTCTGCTACCTCGCGGGCCACCGCTCCTAACCTAACCTGTGCGCCCTCCTGGACAACGGCTTGGTTCAGGTCCTGGAGCGCCGTGGGGCGAGGCGCGGCGGCCGCCTGCAGGCCGCCGAACACGATCTGCTACCTCGCGGGCCACCGCTCCTAACCTAACCTGTGCGCCCTCCTGGACAACGGCTTGGTTCAGGTCCTGGAGCGCCGTGGGGCGAGGCGCGGCGGCCTGAAAGGTAGGCAAAAAGCCACACTTGGCCCCTGCAGGTTGGCAGAAAGTGCTACTTTAGCCCCCCTTCGGCCGTTTCTGGATCACTGGATCCGCCACTGCAAATGATCACAAGATGCGTCCTCCCGAGGCCTACGGCATGACCTTCGTTTGGAGGACGGCATTGGTCACCACCTCGTTGACCCTATGGGCAGCACGCTGCGTGGGCTCCTAAAGCAAGGACCACGTCGAGCTTCGCGACTTCAACGACACGCGTCCGCGGAGTACACAGCAAGCACCTCCTTCCTTGAGGGGGCGCTGCCTACCGCAGAAACTTGGACGTAAATTCAGAGCAACCTATTTCTTCGTCCACATGGACGTAAATTTCACCAGAGACTGCCATCTTCTTCCACGCGGGCTGTCCAATGGATGAAAACCAAAGCGTTGACTGTTGGAGCTAAATAATTTTTTTTCCGATCTATCATTCACTTTTTTTCGTGGAGCTTAAACACGACATTCAAAAAAACATGTCCACGACCGTGGATAAAAATGATGGCAAGACATTTTTTACCTCCAAAGAAATTTGGAAAAGTATCTTGTGGAGGTAACGGTTTTCATTTTTGTGGATGAAAATGTGTCCTTGACCAGTGGAGCTAGATCGTTGGGTACCATGCACATGTCATATTGTTCCACAGGTGGAGCTAAATTACACACGAACAAAAACACCTCCAAGACAGTGGATCTAAATAACATGGATGTATGCTGCGGTGAGTCTACAGCCTGGACGCATTTCTTGTGGAGGTAACAGGGCGAGCCCTGCCTGATGGCTCGGTCCCCATCCCCGCCCATGTGCGCGGCTGGGACGACAGGCAGGGCAACCGGCAGTAGTATAAATGCCCCGTGGTGACCCGGCGCCATCTTGATTCCCCCAAGTGACCTGTCCTGACCTAACCTTTGGAAGGGTCAAAAATGGGTCATTTTTGGAAAAAAAAATTTTTGTCATTATTTGTGGATTTTTTTTGGAGGTGAAGATGAGGGCTCTAACCCAACCTAACCTAAGCTAGGGGGTGGGCCTAACCTACCCTTCAACCCCCCGGAGGGTGTTCGGGGCGATCAGGACTGTGAGGCGCGTGAGGTGCGCTTAACGGAGGAGGCGGAGCGCCTGCGAGGTAGGCAGGCCCGCCACGCTCCGTGCCGCGCCGCGCCGCCGGGCGCCTGGGAGGCCACTGCGCTCTGTCCCCAGGTGACGCATCGGACTCAGCACCATTCAATATCGGGGCCAGCAAAAACTTCGAAGACCGTCATGCCCAGTTTACAAATGGAGGTCCACGCAGTGAGCCCGAGATGGGTTTGACTGAATTGTGGGACTCCATCCACCTCTTTGAAATTAGCGTCTCTTTCAACAAGAACGAATGGCTTATCTCGCAGCTTAATGTAATGAATGAGATGAGACTGCAAGCGGTCATACTGGCCGAGGTGGTCCTCGGTCTTGCCTGTGAGATGGGCGGTAATTTTCGGGACCAGCCATTCTTTCTCAAGATAGAACTCTTCGATTTCGTCAAGACCAAGGGGAAATAACTTTGAATTTCGGTGTACAAAATTTTGAATTTCGCATGAATTTCGGTGAATTTCAGTAAATTTCAGTGAATTTCAATGAATTTCAATGAATTTCAATGAATTTCGATGAATTTCGATGAATTTCGATGAATTTTGATGAATTTCGATGAATTTTGATGAATTTCATTGAATTTCACAGCAAAATTCATGAATTTCACAACAAAATTCATGAATTTCATCACAAAATTGAGGAATTTCGGTGTGGCCTGCAGAGCGACTCCGCATATCACCTTCGTCGCTCCGTCTCTGTCGCACTCATGGGGCGGCCCGCATAAGTGCGAGAGAGACAGAGCGACGAGGCTCTGTGCGGAGTCGGTCGGCAGTCGGCCGGGGAGCTGTGCTGGGAGCTGCGAACGTGTCTGTCTCCGCCAGCGCCCGCAAGGCCGCCAAGCTAGGCGACGAGGCGCGGGCGGCCACGGCTCAGACGAGCCCCGTTTGCACCGGCGGGTTCGGCAATACTCGGCCTCGGCTTTCTCGGACGTCTCTCTCGCACAGAGACTCGGTTGCCGAGCCGGGCCGGCTCGCCATGAGCGGCAGTGCCGGTCTCTAGTCACAAATATACACACACTTTGTAACCGAATGGGGAAGCCCTCTGAGTTTTCACGAGTGCGCGACAAGCCCAGTTGAACCAACGCAAGGGAAAGGGCGCCCGATTCTCCATTGAAAAGTGCAGCCATCCGGCAGTGCGGGCTGCGGGCGAGACCCAAGCAGGTAGTCCGGGTCGGCCGAGAGAGGAGCGGTCTTGGCCCCCCAAGGACAATTGCCTCTGGCTGCAAAATGTAAATTCGCTTCTAGAAGTCTAAGAGTAAAATAAAGGAGCTCGTTCAATGCGCCATGAAAAGATGTACAAGAGCAGTTTTGAAATTCAGTTCTAGGTCTAGGCCTTCGGGAGATACACAAGAAAATGTGGTTCTATAATTCTGTAATCAAATTGGGTTAAAACTCAAAAATATCACAAAATCCAAAAATAAAATATGGCGTTAACCGCGTGGACATGAGGAAGCAGAATATGGCGCTTAAAGTGTTGAAAAATTGAAAGCGACAGAAGTTAAAATTGGAGACAATAGGAGGAGTGCACCGCGGCAGGCAGGCCGACCCTCGCACCAACACACATTCACACACGCACACTGGCTCACTCTCGGGGGGGTCTCGGGCGGGGAAGAGAGAAAACAGACGACAATGGCGTTTTACAATGAGGGGTCTCTGGGATAAATAGTCTTTGTTCACAAGTGGCTCACCCCAGTGATCTAATATTTTGCTTTACATTACAAATCTGAAAATTTCAAATTCGTCTTCCATTCCTTTCACTGCTTCAGAAACATGTTCGAATGAATTTCTAGGCCAATTTTGAGGGCAGCTGAGGTCCCAATATCCTGACGGCGTGACGGGCGAGGGAGGCTTCTCGGCCCAAGGATGCAGGTCGCCGCCCCGGCCGCCCCCTCCCCCCTCCCCCCTCCCATTCCTTCCCTCGGCAGGGCTCCTTGACCTTGCCTAATTGCGGGAACGTCTGCAAACAGTGTGTCACTTCTCTGGAGACTGGGCCTTTTTCCTGGCCGTTCTTTACCGAAAACCTTCTCGAACCTTCTGGAACGGCTTTCGGACGGCCCCCTGGCCGCCCGGGCATGACGTAGGTGAGTGCTCACAGCACGCCTAGCAACGCGACGGAAACGCGGGGATACATTCGCGCCAAGCCAAGGGATGAACATGGCTACTTTTGAGTCCCGACGCCACGGTAATTTTTTCAGGGCCTTCCAGCCGCAACGGCCACTCAATGCTAGACGGGGTTGCTTAGGTCTGTAGAAGGTCATTTAGACCAAATCTAGACCGAGAAAAATCGAATGCTTCCGACGGTGTTAGAAGCCAGGCTGCTTCAGCCTAAGCGCGCATACCGGAGAGCTCTTACCGCATTAAATTACAAGAAAATGGCATGAAAATGATTGTTTTTCAATGCACTTCCACGTTTTGTACAACTATTATTTAGTTTTTGTATCAATTGATATACTTTTATCCATTTAAATGAATCTTAACTACTTTTGGACCATAATTCACGTGGTTTCTTGAATTCCGGATCAAATATCATGAATTTCAATGAATTTCAGACCGCAATTCATGAATTTCGATAAATATCAATGAATTTCGGACCAAAATTCATGAATTTCATTGAATTTCGATGATTTTTAGACCGCAATTCATGAATTTCAATGAATTTCGTGAATTTCAATGAATTTCAATGAATTTTAATGAATTTTGATGAATTTCAATGAATTTCGGCTTGAAATTCATGAATTTTGAATTTCGGTGTACAAATTTTCAGGAGTTATTTCCCCTTGGTCAAGACTGTATTCATCTTGTAGGAAACCTTTTTTCCAGATCTGAACCGTGTCTGTGGCTTGCGAGGCGACCAGTTCTTTCTGATTCCAGTGGTTGAGCATGAAGCGGAGCGATTCCATCGTGGCGACTGGTGTACGCGTACTGATGCGTGTGGCTGGAACGCGCCCCCTTTTATGCCGCAGCGCCGCGATGCGCGCGCCGCCTTGTGGTCAAATTTTGTACTAAGTGCCGCGCATGCGCAGGTGCGCCGCCCCCGCCGCGCTGGGCGCGCTGGCTGTGCAGGGGTACCACTTTGCCGAACTAAAATTTCTCTTTCGAGTTAGAAACATTTTCTTTTTTTGATTTTTTGTGTTTGTAAAAAACTTTTTAAAATTTTTTTGTGTTTGTAAAAAACTTTTTTATGAAAGAATTATTTTTTTCTTGCACAACTTTTTTGCGAGTGTGAATCACTTGGCAAAACGCATTTGCATTTATGTGCAAACATGCGATTGAACATGCTTCGCACTAGTTGATCGTTTTTTATAGGATCATCTCGAAAATATTTTTTGACAAATGAATGAAGCGAAAATCCGTGTGCTCGATGTACTAAGTACATGACACAGTATTGCCCACACACGTCGGAATCGATGGCTTGCAAACTCTTTGGATTGTACGTCCATTTTTTGCAGAGCCGCTCCAAAAATTTACGGTGCAGTTTTACTATCGGCGGGAGGCCGTAGGAATCCCAGTATTCACCTTGTCCGTCTTTATCTATGTAAAATGCAATCCAGTGTTGTCCTGGTTTACTCAGGGGGTCTGTGTTGCAAATGAGAAGGGCAGGCCGCTTGTGTAGTCGGCGGGGGAGTGTGTCCGCGGCGAAAACGCCTTCAAACAACGGCGCAACGTGTTTGTCTTTTTTCATAATGGTTCCGAGTGTGTTTCCGTCCATGAATCTACACGTTGTAATCCACTATAACGTTTCGATTTTTGTCAATTTCAATTAGATTTTGGAACTCTGCGTAAATGATGCAATTTATAGGTTGGGCGAGAGCCTCGGCAAACTTCACTTCTAATCGCAGTGTCCCCTGGCGTTGCAGATTCCAATGCGGTTCACTGGCAGACAAATCAGGTGACAGGTCGAAAGCAAAAAGGGTAAGCCCTTTCGCGTAGTCCTCGTATTTGATTTGATTGCCCTCGTCTCGCCAGTGCACGCCTGTTCCGCAGAACAGTGTATTGAATGATTCCATGTACAGTCCATTCTGAAAATCAGGGGTAAGGGGCTGGGAGGGGACCGGATGTCCGTCCACCATTAGACTCAAGTAGTTCAAGTTAAAGTGTTGGAAATTGAATCCATTCCGTTGGTAATCTCCATTAAAACTTCGGTTGTCGACGAATCCAATCACAATTCTTTGAGGCATTTGATTCATGAAAAGATTATCTATATTTTTGTCACGTAGTCCCTGACCGATAGTGACTGTTTTAATGTCTACTCGATTGACTGCGTACTTGGCAGGGGCTTTTTCCAGAGCCTGTGCGTGTGCCAGCAGTATCGTGGGTGAAATAACGACTTTTCGTACATACAAAGTAGCGTCTAAAAGTTTTATTTTTTCATTCCCAGCCGTGGACATGAGAGAGAAAGCGTCTCGATTCCGAATGAATTTCAGGCGTAGTTCCACATTATTGAGTAAGAAGTGATCCTGATTGAAAAAATCAATGTGCAACGGGCCCATCATCTCAAAGGGGCGACTCCGCGCTGTGCGCGCACGGCGCCACGCCAGGCCGAGGTTCTGGGCACCGTCCAGAGAATCAAAGTGGCCTGGCGTGTCCTGGTACCACAGTCTCTGAGTCATGTGAGACTGTTTGGCCGAGCTGTCGTAATTGAGTAATGCCTCAATGTACGCGCGATACGGGTAGGTCATACTAGAGTGAGAAATCACCTTTTGGTTCAAACTGACGTCTACCTGGCTCCATAGTGCATGGAGCGCGTAATTCACGGGGACGGCATCATTATTGTCCGCTGCAGTGATGTCACTGCCGTCAGCGTTCACTATCTTGGCTTTGACCAGGAGAATCGTGTGTGCCGGGTCCAGGTATTCGCTCCCTGCCCCAGGGATGCAAAATTCGAGGGTGTTAGAGGAATCGAGCGTAGTCAGCGGTTTGTAGGGGACCCAATGCGTGGCCTCAAGAGCGGTTTGAGTGGGTGGCACCATCCACAAGTCTAGCTCTGAGCGGAGGCACTCGCTTGACGCAGAATGCATGAATGCCATGTTTTTTTAGCTGAAGTAATTGTCGGGAGCTAAGATCTTTCTCCTACGAGTACTCTTTGCTTTATGACCATTCCTTGTGGTCTTACGCCTTTTTATACGCCCGGAGCCCTTCATCGTGTCCGCTTTGCGTTTGAGTGAGTTAGCCAGGTTGTCGCCTGCCTGCTGGATGTGGCGCTGGGCACTATCGCGCAGGCCCTGCCCTCCTGCCACGTCAGCAAGGACGTGACTGCTGGCGCGCACCGCTTCCTTCCCTACGGCCGCGGCGCCACTGCGTAGGACGGGGAGAATCAAGAACCTATATAGCCCCAATCCGACTGACTCACTCACTCACTCATAGAAATGTTTGGGGCCAAGGAGTGGTCGTAGAGACTTGCGGTTTTTTCCATTCGATTCCAAATTTTATGGGAAAATTGGGAAAAATCCCAAAAGTTGAAAATTCCTCACCGTTTCCGAGCGAACCCACTTTATCTTCAAAAAAGGGGACCAAATTCCTCACCGTTTCCGGGCAAACCTACTCAATCTTCTAAAAAAGGGACCGACCGACTAAAAAATTTTAATCGCCCTATCGGTTGGTCTGGTTGAGACATTTCCGAAACTGTGCCGCAATCTGGTGCCCGTCACCGGCAACATCCTCAAAAACGATTAAATAAGCCTAAATTTAACAAAATCCACTCTATCTTCAAAATCAAGAACCTATATAGCCCCAATCCGACTGACTCACTCACTCACTCATAGAAATGTTTGGGGCCAAGGAGTGGTCGTAGAGACTTGCGGTTTTTTCCATTCGATTCCAAATTTTATGGGAAAATTGGGAAAAATCCCAAAAGTTGAAAATTCCTCACCGTTTCCGAGCGAACCCACTTTATCTTCAAAAAAGGGCCCAAAATTTCCTCACCGTTTCCGGGCAAACCTACTCAATCTTCTAAAAAAGGGACCGACCGACTAAAAAATTTTATTCGCCCTATCGGTTGGTCTGGTTGTAGGGATGCTAAATTACCGGTAAAATTCAACGTTACGTAAAAAACGGTAATTTACCGTAATTTACCGTAAAATTGGTAATTTTCGGTAAAATTCGAGTTTTTGGCTGATTTATCAAATATTCATGTTTTCCAATGTATTTAAAGTGTATAAAGGGTTTTTTTTATGGATATGACCGTAAATCGCCAAATTTACGAATTAGGTTAGGTTAGGGTCAATATTTATTCAACCAATTTCAATTTTACAAGAAACCTACTGAGATTCCAAACGCTATGAGTATAGCACGTATGGTGCAATGCACTGAGATATCGCACCATACGTGCAATGCCATAGCCTGCACCCTTGCCTGCACCTTACATGCAATGCATCCCAAAAATGCCCTATGCTTATGCATGGGAATGGGAAGGCAATGCAAAAGCATTGCACCAATTGACGATATACTTAAAGCGTTTGATTTTCAGTGCCGTCGTACAGAAAGACCGACGAGCAAAGCGGCGGTGTATTCCCCTTCAGCGCGCACAGCCTTCTTGCTAGCTAGCCAAAACTCCGATGTGGACTAATTCACAAGGCCCTGGTGGTGAAGGGCGGTCAGTCTGAATCCGTTACGATGGTAATATGTTACACTTTGCTTCTATTTGAGTCCCGAGTTCATTTAATTTACAAAAACATGAACTAAGGCCAAAAATCGAATTTTACCGTTAATTACCGGATTTTCGACGTCGCGGTAAATTACGGTAAATTACCGTTATTTACCGGTAATTACCGGTAATATTACCGTCCTTCGCATCCCTATCTGGTTGAGACATTTCCGAAACTGTGCCGCAATCTGGTGCCCGTCACCGGCAACATCCTCAAAAACGATTAAATAAGCCTAAATTTAACAAAATCCACTCAATCTTCAAAAAAGGGGACCGACCGACTAAAAATTTTTATTCGCCCCATCGGTAGGTCTGGTCGAGACATTTCCGAAACTGTGCCGCAATCGGGTCCCCGTCACCGGCAACATCCTCAAAAACGATTAAATAAGCCTAAATTTAACAAAATCCACTCTATCTTCAAAAAAGGGGACCGACCGACTAAAAATTTTTATTCGCCCTATCGGTAGGTCTGGTCGAGACATTTCCGAAACTGTGCCGCAATCGGGTCCCCGTCACCGGCAACATCCTCAAAAACGATTAAATAGGCCTAAATTCAACAAAATCCACTCAATCTTCAAAATAGGGGACCGACCGACTAAAAATTTTTATTCGCCCCATCGGTAGGTCTGGTCGAGACATTTCCGAAACTGTGCCGCAACCGGGTCCACGTCACCGGCAACATCCTCAAAAACGATTAAATATGCCTAAATTCAACAAAATCCACTCAATCTTCAAAAAAGGGGACCGACCGACTAAAAAATTTTATTCGCCCCATCGGTAGGTCTGGTCGAGACATTTCCAAACCTGTGCCGCAATCGGGTCCCCGTCACCGGCGGGTAATTCTTTCCCAAGTCACCCGAGGTCCCGAAATCGATGTCTCCGATTTCGACGAAACTTTGTGGGTGTGTTCCCTATGTAGCAAAGAGCTCCAGAAAAAATTTTCAACTTTTTTGGTCGGCCCAAAAAATTTTAATCACGTATTTTGTAAAAAACACTGAAACGTGCACTAAAAATTTTTTTGTTGCCTGAGGGCGACCTGCCCGGTGGATTTTTTTTCTTTTCATGGTACTGAAAAAAAAGTCCCCGCGAGCCACTTTAAAAGTCACTTGTTCCAGGAGATATGGACCAAAAAATTCGTTTTTCGCGAATACCCAAAAAATGCATCCGAATTTTTTGATGATAATTTTTTTTTAGGAAGGTCCTGTGGTGGTCTATCACCCTTATAGGTTTTGGGTTTGGCCAATGGAAAACCGAATAAAAATTGCGTTTTTTCCGTTTTTTCCGCAGTTTTTGGCCCATAGTATCGCCATTTTAAGTCTGACTTCATGAGCGCCATTAGACTTTTTTTTCGCCTTTTCAAGACGAATCGATTGATATAAGTTGAAGTCAAATCGGAGTATTTTAAAAAATCGCCTTTTTTCCGCATCTAGATTAGTTGGTTCCCGATCGTAAAAAGGGCAGTTTTTCAAAATACTCCGATTTGACTTCAACTTATATCAATCGATTCGTCTTGAAAAGGCGAAAAAAAAGTCTAATGGCGCTCATGAAGTCAGACTTAAAATGGCGATACTATGGGCCAAAAACTGCGGAAAAAACGGAAAAAACGCAATTTTTATTCGGTTTTCCATTGGCCAAACCCAAAACCTATAAGGGTGATAGACCACCACAGGACCTTCCTAAAAAAAAAATTATCATCAAAAAATTCGGATGCATTTTTTGGGTATTCGCGAAAAACGAATTTTTTGGTCCATATCTCCTGGAACAAGTGACTTTTAAAGTGGCTCTCGGGGACTTTTTTTTCAGTACCATGAAAAGAAAAAAAATCCACCGGGCAGGTCGCCCTCAGGCAACAAACAAATTTTTAGTGCAGGTTTCAGTGTTTTTTACAAAATACGTGATTAAAATTTTTTGGGCCGACCAAAAAAGTTGAAAATTTTTTCTGGAGCTCTTTGCTACATAGGGAACACACCCACAAAGTTTCGTCGAAATCGGAGACATCGATTTCGGGACCTCGGGTGACTTGGGAAAGAATTACCCCGGCATCATACTCAAAATCAATCATCAATTGTCATCAAGAACCTATAAAGCCCCAAAATCCGACTGATGACTGACTCCCTCACTCATCAATCGAGAACCTATATATCAAGAACCTATAAAGCCCCAATCCGACTGACTCACTGACTCACTCACTCACTCACTCACTCACTCATAGAAATGTATGGGTTAAGGAGTGGTCGTAGAGACTTGCGGTTTTTTCCATTCGATTCCAAATTTTATGGGAAAATTGGGAAAATCCCGAAAGTTGAAAATTCCTCACCGTTTCCGAGAAAACCTACTTTATCTACAAAAAAGGGGAACAAATTTCTCACCGTTTCCGAGCAAACCTACTCAATCTTCAAAAAAGGGGACCGACCGACTAAAAATTTTTATTCGCCCCATCGGTAGGTCTGGTCGACACATTTCCGAATCTGTGCCGCAATCCGGTCTCCGTCACTGGCAACATCCTCAAAAAACGATTAAATAGGCCTAAATTCAACAAAATCCACTCAATCTTCAAAAAAGGGGACCGACCGACTAAAAATTTTTATTCGCCCCATCGGTAGGTCTGGTCGAGACATTTCCGAAACTGTGCCGCAATCGGGTCCCCGTCACCGGCAACATCCCCAAAAAACGATTTAATAGGCCTAAATTCAACAAAATCCACTCAATCTTCAAAAAAGGGGACCGACCGACTAAAAATTTTTATTCGCCCCATCGGTAGGTCTGGTCGAGACATTTCCGAAACTGTGCCGCAATCGGGTCCCCGTCACCGGCAACATCCTCAAAAACGATTAAATAGGCCTAAATTCAACAAAATCCACTCAATCTTCAAAAATTCCAATGCTAACGCATTGCACGGTGTTCCGGTTGTAGGAATCAATTTAAAGTCTGTCGTCTAAACGTTAATCACGTTAATTTTACCGTTATTTACGTAACTTTGAATCCTACCGGTATTTTTACATCCCCAAACCTGATTCAGTTAACACAATGACCATCTCAGTCCATTTTGCGATTTACAGTGCTCATGTTCGTCAAACGAATGTCATCCGCGTTCCGAAACCACCCCTCCCGAGTTTGTAAAGTTTGTCAAACCAACCGTCGTGCTGGTTACAGAATTGAGGAAAACATCACAGGAGAACCGCAGCCTTTAAAAGCAAGCCAAACAATCCAACCTCAGCAACAATGTAGGGGCAGTTTCAATGCGCGACTACTCGTGTTTTCAGCCTCGCGATTTTCGAAAGGGCGCAGACGCCGAGAAAATTGTTGCCAACCCCCGAAAATTAATTTATTGCGTCTTTTCTGCTACGAACTTTTTACTGACAGACTTCAAAGATGTTCCAATGTCGGGACACCGTGCGATGCGTTAGCATTGGCATTTTCGAATTTCACGGCGTTTTTATTTCTTTTTATCAGCGACTTTAAATTTTGACAGTTGGTACGATGGCACCGTGTCGTTGCCATGGAGACTATTTTTTCATGTTTTAACCATTTTCTCAGAACACAGACGATTTCTTGTCACTTTGATGAGGCAGGAGGTTTAGTTTTGAGGAGTGGCACATTTTCTCTTTGAAACGTTTCTGGAAAATGTGAACGGATAAAGGTGCTTGATTGGGACATTTCCGAAACTGTGCCGCAATCG
Source organism: Thrips palmi (assembly GCF_012932325.1). Lineage (NCBI taxonomy): Eukaryota > Metazoa > Arthropoda > Insecta > Thysanoptera > Thripidae > Thrips > Thrips palmi. The sequence goes on from NW_023144623.1 coordinate 1,854,434, forward strand.
GGTCCTCGTCACCGGCAACATCCTCAAAAACGATAAAATAGGCCTAAATTTAACAAAATCCACTCAATCTTCAAAAAAGGGAACCGTCCGACTAAAAATTTTTAATCGCCCCATCGGTAGGTCTGCTCGAGACATTTCAGAAACTGTGCCGCAATCGGGTCCCCGTCACCGGCAACATCCTCAATAACAGGAAAAGTAGCGATATACATCGGCAACTTTGGCCCGTCCCGTACATTAAGAAACGTACGAATTTCGCCCATGTTTGACCCTGATGGGATTCAAACCTGAGTCTGGGATTAAAATAAATGTCGTTTTCGTCATCGGCACCCTTAAAAACATCAGAAACAATGCAAAAACTGGAATAAAAAGAATGTTCAAAATATACCCCACTGGGATTTGAACCCGGGTCCAAACTTCTCCGATTCGCTCGAAACTGGCATCATTGGTTTTTTTCTCGTCGCCCCGATTCCAAAAATACCCCTACATGCCCTCCTAGCTGCATCCCTTGCCGAAATCCTCCTCGACCCCATGTAGACCATAATGCACCTGCAGCAGCGCCCCCGGGGCTCGGATCGGATTTGCTGCCACCGGGCGGTTCTTAGGGTCACCCCAAAGGAGGCTGCATACCAAATTTGGTCAAGATCGGATCACGGGAAGTCCTCGGACGAACGAACGAACGAACGAACCTCCGTCCCTCCGTCATTTTTTTACAAAAAATAAACGGGACGGGCCAAAAACGATTAAATAGGCCAAAATTCAACAAAATCCACTCTATCTTCAAAAAAGGGGACCAACCGACTAAAAATTTTTATTCGCCCCATCGGTTGGTCTGGTCCAGACATTTCAGAAACTGTGCCGCAATCGGGTCCCCGTCACCGGCAACATCCTCAAAAACGATTAAATAGGCCAAAATTCAACTAAATCCACTCCATCTTCAAAAAAGGAGACCGACCGACTAAAAATTTTTATTCGCCCCATCGGTAGGTCTGGTCGAGACATTTCCGAAACTGTGCCGCAATCGGGTCCTCGTCACCGGCAACATCCTCAAAAACGATTAAATAGGCCAAAATTCAACAAAATCCACTCCATCTTCAAAAAAGGAGACCGACCGACTAAAAATTTTTATTCGCCCCATCGGTAGGTCTGGTCGAGACATTTCCGAAACTGTGCCGCAATCGGGTCCTCGTCACCGGCAACATCCTCAAAAACGATAAAGTAGGCCTAAATTTAACAAAAATCCACTCTATCTTCAAAAAAGGGGACCGACCGACTAAAAATTTTTATTCGCCCCATCGGTAGGTCTGGTCGAGACATTTCCGAAACTGTGCCGCAATCGGGTCCCCGTCACCGGCAACATCCTCAAAAACGATAAAATAGTAGTGGGGGTAACAGAGCAAAAACACGTTGCAAATTGGGTTACAAGCAAGCCACTTTGCACACGTCTTCTATTGACCCAAATGGTCGATTTGGCCCGAAGCACACGTCAAAATTTCCCTTAGGACTCAAATGCGGGGGCGTTAAAGGTTAAAAGTGTTCAAAATTTTCGAAGTTTCAATTTTGACTGTTAAAATCGTGCGACGAGTCGTTTCCGCATGATTCGAGGTCGGGGAATTCATTAGCGATGTCAGGACAACGATGAAGTCACCGGAAGTACCGGAAATGGCCGCCATTTTGGATAATGGCTGCCAAATTCTTCGGATTTCGAACGGCTCCGCAACCAGTCGAGTTGGGTGTCGTTCCGACAGTTTCAGGGGTCTCTGAAGGCCACTGTGATGTCAAATTGAGAGTATTTAGCAGAGAAATACAGATAAACAGTTCCTCAGCTGTGAAAAATAAACCTGAAAGATGCAGTGCTTTCCAGGATAAAGTGAAGGAAACGCAGTTTCTCTGCTTTGGTAAATTTAACATGTTTGATGCGCTGAAATGACGTCTGTTTAAATGTAAATATACTCGCATTTTAGGTCCAAAATTAATTTTTAACTGTCAGATCTCGATCTCAAAATCTTGAAAGTATGTGAGGAAATCAAGATTGAAAACTACGTCAAGAAGAACCCAATACGAAAAGTGAGTGA
>NW_023144623.1:1857005-1896884 GCF_012932325.1 Thrips palmi
AGAAGGATGTTCCACTACATGTTTTATTAGACCAAACAGCCCTCCTCATGCGTAGGATAATTTGCCTCCCCTTCAGGCGCGTAGGATAAGTTGCCTACCCTTCACCATTACCATTACCTTTAAAGGGCTAGCCCCACAATTGATCGTATGCCATTTGGGGGGCCCGACACATGCCCGCCTGCACTGCAAAACGAGACATGGCCGTCCTTACTAAGGTGACACTTTATCCCGGCGGGGAAGAGCCTCAAGCGACTACAAGCCCCCCACTCGCAGTATGGCCAGTCAGGGTGAAGGAGTAAAATCTCCCCCGGGGGGGTTTATGCAGGCCTCCACCCCGGAACAGCCTCTGCGAGAAACAACCGGTTCCGGTCCCCCCCCTGCTTCGTCCCCTTATCTCGGGGATCAACGGCGTCCTCTTGGCCCAAAATTTTGATGTATTGAGAAAGGTGTTTTTTCGCCCTGCCCCTCTCTTCATGCGACCTGTGTCCTGGCGGGAGCATCCTGCGACCGTGCCGACCGAATAGAAAGTTTCATCCAACCAAACCCCCCGACCGACTACACCAAATCGCCGTGCTGTGCATGTTGGTCAAGGATCTGCGATCTGGCGGCAAAAGAGACATCCCACTGCTGGCTACCTGTAGAGAGGACCTCCTGTGCGCGGCCCCGTCGCCTCATCACCGCGTCCGTGAAAACGAAATCCAATCTCAGGCGTCGATCTTCGGTCGTAAGGGGTCGGGCTGGGAGATGTGCCGGTGGTCCTGCTCTTGAACAAGGCGTCGGTATGACGGGTCCGTGTCTTGGGTCACGCTGCAGTCTCCGTCTACAGCATCGCGCGGAAAAGCCTGTGGAGAAGAAGGCCGCCACCAAGGTGTTGCAGACGGCCAGAGGGCCGGGCGGCTGCGTGTGTTGGTACGCGCGGGTAACGGCAAAGGGACCACTCGCCAGCTTTGGGCAACCGTTCGCCAAATTTCACCGCTCCGTTTAGCAACGCGGGCTGAGACTGCAGCAGAGTAAATAAAAAACCTGCGGAGGCAAAACAACGAAGTGAGGCGTCCCGCACCGCCGCCGGGGGCCCCCGCCTTGGGGTTGTCGTTACTGCCGCCACATCCTGGCCAGCACGCTACGCTGAGACAGCGACCTGCTTATCGCTGCGACGCGCCGCGCCGCCGGCACCCGGCCGGCCGCGAGCAGACGCTGAACACTGTAAATTAACCGGAGCAACAGAAGGAAAACAGGCGTTTCGTCAATTCTGTCATTTTGGCTGCAGCCATGGACCCAAAAGTGACCTCAGTGCGCTTCTCAGAGGGTCAGTGATGGTAGTGGGGGGTAAGAAGGACCTTTCTAACTTATATCTTACCGCGGGGCCTCAGTTAAACCCCAAAAACAGCCAATGCAGGAGGGTTGACCTCGCCGTAAGGAGAAATTTGCTAGTTTTTTTTGGGTTTTTTTGGTTTGGTCATAATTAAAAAGTTCCCTAGGCTGCAGCCCCCAAAACCCATACCCATACCACCCAAATGTCAAGCCGTGCTTTTTAGGTGGTAGTGTGAGGTACGATTTCCCGCATAGAGTTGACCAATTTTGGATTCGGGTGTAGGTTTAATACGCACCGACGAAAAACCCTTAAATAAAGTGATTTTTCGTCAAAACTGGCGTTTTTCTCTATGATAGACTGCCCAGGGGTCCGTTTGGGCCCCTGAAATCGAATTCCTCATGCAATTTTACGAGGGGAAAACGAGTTTTCAGCCAGCTAGGGGCAAAACTGTGGATTTGAGAGGGTTTTTTGGAAAATGTAGCAATTTGGTCAAAAACCACTAAAGAAAAAAAGTCAAAAACTAAGATTGCCCATAACTCCTATGAAACGACACCTAGGTGGCTGAAATTTTACCCCGATGTTTACCTATGGGTAGGTAACATTTGAGCCAAAAAATGGGCCAAATCGTCGATGGTCCATTTTGGGCGCTGCTGAATGGCCCTGGTTTGCCCCCTCATTGAGCTTGCGGGGCTGCTTTTACGTACGGGAACGGTGTTCCCGGAAAGGACATGTCTCTTACGACCGTCCAGGAATCATGTTTCCGTACCAAATTCATCGTACGAGGTCCGTTCAAAAAATAACTTGCGTCTTCCGTTGAGGTGGTTCCAAAAAAATATGTCTCATGATCGTGACTATTCTGTGAGGCGAAATCGGAAAATCGGATTTGTCCGGGAGCGGTGTTCCCGGATGGTCGTCTGGACTTTTTTCCCCTGTGTTAAGCAAAGTTGTGTTCTTAGTTTAGTGTAATGATCAGCAAATTTCGATATTAGCTCAATGTATAATGGGGCCCAAATTTTGCTCCTAGCTTAGTATTTTATCTAACTGCCAAATTTGTCAAAATTGTGATCATTATCCTCTTCAAAATATAAGAAGCAGATGTTCCACTACATGTTTTATTAGACCAGAACAGCCCTCCTCATGCGTAGGATAATTTGCCTACCCTTCAGGCGCGTAGGATAAGTTGCCTACCCTTCAGGCGTTTCGTCAATTCTGTCATTTTGGCTGCAGCCATGGACCCAAAAGTGACCTCAGTGCGCTTCTCAGAGGGTCAGTGATGGTAGTGAGGGGTAAGAAGGACCTTTCTAACTTATATCTTACCGCGGGCCGCGGGGCCTCAGTTGAACCCGAAACAGCCAATGCAGGAGGGTTGACCTCGCCGTAAGGAGAAATTTGCTAGTTTTTGTTGGTTTGTTGGTTTGGTCATAATTGAAAAGTTCCCTAGGCTGCAGCGCCCAAACCATACCCATACCACCCAAATGTCGAGCCGTGCTATTTTAGGTGGTAGTGTGAGGTACGATTTCCCGCATAGAGTTGACCAAGTTTGGATTCGGGTGTAGGTTTAATACGCACCGACGTAAAACCTTAAATAAAGTGATTTTTCGTCAAAACTGGCGTTTTTCTCTATGATAGACTGCCCAGGGGTCCGTTTCGGCCCTGAAATCGAATTCCTCATGCAATTTTACGATGGGAAACGAGTTTTCAGCCAGCTAGGGGCAAAACTGTGGGTTTGAGAGGGATTTTTGGAAAATGTAGCAATTTGGTCAAAAACCACTAAAGAGAAAAAGTCAAAAACTAAGATTGCCCATAACTCCTATGAAACGACACCTAGGTGGCTGAAATTTTACCCCGATGTTTACCTATGGGTAGGTAACATTTGAGCCAAAAATGGGCCAAATCGTCGATGGTCCATTTTGGGCGCTGCTGAATGGCCCTGGTTTGCCCCCAATGTCATGCGGCCCGTGAGGGAACCTTTCTCGCAGATGAATATAACATCTTCAACTACAGGTAAGTCGAGCGTCTCGGCACTTACATCTGACAAGAAAGTTCTGACAGTTTATTAATCATTTATGTTCTTTTAGGTTGACTCGCGCCAGACGCGTGATTGAAAACGCCTTCGGCATCATGACGGCCCGGTTCCGGCTCCTCCGGAAGACGATGCTGGCCACCAAACGGACCGCCAAGCTGATCATACAGGCGATTGTAGTCCTCCATAACTACTTGATGGAGAGGGCTGCTGCTCACTATGCCCCGCCGGACTTTGTGGACCGAGAAGATTGGCGGGGCAATGTGGTGCGGGGAGGTTGGCGGGCAGAGGCGCTGCAAGATGGGCCTGAGCCCCTCGGCCCCCAAGACCCTGTGGGTGGAGCAGGCGACGGCCCCCTCGCTGAGGCTATCAGGGAGGAGTTTGTCCAGTACTTCCTCACTGAGGGTGCTGTCCCCTGGCAGTGGCGGCACCTCCGTCGAATCTAAATTTCTCTCTGGTTGCTACAATAAAAAAATCTTGAAACCAAATAACCCTTGATTCATTACGGGCCTCGACTGTATCGTTTCCGGGCAAAGACTAGTCTTCAAGGGGGCGGCTTGCTAGATGGCCTAGAGGGGTGGAGCATGGGCGGCTGGCAGGTGCTGCCAGCGAGTCGCGGTGGGCGCAAGGCACTTTAACGAGGGCAACGATCGTCCTGCGAAATGCTTTGCATGACCTTGCCAGTGCCGCGGCGCCAGCCGCCTGCCTCACCGTGGCCTCGAGAGGCACCGCCCTGCATAGGAGGCATCGGGAGCGGCGGGCCTCAGCGTGGCGTGGTGGTGCTACCACGAACCTGGTGTGCTTGTGCTGCTCGCAGGGCTCGGCGATCGCTGGCGGCAGCCACGGCCAGGGCCTGCTTGGCCTGCTCGCAGGCGCGGCGGCCTGCCGGGGCGCCGGCACGCTCCGCACCACATCATGCACAGTGTGGGGGCGGCGGGGCTCGGCGATCGCTGGCGGCAGCCAGCCAGGGCCTGCTTGGCCAGTAGTAAGGATACTATAATGTCACCGTCCGACATCAGGCGGGACAATGTCACTGGTGGGGGGGGGGGTGGACGTGAGAGGGTGTAACCCAACTGAACCTAATTTTTTTTGGATTTTTTTGGTGGCGTTCAAGATGAGGGCTCTAACCCAACTAACTAAGTCTGGGAGGTCAAGATGAGGTCTAACCTAAGGCTGGACCAGGCATGGCGCTGGAATGTCACCCGTGGCGGCGCCTGCGAGGTAGGCCGGCCCGCCGCGCTCCGTGCCGCGCGCCGCCTGGGAGGCAGGCCGCCCGGCGCGCGCTGTGGGTAGTCAGCACCATTCTATTTCGGGGCCAGCAAAAACTTCGAAGACCGTCATGCCCAGTTTACAAATGGAGGTCCACGCAGTGAGCCCAAGATGGGTTGAGAATTGTGGGACTCCATCCACCTCTTTGAAATTAGCGTCTCTTTCAACGAGAACGAATGGCTTATCTCGCAGCTTAATGTAATGAATGAGATGAGACTGCAAGCGGTCATACTGGCCGAGGTGGTCCTCGGTCTTGCCTGTGAGATGGGCGGTAATTTTCGGGACCAGCCATTCTTTCTCAAGATAGAACTCTTCGATTTCGTCAAGACTGTATTCATCTTGTAGGAAACCTTTTTTCCAGATCTGAACCGTGTCTGTGGCTTGCGAGGCGACCAGTTCTTTCTGATTCCAGTGGTTGAGCATGAAGCGGAGCGATTCCATCGTGGCGACTGGTGTACGCGTACTGATGCGTGTGGCTGGAACGCGCCCCCTTTTATGCCGCAGCGCCGCGATGCGCGCGCCGCCTTGTGGTCAAATTTTGTACTAAGTGCCGCGCATGCGCAGGTGCGCCGCCCCCACCGCGCTGGGCGCGCTGGCTGCGCAGGGGTACCACTTTGCCGAACTAAAATTTCTCTTTCGAGTTAGAAACATTTTCTTTTTTTGATTTTTTGTGTTTGTAAAAAACTTTTTAAAATTTTTTTGTGTTTGTAAAAAACTTTTTTATGAAAGAATTATTTTTTTCTTGCACAACTTTTCTGCGAGTGTGAATCACTTGGCAAAACGCATTTGCATTTATGTGCAAACATGCGTTTAAACATGCTTCGCACTACTTGATCGTTTTTTATAGGATCATCTCGAAAATATTTTTTGACAAATGAATGAAGCGTAAATCCGTGTGCTCGATGTACTAAGTACATGACACAGTATTGCCCACACACGTCGGAATCGATGGCTTGCAAACTCTTTGGATTGTACGTCCATTTTTTGCAGAGCCGCTCCAAAAATTTTCGGTGCAGTTTTACTATCGGTGGGAGTCCGTAGGAATCCCAGTATTCACCATGTCCGTCTTTATCTATGTAAAATGCAATCCAGTGTTGTCCTGGTTTACTCAGGGGGTCTGTGTTGCAAATGAGAAGGGCAGGCCGCTTGTGTAGTCGGCGTGGGAGTGTGTCTGCGGCAAAAACGCCTTCAAACAACGGCGCAACGTGTTTGTCTTTTTTCATAATGGTTCCGAGTGTGTTTCCGTCCATGAATCTACACGTTGTAATCCACTATAACGTTTCGATTTTTGTCAATTTCAATTAGATTTTGGAACTCTGCGTAAATGATGCAATTTATAGGTTGGGCGAGAGCCTCACCAAACTTGACTTCTAATCGCAGTGTCCCCTGGCGTTGCAGATTCCAATGCGGTTCACTGGCAGACAAATCAGGTGACAGGTCGAAAGCAAAAAGGGTAAGCCCTTTCGCGTAGTCCTCGTATTTGATTTGATTGCCCTCGTCTCGCCAGTGCACGCCTGTCCCGCAGAACAGTGTATTGAATGATTCCATGTACAGTCCATTCTGAAAATCAGGGGTAAGGGGCTGGGAGGGGACCGGATGTCCGTCCACCATTAGACTCAAGTAGTTCAAGTTAAAGTGTTGGAAATTGAATCCATTCCGTTGGTAATCTCCATTAAAACTTCGGTTGTCGACGAATCCAATCACAATTCTTTGAGGCATTTGATTCATGAAAAGATTATCTATATTTTTGTCACGTAGTCCCTGACCGATAGTGACTGTTTTAATGTCTACTCGATTGACTGCGTACTTGGCAGGGGCTTTTTCCAGAGCCTGTGCGTGTGCCAGCAGTATCGTGGGTGAAATAACGACTTTTCGTACATACAAAGTTGCGTCTAAAAGTTTTATTTTTTCATTCCCAGCCGTGGACATGAGAGAGAAAGCGTCTCGATTCCGAATGAATTTCAGGCGTAGTTCCACATTATTGAGTAAGAAGTGATCTTGATTGAAAAAATCAATGTGCAACGGGCCCATCATCTCAAAGGGGCGACTCCGCGCTGTGCGCGCACGGCGCCACGCCAGGCCGAGGTTCTGGGCACCGTCCAGAGAATCAAAGTGGCCTGGCGTGTCCTGGTACCACAGTCTCTGAGTCATGTGAGACTGTTTGGCTGAGCTGTCGTAATTGAGTAATGCCTAATGTACGCGCGATACGGGTAGGTCATACTAGAGTGAGAAATCACCTTTTGGTTCAAACTGACGTCTACCTGGCTCCATAGTGCATGGAGCGCGTAATTCACGGGGACGGCATCATTATTGTCCGCTGCAGTGATGTCACTGCCGTCAGCGTTCACTATCTTGGCCTTGACCAGGAGAATCGTGTGTGCCGGGTCCAGGTATTCGCTCCCTGCCCCAGGGATGCAAAATTCGAGGGTGTTAGAGGAATCGAGCGTAGTCAGCGGTTTGTAGGGGACCCAATGCGTGGCCTCAAGAGCGGTTTGAGTGGGTGGCACCATCCACAAGTCTAGCTCTGAGCGGAGGCACTCGCTTGACGCTGAATGCATGAATGCCATGTTTTTTTAGCTGAAGTAATTGTCGGGAGCCAAGATCTTTCTCCTACGAGTACTCTTCGCTTTATGAGCTTTCCTTGTGGTCTTACGCCTTTTTATACGCCCGGAGCCCTTCATCGTGTCCGCTTTGCGTTTGAGTGAGTTAGCCAGGTTGTCGCCTGCCTGCTGGATGTGGCGCTGGGCGCTATCGCGCAGGCCCTGCCCTCCTGCCACGTCAGCAAGGACGTGACTGCTGGCGCGCACCGCTTCCTTCCCTACGGCCGCGGCGCCACTGCGTAGTATGGGGAGAACGGAGCGGAATAACCCTCCTAGCCAAGAACCTAAACCGTACCCTTTCTGGTACTGTGCTCCGGCGTAATAGGGTCCTGAGCCTGCTCCTCCACCGGCTTGGTTGAGATAGTATTGAGTGATAACAGTCATCGTGTTACTTTTTTCGAAAATGAACTAAGAGTGTCAGCGTTCCGTATTCAAATGGTATGAGACGACCAGCGTGATCCCTTATATAGGTCTGAACGGTATCAAAGGATTTGGTACATAAATCAAAGTAGATCGGGTGGTCACAGTGAACGACTGACATAGTGCCGTACTGAGCTTTGGTGTCCACGGGGACCGTGCGTAAAAGGGGAGCCCTCATGTGCCCAATTATCTGATCAGAGAGAATATTCAAGTAAATGAAAAGTTGCGGGGGAATGCCCAGAGAGAGGTCGACAGGCTTCACGCCATAAAGCTTCTGATTGGCTGGGAAAGGGCCGTGGCCTTCTAGGCCGAGCTGTAATGCGAGGCGAGGGGAAAAAAATACTTTTCCGTTTTCTCCGGGCAAAAAAGGCTCAAAAATAATACGGCCGTCGTTGTCTTCTTGGAAACATTTTCCTGGCCTGATATTATTGGCCACTAGTGCGAGAGCATCGCTTACTGCTGAAATGAACTCTTTTTTGGTGGGGTAACAACCAGGTTTGACTGTCAAAATGTCTGTCATTTGATCTGTTTGTAAAATGATTTCGTTTTCTCCCTCAGTGAGTTGCGCAATAGTGTTTGGGTAGTGTAGTTCGACCAAGGCCGCTTGCCACTCTCCGTGGAGTTCCATGCGGTTGGCTAATTGAGTCTTAAAATGGGACGTTTTGTTGTCAGGGTACACGTCTGGGCTTGCATTACTGGGAAGAAATGCGTAAAAATCCATGATTATTTTTTCACAATATCGGAATCACGAATCCAGGAGCGACTTTTTTTCGGATAACCTCTCCAATGAACGAAATGTTTCAGACTGTTTCCTTTTCCCTTTGACTTCACTATATATTCGATTTGGAACACCTCTGGCTTCGTGATCTTTTGCATCTCACTCTCGTAGAACGTCCCGAGAATTTTATCTTTATTGAGGTCCTGAAGCCTGTACACCGGCATCGCATGAGGAATGACCTGAATGACCTGAAGAACTTCAGATCCCCAATTCCACGTGTAAGATTTTTCGAATCTTTTTTTCTCTCGGGTGATTCTGACATAATCTCCTATTTTGAATTTCGGTTTCTTTGATTTAAATGATTTATTATGATACAAGTTATTATATACTTCAAGGACTCGTTCCGGGGTCACGTCTACCGGCCTCATCTTTATGGAACGATGATAAGATTGGTTGTACGACTGGACAATTTTTTCTAGTGTACCATCGATGTAACAGTAATTTCCAGTAGCTGTAAAGTATCTGAACAATTTTGATTTGATTGTTCTCTGCCAACGTTCAACTATGCTGCATTTAATGTCGGGATTATTTGTGGCAATGTACGTAATATTGTGTTTTTTCAGAAATTGCTGAACAATTTTATTTTTGTACTCCGTGCCATTGTCTGAAAAAAGTCGCAGTGGCCGGCGTGACGTGTTTTTGAACAAAGTTTCAAAGCCTTTGACTATGGCTGCACCTGATTTATTTTTGAGTGGAATGGCCCAGCCAAATTTTGAAAAGACGTCAATGACACACAAGACAAAGGTGTGGTTTTGATTGTCTTGTTTTAAGGACTGAAAATCAGTCAAGTCAGTCTGCCAGCTTTCGTCTATATTATCGGCGTATGTAACATTCCGAGGGAAATGGCGTCTCGCCGGTTTGTGTAGTGTATATGCGTCTTCTCCTTGAAGATAGCTCTCTACTTCATGTTTCTTTTTTCCAGTGGCCTGCCAAAGTTTCCAGGCTGAACCGTAGGAAGCAGGATGACTGGGGTCGTGAAAAATATCACCAATTTCTCCAGACATATTTTTTGGCAGTTTTCTGCTGCTTTTTGTGCACTGTTTTTCGAAGTGCTGGTTTCCTAAGCGTCTTTTTTGAGGGAAGTTTAATCAGGCCTCCGCCGCTCTGTCCCTTCAGTTTCTGAATGAGTTCTCGTCTCGTGGTATTGCCTAATAATTCGAGTGGTACATTCATTCGTGCCAGTGCGGCGCATAATGCGTCTATCCCTGCTGGAGCAAAGTTTTTCCTCGCTCTCGTGAGGTCTGAGATGGAATCGATCAAGTTCGAATGTGGTATGACTGAATGATCAATACTGAGAGTGCCATTCGTGTCCCACGTGACCGGGGAGTGATTTTGACTCAAATAATCGTAAATTCGCAGTGCGTGACTTTTATACGTTTTCGGTATGGCTGCAGCCAACTGGTCTCGAACGGCCGCCGGCCGTGTGCCACCGGCGTCATCGGGTTTCGTCTCAATTTCAAGAGCCAGTGGTTTCCGAGTCTCTTCGGCAAAATGCAAATAACGAGACAGGGCCTCACTGTAATGTTTCCACTTTTCCGAATCATTGGCATACTTTTTATTCAAAATGTCTTTCATTTCGGCGTCCAGATTGTTCATTTGTGACTGAGGCGTCAGGGAGGGGGTGTCATGTAGCCGTGCCACTGTTTCTTGCGGTACAAGTATCATTTTTTTGACGTGATTCATGACCGAAAAAGCATAGGCAGAACGGAGGCTACGGCCGACAAAAGAAGGGGGAGGAAAGCACCGCCTTTCTGTGTTAAGTACTTTCTCTTACCGTGCCAGCCCTCCCCTCGCTGTGCCAAGCGGCGGAAATGGTTTCTGTACTTTTTAAGTTGGGCTTTTTGGGTCGCAGAGAGAGCGATGTTCCCTGAGAGTAAATTATCGGCAATTTCGCAGAGCGAAAAAATGAGCGCTTTATCGGCGTGTTGTAAGATTGCCTTACGAAGCTTTGGCTTTGCTGACTTTAGGACTTCAAGTAGCGCTTTGTGCGTGTGTGCACGTGGAGCCATTATCAGAAAATGATCTAGAGTGGACCTTCCATCTCTCTTTTATACTTATTTTTCGGAATGTATATGACAGTAGACTCCCCCGGGAAAAGGAGCGAGCGCATTCGCAAGTGATCTCTTTGTTTGGGGTGAAAATCGAACAGAATGTAAGTGTGGCCCACTTTAGTAGCGTCTTCGTAGGCCTCATGCAAGGCACGCCAGTTAGTGGGGTCGACTTGAAGGCAGAACGTTCGAATTTGGGCTAAATCTCGCGAAGTTTTGAACAGAACAATGTAATGCGAGTTAAGACTGATTTGTCGCATCCCATCGGGAAACAAACACTGACTCAAAAAGAAAATGGACAGATTCCGATGGCTTGATCCCTTAATGTAAAATTTGAGTAATTCTTTGTTGTGGTGTTTAAGTTCTTCCATAAAATCATCTATGATCAGTAATTTGGGCCCTTCCCCCGAAGGGAAGTCATTCAGAATGGGAAGTTCTTGTCTGAAATCAACGACTGTTCGCAGATCATCATACATACTTTGCCATTCTGAGTAAAAATAAATTATTTTTTCAAAAGCTGTGCTAAACATTGCCTCTCTGTTTTCAATCAATTTCTTCATGAAGAACGTTTTCCCAGCGCCTGTTCCACCCACTAGGAGGGCCGTGCACGGGTGTTGAAAGGACAAGTCCATTGTTGCAGTGAGAATGAGAGAGACGGCAAGGGGGCCCTCTCTTTTATACCATTCTTGGCTCAGCGCGGCGCGGCGCGGCGCAGCGCGCCGCGGCCACCGCCCGCCTGTTTTACTGTTCAGCTTCTAGTGACGCCAAATAGTACTCCAACCACAAACCGAGGCGGCGCGCGTTCTTGGCGGCGCACTCATAGTAAGGTGTTGTGGAGTGAATGATGTTGCGACAACGCGCCGACAGGACAGGGAGTTTGGATGGTGGAGGTACTTTGTAGTGTATTAGATCTTTCACGGTTTTCCCTGGCAACAAGGATCTAAGCAACTTTGCTTTATGATCTCCCTTGACGTAGAGTACTGCAAATGGCGCAGTGAGACACTCCAGCGTGCTTATCAGCGTGGAGTACGGACGTTCGCCTTCTTCCCATTCCAGGCCGTGTTTTATTGAATGTCAGATCTTCATTCTGCTGTCTCACTGATTTTTTCAGTGATTTGGCAGTGTAGGGCGGCCCAAAAGTGGTCGTGGCAATGAACTCGCCGTTTTTCTGCGCTTTGAAAATGCAGAACTCTTTGACTATGTAAGCTCCTTTTTTGCCCTGCATCAGCTGCAGGTCACACGTGGCATACTTTATGGCTGACATCGTGACACTGATGTCTGCACCTCTGCTCAGCGAGGCTTTATACTCTGGGCCTGGCCGCGGGGCGGCGCGGGCCTGGGCCGGGCGCGGGGCCGGGCCGGGACCGGACCGCGGGGGCGGCGGGGCGGCGCGGGGCCGGGCGGGACCGGACCGCGGGGGCGGCGTGGCGGGGCGGCGCGGGGCCGGGCCGGGGGCGGGCCGGGAGGCGGCGCGCGCGGGGGCAGCGCGGCGCGGGGCTGGGCCGGGCCGGGCCGCGGGGGGGGCGCGGCGCGCGCGGGGGCGGCGTGGCGGCGCGTGGCGTGGCGGCGCGTGGCGTGGCGGGGCGATCCGGGCGCGTTTTCAGTCTCTCGGCGACGAGAGAGCGCCGTCGCGTTAGGCAATGTGGCGTACGCGCATGCTCTGCGGGGCTGAGTAGTGGCCTAGCTGCCAGGCGCTGTCATAACTTCTCCCCTGGGGGCGGCTTGCAAACTCCCCCGCGCTCATTTTTAGCAGATGATACGTTCACGTATCAGCGTGCTTGTACTCTCGTGCAGAGAGTACCGAGTTTCGGCTAGCCTGGCAGCAGTTGCCTCGTTGCCTGCCTAGCAAGCCTAGAAGAGACCGCGCGCCTCGCCGGCAAGGCAGCGGCTGGCTGGCCTGCGAGAAGATATGAGCGGAGGGCCTCAGCGTGCCGCGCCGTGCCGTCGCGCGCCGCACCATGAATCGGGGCGCCTGCGGGGGCTCGGGTTGCGCGCGCGACCTCGACACCCAGTTATCTAGTTCTCATGAAGTGCGTCCCTCACGTTGTGCGGTGCCGCTCCCCTTCCTCTCGTCACGAGACACTGCTATAGCACGCATCGCGCAGCTGGCCCCCGCGCCCCATCCTCTGCCGAGACGCCACGTCCCGCCGCGCCCCGCCACACCCCGCAGCAGTCTACACACACACGCACTTGAGCCTTGAGTGCGTAGAACGCATAGTGCAGCCTCCCCCCCCCAACTCCCCGAACCCTGCCCCTCTCGAGAAGCGGCGCGTCGGCAGTCGGCAGTGTGCGCCACTCTTGCTTATCTATCTTGAGGTCGGGTTCGGGTGGCGCGCCGGCAGGCCGGTCCCGCTTGGAGATGTGGCTGACACGCCGCGTGCCGCAAGGCGCCTTGCCCTAGTACCGAACACAACTTTTACGGGTATTGAGCATTTATGTGATTAGCCACCAAATTGTGCATCCTCGCGTTGAAACAACGAAAATGATACCCAACACAAGTGGTATCGGAGTGTCCAACCGTCATCGCGAACATGTTTAACACAAAACAATGGCACGTTAGGATATTCAAAAGTTATACTAAAACTGACATTTTCATGAATTACCATGTGTAAGAAATTTGTCAAAAAAAGAGTTCCGAGTGTTTACTCTTTGAAAGAAATTGACAAAATGTCACATTCATACATTTCAATAAACATGCTCATAAGTATCATCTGCTTTCACGTTAGCGTTAGCGTTAACGTTTTTTTGTCATTTTTTCAGTTTTTTCTGTTTTTTTTTGTCATTTTTTTCTTTAGTTCTACGCCACTCTCAGTTAGTCCATGAGGAGGTCCAGCGCTTCAAGGACATCCTGGTCCTCGTCTTCAACGTCTCCATAGGGGTTGTACCCGAATGGGACGGTCCGTTCGAGATCGACTCGGCGGCGCTTCGTGTTCTTTGCCTGCCATGTCTTGACTGCAGGTCGCGTCACGACTTTCCAAGAGGGAAGGCGGGCAATCTGATGAGAGATGGGAACAACAACCTTCTCTTTCTCTCCCAACACCATGGCCTTAAGTTGGTCGTAAGTGACTAATTCGTCACAGGACTTGTTAATATTGATGCCACGCACTTTTATGCAGAGTTTGACATTATTGGTGTCGCCGCCCACAGCGACCTTGTAGCCGTAATTTTTTGGCCCACCAGCACAAAATTCGAAAATAAATGAACCTGGTCCGTACTCCTCCTCAATCTGATCAGTGAGATCACCAAGATGGCTGCCAAGAGGGGGCTCTGGCTCGCCATTTCGAGAGAGGAATAGCACTGAGTCAGTATCGTGGTAGTAGCAGCGTTCCTGGAGCAAATCGAGATATCGATACAAATGCAGTCTGCCGAAACAAGTGACGAAACTCGCATGAAGGAGGGAGGAGGTAGGGAGGGGTTCGTCAGAGTCTTCAATGGGTTTCCAGGTGACCTGAAGACACTCCTCACCATGTGGAAGAAGAGACTGGACTATTTTAGTGGGGTCAGTTACGATTTGCATCAAATTAGCATAATTATAAATCAGTTCAGTTTTGGGTCGGATTGTTTTTTCTCCAAATTTGCCCCAGAAACTGTTCAGAATGAGCTTGGAGAGAGTTCTCAGAGCAGGGTTTGTTTCCATCTTATCTGGATTAAGCGCAATGCCGTCATGTTTGAGGACATCTGCTAGAAAAGCGTCTTTTTTCTCCTGCGTGTCGCACCCCGGGGGCCAGTTGCTGGCTTGCATTTTCAATGCCATGAAACGCCTTACATACCCCGAGAGAAGCCCGTCGGCTCCCGTCTCAGGATTGAAGGCCATGGTGCCTGGATATTGGTAAACTTCATGTACCTTAATGAGTTTATAATTTTTTTCATTTACGGCCAGTTGAAGTTCAGGAGCGCACCATGTGCCTAATATTTGTCTCTCAAGGGGATCATGGTGAAGGCAAAGCTCAGTGTTCCCGGACTCAACACAAGACCGGCACAGTGGGAACATTAGCTTTCCTCCACACTTGTAGGGCAACACGGGTACGTACAAATCACGGGGGGGTAGAACAGTGCATTTTATTATGCCATTCCAACTGTCTATGTGAGGCATATTTGGATCTCCTTCCACATATATGGAAGGTTGCCCCACAGGAAAAATCGCCCTCAGATAAGTATTTGGATAAGAACTGATAATGTCAAACATCTTCATCTTTTCTCCCTTAGAAAGATCTACTTTGTAAAAGCAGCGCAAGGCGCTCGTTCTGCCTCCGGCCAGGGCGTCTCGGAGGACAAGGGGTGGCACGCGTTGAGTGGGGTGGGTTTGAAAATAGGCCTTCATTTCATCGTCATTTTTCATGGCCTCATCAAACTGACACTCCCACATTTCCGTCAGTTTGACGCCAGCTCGCCTGATGAGGGCAGAAATTTGTACCGGGCTAAAGTTGGCCAGGAAAATTTCCTGGCCAGGAAAATTTTGCCTTTTTTTTGGGTGCTATAAAAATGCGTCCCATGACTTCAGGAACAACATATCAAGAGATGGCGGAAGCAAATTTCCAAAATTTTACATGACTCTGGACTTAGAAAGTTTTTGCGGCCAGGAAAATTTCTTTCTTTGGCAGTCATATAGAAATGCCTCTCATGACGTCAGGAACAACATGTCAAAAGATGGCGGAAGCAAATTTTGAAAATTTTATATGACTCTGGACTTAGAAATTTTTTGCGGCAAGGAAAATTTCTTTCTCTGGCAGTCATATAAAAATGCCTCTCATGACGTCAGGAACAACATATCAAAAGATGGCGGAAGCAAATTTTAAAAATTTAATATGACTCTGGACTTAGAAATTTTTTGCGGCCAGGAAAATTTTACTCTATGGCAGTCAAAAAAAAAGAAAATGGGGGTTCAAACGTGTTCATCAGCGGCCCCAGTGACTCTTTGAAAACATCCCACAGTTAAAACAAGTACCGATTTTCTTCTGGTAACCTCTGAAAATGGACTTAGCCGCAAAAGCCGATGAATCTATGAGCTGAGGGACCGTTTGCAAAGTGTCTTAGACGGCTTCGCGTACTTGTATAAATTAAAATGGGCATTCAAACTTGTTCATCTGCGGCCCTAGTAACCTTTTGGAAACATCTCACAATTTATACAAGTACCGATTTTCTTCTGGTGGCTTCTGAAAATGGACTTATACGCAAATGCAACCGACTCCGTGGTCCAAGTGACCGTTTTCAAAGCGTCTTGGACGGCTTCGGGTACTTGTATAAATTACAATGGGCATTCAAATGCGTTCAACTGCGGCCCCAGTGACTTTTTAAAAACGTCTCACAATTTATACAAGTACCGATTTTCTTTTGGTGGCCTCTGAAAATGGACTTATACGCAAATGCAACCGACTCCGTGGTCCAAGTGACCGTTTTCAAAGCGTCTTGGACGGCTTCGGGTACTTGTATAAATTACAATGGGCATTCAAATGCGTTCAACTGCGGCTCCAGTGACTTTTTAAAAACATCTCACAATTTATACAAGTACCGATTTTCTTCTGGTGGCCTCTGAAAATGGACTTAGCCGCAAATGCAACCGACTCCGTAAGTGACCGTTTTCAAAGCGTCTTGGACGGCTTCGGGTACTTGTATAAATTACAATGGGCATTCAAACTTGTTCATCTGCGGCCCCAGTGACTTTTTAAAAACATCTCACAATTTATACAAGTACCGATTTTCTTCTGGTAGCCTCTGAAAATGGACTTTGCCGCAAAAGCCGCTAAATCCGTGAGCCAAGTGACAGTATTCAAAGTGTCTTACATGGCTTCGGGTACTTGTATAAATTAAAATATGCGTTCAAATGCGTTCAACTGCGGCCCCAGTAACTTTTTAAAAACATCTCACAATTTATACAAGTACCGATTTTGTTCTGGTGGCCTCTGAAAATGGACTTAGTCGTAAATGCAACCGACTCCCTGGTCCAAGTGACCGTCTTCAGAGCGTCTTGGACGGCTTCGGGTACTTGTATAAATTGAAATGGGCGTTCGAACGTGTTCAAGTGCGACCCCAGTAACTTTTTAAAAACATCTCACAATTTATACAAGTACCGATTTTCTTCTGATGGCTTGTGAAAACGGACTTGGCCGCTAATGCAACTGAATCCGTGATCCATGTGACCGTCTTTAATGCGTCTTGGACGGCCTTGGGTACTTGTTGGCTGAGCGATAGCGAAGCCCGTTACTCAGGTGGGGTTGAAAAGTTTTGTCTGTCTGTCTGTCTGTGTGTCTGTCTGTCTGTCAGCACTACTCCTCCTGAACGGCTCGGCCGATCTGGCTGAGATTTTGCACACTTTTTGGGTATGTCCTTGGCTCGGCACACGCGAAATTTCACTATCCTAGCTCAACTGGTTCGGTTTTTATAGCCGAAAAACACCTAAGAAACGGCGAAAATCGAGTTTTCTGCCGGCAAATATCTTCTGCCTTGAAGAAAGGGGGGTCAGGGGGGCAGAGCCCCCCAGCCCCGGCAAGTTGAAAAGTAACAAGGGTCAAGATCGTGTTATCTGTGGATGAAGCAACTCTATCTGGAATGAAGGGGGGTCTGCGGGGCGGAGCCCCCCAGTATGCAACAATTTAGAAGTAACCGACGATGGGCAAGCCATGGCCTGCCGAAGGCAGGCTAGCGCCGCAGGCCAAGGTAGGTCCGCCAGGCGCGGATTGGAGGAGCAGGCAGCGAGACATCGCGAAGCCTGTTACGACAAGACGCGGTCTGGCGTAAACCTACCTTGTATTAATTGAAATGGGCGTTCGAACGTGTTCAACTGCGGCCCCAGTAACTTGTTAAAAACATCTCACAATTTATACAAGTACCGATTTTCTTCTGGGGGCATCTGAAATTGGACTTGGCGGCTGATGCAACTGAATCCGTGAATCAAGTGACCGTTTTCAACGCCTCTTGGAGGGCTTCGGGTACTTGTGTAAAATAAAATGGGCGTTCAAATGCGTTCAACTGCGGTCCCAGTAACTTTTCAATAACATCTCACAATTAATACAAGTACCGATTTTCTTCTGGTGGCCTCTGAAAATGGACTTAGCCGCAAATGCAACCGACTCCGTGGTCCAAGTGACCGTTTTCAAAGCGTCTTGGACGGCTTCGGGTACTTATTAATTGAAATTGGCGGTCAAATACGTGCAACAGCAGCTCTAGTAACGTTTTGAAAACATCTCACAATTTATACAAGTACCGATTTTCTTCTGGTGGCTTCTGAAAATGGACTTAGACGCAAATGCAACCGACTCCGTGTTCCAAGTTACCGTTTTCAAAGTGTCTTGGACGGCTTCGGGTACTTGTATTAATGGAAATTGGCGTTTAAATACGTTCAACAGCAGCCCTAGTAACTTTTTGAAAACATCTCACAATTTATACAAGTACCGATTTTCTTTTGGTAGTCTCTGTAAAATGACTTAGCCGCAAAAGCCGCTGAATCCGTGAGCTAAGTGACCGTCTTTAAAGCGTCTTGGACGGCTTTGGGTACTTGTATTTATTGAAATGGGCCATCGAACGTGTTCATCTGCGCCCCTTGTAACTTTTTAAAAACATCTCACAATTTATACAAGTACCGATTTTCTTCTGGTGGCCTCTGAAAATGGACTTAGCCGCAAATGCAACCACGCTGGCGTAAGCATCCCCAATGCACGCCAGGTGCCGCACACCTGTAAGTACACCGCAGTTCTGCCTGTTAGACGGTAGAACCTCAGCAATAGAAAACATGGATGTATGCAACGAAGCGTGTACTTTGCGATCATGGTGCAGAGTGGAGTGGACATGCCACGTTTGCTCCAAATAAAGTGTACTTGCAGGCATGATTCAACCTGGTTCAACCATGTTTTGTAGACACTTGAGTTTGCACGGTTTTTAATACGTGATACTTTTGTTTTCGAGGGGAAACTCACTTTATATTCTGTACACTCCCAAGATCCTACTGACCTTCTTATTAGAAATACCAAAAAACTCCCAGTATATTAGAGGCTCAACGGAGGTGGAAACCTTTGGTTCAGGGTTGTCTGCAACTTATGATAACTTAAGAAACTGAAGACACTCACATTTCATGAACGAGACATCACGTTGAAACGAACGTAGGAAAATGTCACGTTCCTTTGGGCACTGAGTAACGTCCGTTTCAACGTGAATAAGCTACTTTATAGCTGATTAACGTCCAAACAAACGTGACACACTGCCCAAAGGAACCTTACATTTTGTTACATTCAATTCAACGTGATATCACGTTCCTGGAATAAGAGTGGAGAGTGCATGCCATGCTCTACTAGCGAGTCAGCCACATACAACGCTCCAACCGGGAGATTGCTGAAAGCATGCACCACTGAGTACCGTGATTGCCATGCACGCTCTTGGTAAGAGTGTTTTTGGAACTTTCTCCAGGATCAATCGTATTTCCTAGTTCACTACTGGAGCATGTCACGCTCTCTTATGAGTTTCTGGAACACCTTCTTCTATAACGAACAAATTTCTCTGCATTATGACAGATCTCTGTCTTAAAGTGCGAACAATAGACTAAATTATGCAGATCATTTCTCAGTACAGAATTGGGAGTGTACTTCATGGTGTTTCGCATGTACTTTACTTAATAAGAAGCTCTGCTTTAAAGAAAAAAAAAGCTTCAGGCAGAAAATGTAAAAATTTCAATCGGTAGACAACTACTTGTGGTCTTGTTTAGATAATTCAAAAAGGAAAGGGCATTTGCAACAATATGCGTGTATTCATCAAGTTATTGTCCGACTTTGATGTGATTTCACTAGATTTCAATGGGATTTTTCAAGAAATCGGTAAAATTTACGCGAGAAACCGGCAATAAAATTTCACGTTTTTGAAAGTAGTTGCCCCTTCGATTGAAATTTACCCGACCTTGTCTGCAACTATTTAATATTATGAACCAAATAATGTTCTAACCAACTGTTTCATTTTACATATCAGCCTGTTTTTAAGTTTCTTTCAAAAATTAAGAACGTCTTTCTCCTCAGCACTATTTCATAACTATCACGAGGTGTATCCGGGTACGCTGCGAATCCAGGAATGTGACCTCACGTTACTTTAAACGTGAATCATGTCACATTCGTTTGATATCTGTGTAACTCTCGTTTAAATGCTGATCGGCTGGTCCGGACCTGGTCGAGGCCAGACTCATATTCAGACCAATGCGATAAAGTCATTAAACGAACGTGACACGATTCACGTAAAAAAAAACGCGACGTCACATTCCAAGACTCCAAATGTACTTGGCAGCTACGCGGTGCTGTAACTGTAACGTATACTTGATCGAAATTACATTTCTGTCAGATTCCTTGTTTAGAAATCTTTTCCTTGCCTCTAGTAAATAAAAACGACGAATTTTTTTTTCTAAAAGAAAGCCCTTGTTTTAATCACTTAAAAACCGACCACACAAATAAGACGCTGCGACGCCAGAAGTAAGCCATCAGAAGAAAGTCGGTACTTGTATTAATAGTGAGATGTTTTCAAAAAGCTTCAAGGGCCGCAGTTAAACGCCCATTTCAATTTATACAAGTACCCGAAGCCGTCCAAGACACTTTGAAAACGGTAACTTGGATCACGGAGTCGGTTGCATTTGCGGCTAAGTCCATTTTCAGAGGCCACCAGAAGAAAATCGGTACTTGTATAAATTGTGAGATGTTTTCAAAAAGTTACTAGGGCCGCAGTTGAACGCATTTGACTGCCCATTGTAATTTATACAAGTACCCGAAGCCGTCCAAGACGCTTTGAAAACGGTCACTTGGACCACGGAGTCGGTTGCATTTGCGTATAAGTCCATTTTCAGCGGCTACCAGATGAAAATCGGTACTTGTATAAATTGTGAGATGTTTTCAAAAAGTTACAAGGGGCACAAAACGGTCACTTGGAGCACGGAGTCGGTTGCATTTGCGTATAAGTCCATTTTCAGAAGCCACCAGAAGAAAATCGGTACTTGTATAAATTGTGAGATGTTTTCAAAAAGTCACTGGGGCCGCAGTTGAACAAGTTTGAATGCCCATTGTAATTTATACAAGTACCCGAAGCCGTCCAAGACGCTTTGAAAACGGTCACTTGGACCACGGAGTCGGTTGCATTTGAGTATAAGTCCATTTTCAGAGGCCACCAGAAGAAAATCGGTACTTGTATAAATTGTGAGACGTTTTTAAAAAGTTACAAGGGCCGCAGTTGAACGCATTTGAATGCCCATTGTAATTTATACAAGTACCCGAAGCCGTCCAAGACGCTTTGAAAACGGTCACTTGGACCACGGAGTCGGTTGCATTTGCGGCTAAGTCCATTTTCAGAGGCCACCAGAAGAAAATCGGTACTTGTATAAATTGTGAGATGTTTTCAAAAAGTTACTAGGGCCGCAGTTGAACGCATTTGAATGCCCATTGTAATTTATACACTGTAAAAAATCGTGGGTAAATTTACCCGTGTACTATGTAGATAAATTTTTCACAATGACGTGAGAAATTTTTTCCTCTAACAATGGATGCGCAGGCTCTTATTAACCTTGTGGAAGGGTGAATTTGCCCATGCACTAGCAGGGTAAATTTGTGTGCCAGAGAAGCAATTTTATCCTTTGGACGCGGAACGTCAATTTCTTTCGTCAATTCGCAGTGAATTTCTCACTTTGACTCGGTTTTGTTCCTTTACCGAGCCACAGGGGCAAATTTTCACACGATATGATGTGGTAAATTTCTTACGCTGATGAGTCACTACTGATTTGTCTAGCCACAGGGGCAAATTTCACACATTTTGAAGTGGCGAATTTCTCACGCTGATGAGTCACTATTGATTTGTCTAGCCACAGGGGTAAATTTTCACTTATTTTGAAGTGGCAAATTTCTTGTGCTAAGGGGTCAATACCGATTTGTCTAGCCACAGGGGCAAATTTTTACATATTTTGAAGCTGTGAATTTCTCACGCTGATAAGTCACTACTGATTTGTCTCGCCACAGGGGTCAATTTTCACTTAATTTGAGGTGGTAAATTTCTTACGCTGATGAGTCAGGACCGATTTGTGTAGCCACAGGGGTAAGTTTACTTACGTAACGGTAATTTTCTGATGCTAGTGAGCCAATACCTAGTTTTCTGGTGGTAGGTGTCAATCTATTCAGATACTTGTGCGTTGAACTTGGTTCGTCGTCCTCGCCTCCCGCCGCGCCGCCTCGCCGCGCCAGGCTACGCCAGGCCCACTGGCCAGTTCCCCCCCCCTCCCCCCACCAGTCCCCCCTCTCTCTCCCTCCTTGCCCCCTCTCTGCCCGGCCGGCCGGCCGGCCCATCGCGCTATGCTTGCTTTGGCGGAACTTTTTTGTGTGTGACAGACGTTTCGAGCAAGTTGCAAAGTTTCCAAAACCACTGACTGAAAACCACTGAAAGAAATATCGGGAAGAAGACTGTAATACATTTGCAATCCTAATTTGCATAATTTTTGGTCGTTTGTTGATGAGTGAGGGGGAGGGGGGGGAGATGGGAGATGTCTTTTCGTCGTCTGCTGCAGTGACAAATGGGGAGAGTGAGAAACTGAAGAGTGGTGTAATACGTCGATGCACCTGAACCGGCTCCACTATCATGCGCAAGCGAGAGCGAGAACAACTTTAAAAGGGTAAAAATATCCACCATCATCAGAGCATGCTATCGTTTTTCGTTACTTTTGCTGGCTTTTTCCATTAACCTTTCATCGTCGTTGTAATGCTTTGTTTGATGCCCGCCCCACCCACTATAAGGTGAAGGTGGCTGTTATCGAAAACAACACACTATATTCAGGCAGCCTATGATTTAATTACCTTGCACCTGCTTTCACGGGTAATAAAATGTTTTGTTTTTTTTCATTTCGTTTTTTTTTTATGAAGCAAGTTTTGTCACGCCTCGCCACGTCCTAGTTTTAATTAACTGTGGCCGACTGTAAAAGTTTCCTTCAGATCACGTTTGGGCTATCTTACAACTTCTGCTGCTTAATTTATGCGTCTGCATGTTTTTGTTTGATAACTTTCACGATGCACCTTGCTCTGTAGCACTCAATCTCAGGAAATTTCCTTTCCTCTTGATTGCCTTTTCTTTGTTCGATTGTGTATAACCTAAAGTCTAGCAGCTGACTCGCTGAATTTTTTGTTTGCTTAATCCTTTATTATATATGATTGCTTTTGTTTCAGGTACATCAGAATCTAGCTGCAAGAGGACAGAATGCCTTTGAAACGAAAGGAAACTTCTCCCACTAAGCGATGCCAGCGTTCGTGCTGATCCAGCTTTAGACAACATCTCCCAGGTGCACGCTTGCAGCAGAATTTAAGTGAGTATTTATTCCAGTCAGTGTGTAGAGTTGACTTCCAAACCCTTCTTATAAAGAAAGGAGGAAAACAAACTTTAGAAAAATGATTACCTCTCTTCTTATGTTTTTGATGGTAGCTCCAGATGAGAAACAGTTTGGAACCTTGTCGAAAGTGCTGTGCATATTTTATGGAGTCTCTCTGGTCTATGCCTTGGCAATCTTCCACCTATAATTGTGTCTGTGCTCATTATGTGTGTTCCATATGTTGTTGTTTATTATTATTGAGGTGTGGAGGATTGTTTCTTGAGAGTGCTGTCATTTGCATTAGAAATGCGCTCAAATTAAAAGGAAGCGAATATAAAACTTAAAACAGTTTAATCCGCTATCCCTCCTTCATATAAATTTTCAAGAAAGCTGATCTAAAATAGTCACATTGCACTTCTGACCTAAGAGCATAAGCAATTAAGAGTTCTTATTTTAACCTTGAACTAAAGGCTTCAGTTCAACGTCGAGGTCTTACAATAGAGCCTGATTTTATTTTGGTTAATATCAAATTTCCTACTAATGATCAGTAACTTACTTGAAAAAAAAAAAGTATTTGAGTAATTCTAAGACAGATAATTTTTTTAAAAAAAGAAGAAATCATTTGGGGGTTTCTTCCAGTTAGATGGATACAAAAAAGTAAATCCAGAAATGCGTTATCCAAAATTGGCAGGGTGAAGCAGCCGGCCGGCGAGGCTCTTGTTGTGCTCCTCCAGGACTTACCCCACCACGACGCTCCCACCACGGAGATGCTCCGTGCTCCCACCATCATCGGACAGCAGGCAGCGCGGCCTGGCGGCGAGGGCCTTCTTCGCCTTCTGCCCGTGTGGATCAGGGCGCATCCCACTTGGCCGGCGGCCTGCCCGACCGGGCGGCGATGGCGGCGAGGGTGCCCGAGGGTGCTGTTGTGCTTGTGCAGGACCTTGGGCACCACCAGGGCAGCGCCCACTTCGACGGCGAGCAGGGCACCCTGGCGCGGCAGTGGGTCATCGTTACCCTTTCCTTGGCCACTACGAAGCCGCCCCGCTTGCACTGCGGGCTGCGCGCCCTGGTGGCGAGGGCCTTCTTCGCCTTCTGCCCGTGTGGATCAGGGCGCGTCCCACTTGGCCGGCGGCGTGCCCGACCGGGCGGCGATGGCGGCGAGGGTGCCCGAGGGTGCTGTTGTGCTTGTGCAGGACCTTGGGCACCACCAGGGCAGCGCCCACTTCGACGGCGAGCAGGGCGCGCTGGCGCGGCAGTGGGTCACCCTTTCCTTGGCCACCACGAAAGCCGCCCCGCTTGCACTGCGGGCTGCGCGCCCTGGTGGCGAGGGCCTTCTTCTCCTTCTGTAGGCCCGTGGATCAGGGCGCATCCCACTTGGCCGGCGGCGTGCCCGACCGGGCGGCGATGGCGGCGAGGGTGCCCGAGGGTGCTGTTGTGCTTGTGCAGGACCTTGGGCACCACCAGGGCAGCGCCCACTTCGACGGCGAGCAGGGCGCCCTGGCCCGGCAGTGGGTCATCGTTACCCTTTCCTTGGCCACCACGAAGCCGCCCCGCTTGCACTGCGGGCTGCGCGCCCTGGTGGCGAGGGCCTTCTTCGCCTTCTGCCCGTGTGGATCAGGGCGCGTCCCACTTGGCCGGCGGCCTGCCCGACCTGTATGGTTGTAGTGTCGTGACAATTTTTCATAAGTAGTGGCTATGGGAGATTTTGATTGTATTCACATTTGAATCTGAATGACAGTCTGAATTATTTTGTGGTCTAAAGAGACTCTATCTTCCTTTAATGTAAGGTAAAATGTGAAATTATTTTGTTTATCAATGTTGTTTTGCTTTTTTCAGGTGGTGGTAGATG
This sequence comes from Thrips palmi, assembly GCF_012932325.1. Classification (NCBI taxonomy): domain Eukaryota; kingdom Metazoa; phylum Arthropoda; class Insecta; order Thysanoptera; family Thripidae; genus Thrips; species Thrips palmi. The sequence goes on from NW_023144623.1 coordinate 1,881,606, forward strand.
AGGATATCGTTCAACGTCTGAGATGAAGTGCTCTATCAGTTGCTGTTTCTGGACGTTTTCCTATCCCAAAGTTTGCATACTGACTGGCTGGTGGAATGATGTCTGCAGACTGCTTGTAAGTGTGATCCTCATTTTGCCACATACAAAGAGTTAAGATGGTTTAAAATTAATAGGGTTTTGTCTTCTGAGAACATAGAAACTTTTATTGAAATAATAACATTAAAAATTATAAAACTGCGATGAGTGGCAAGAATATAAAAGTAAACATTGAAGCTAGCAAGTGAGTAAGCACTGTTATTGAAACAATAACATTAAAAATTATAAAACTGCGATGAGTGGCAAGAATATAAAAGTAAACATTGAAGCTAGCAAGAGAGTAAGCACTGTTATTGAAATAATAACATTAAAAATTATAAAACTGCAATGAGTGGCAGGAATATAAAAGTAAACATAGAAGCTAGCAAGTGAGTAAGCAAATATTCATACTTTTCTTCCTTGAAAAATTGGCGGGTTCCAGTCTTTGCCCAGACTTTCTTGTCTTGCCTCGCCAATTCATGCATTGAAGAATGTCCTGTCTGGATAAAATTCAAAATTCATTAGCAAGTTGTCTGCTTTTGAAACCAACATTTACTTTTAGCAAACTAAAGGAACTGAAATTAAGCGGACCAGCCAGCATTCACAATGAAATATACTTGTAAGTTAATCAAACGCTTTGTCAAGTGGAAGGCTTGCAAAATTATTTATAACTCCAAAAGTGACTGCCATAGTAAATTTGGTTTCAGACCTTTTGTTGGTTGCAATATGTAATATTTTCAGAAAGCAATCTGGTCTGTAAAAGATATTAGATTTTGTGCCCTGCTAGAGTGATTAAAAAAGAAGGAGAAGCCATATGCTTGCTGACTTGTTGTTAACAATGTAAGCAATAGTTACTAGCGATTGAAATAAGAGTAAAATTATTACTGGAACATTATGAGAGGAAATATGATTTTAAACTTACGAACCTGTTACATTATGTTGCAGTCGCATTCCTTCAAAGATTTCCTGGGCGGCAGCTTTTCAGGGCTATTTTTCTTCGGTGTTTTTGTAGGGGATCTCCAACTTGGGTCCCAGTACCCTGAAAACGAACCAGTTTTTTTCAGAGCTGTTGTCACATCTCTTAGAGCAGTAAATAGGGCTATTTACCTTCTGGTGTTCGTGGTCGTTTGGGCCCCCTGTGCCTAGTGCACTGCTGGATGTCCTTTTGAGTCAGCCCACTTGCTTTGTAGAACTGTGCACATAAGAAAAATGCCACATGTATTTAAATGCTAAGATGAATCCAGTGCACATAGAGGCCTATGCTACTACTTACATTTTCACATTCCTCACATGCGTAGCCTGGCAGGTTCTTCCTGCGCTTACCACGCACTTTAGTCGGGGTGAGCTCTTTTCTTGGTACTCTGAAGGAATGAGGAAAGATGTATGAGTAACAACTCTAGGGGTTGTCCTTTTCACAAACTCTTTTAATGATTACGTTACCTGTCATAGCTGTGATGCGTTTTTATTTTTGGTTGTTCTTGCTGTTCCCTTGGTGGGGTTGTAGCCTTATCGCTCACTTGAGGGAGACCCTGATCACACAAACTAATGTTTTTTTGTTAATATCTAGCTATTTTATCATGATAAAAAAGTTGAGGATTGTGCTTGAAGTAACCTAAATTATGTTTTTGTTAACCAAGCTGCTCATAAATTACCTTTCTTTTGAAGATTTCAGCTCCTTTTGCTTGACATTTTCAACACTCTGAGTGCCCCCTTCTAGTGGCATAATTGTATTTTGAGTGGGAAATGAACACTGGAATTTACCACTCGCTTGGCGATTTGGCGGTATTTTCCTGGATTTGTTGAGCCGCGGAAGGGGGAGAAGGGGTGGGGGTGGGAGTCGGGAGGTGTATTCCCTTGCCGAGGGGGGGGGGGAGGCGAAATTTCTTGTTGTGATACCAACGTTTCCACGCAACTTTCGCCAATTTTCACTTCATGAAACGTTGTCAAAATGTTGTAAAATGCTTTATTTTTACATCTTTGTTCATATTTTGTTATTGCAGATGTCCTTCAATACGAAAGGAAGTGGGAGATGGCATCATCAAAAATCAACCGAAAACAACAGTGTTGGCAGCCTTGCGTCGGCTTCATTCTCATTGGCTCGCAGCGTCTTGGCGGTTGGCTGCCGGACTGTACGTTGACTGTTTGAAAGTAACGGCCAGATAGAGTCAAGATCCCTTCAAGTTTTGGCAGGTAATAAGTAGGTATTTGTAAGGAAATCCATTTAGAAGGTTCTTTGTGGTCGGTACCAGATCGCCTTGCCCATCTCTCTATGATAGGGAGACGTTTTAACTTCTCTAGGATGAGAGATAGCGTTAGGCGCAGGTTTGCGCGCCCACTGGCTTGAGATGTTCGTCAATTTTGAGTATATTGGAAAGACTTGATATTGGTTTTCTTTCTCATCGAGGAAAAATATGAGCCATGTAGTTTGGTAATGAATTAGCGCGTTCGCATACCCTTTCCCTCTGATCCCAACTTGGGACCTTTAACCTTGCTACCTGTGCCTTTGGTAGTGACCCTAGCCTTTGGCGGCGCCCTGCGACTAGTGCAGCTACACTGTCGGTCTGAGAAGCCCTTTTTATTTATTTATTGTAGTTTTCTCTTAGTGTAGAAAAAAAGAAAACTAAAACGTGTTTCGATGATTAACTTTGAACTTCTGTCAGTTTATTTTTTAGTGCCACATCTGTCGAAATTTACGCAATGCGCCTCTACTGAAAGTTTGTGGAAACAATTCTAAGGCTGAAACACCCATATAGATAGTTCAATACTAAGGCTAAGATCAGTTCCAAGAAGATTCTTTTGATGAGTTTGTCAATATTTTTCAATTTAATTCTTTCTGTTTACTTGTCAACAGACTCTCGCTGCTGGCGAGGCACTGGCTTGATTGCTTTCATACCACCAGAGCCCTACAAGTGAGTATTGGTCTGATTCAGTTTGTTTAGGTGTTATTTTAATGAATTTTCCAACCCATAGCTCATTCTGTTGTTGTGTCCTGTCTGATGTTTTTTTCATTGGTTGGCAGTGTTTTGGCTGTAATCACAGTGTCTTTCAAAACACAGCATTCCCAATAGCATAGGACAATTAGTGGTCTTTTAATTGCCAAACGCTTCATGAAGCAAAACTAAAAATGTTAAATGTTATAAAAAATGTTATAATTAATTAAGGCAACTTTATTTTTGCAATCACTTGTGTGGAAGTGGAAAGACCTCAAATAGTCCCAGGCTAATGGGAATTTGGTTTTCTGCAAGACTTTTGCAGACATGCTAGACATTGTGATAACAAACAGCTACCATACAACCAAACAGTCCCTACCAATGACAAAATTAGAGACACTGAAAATAACATGAAGGGCAAGTAAAGTGAATACTTGATGGGCACAAAGTTTAGTGAGTTACTTGTAGAAGTAACTTTAATAAGTGCAGTAATCCTCTTATTGACAAAATAGATCCATAAAATTCTATCCATATTAATAAATTCCTTCAGTTTTACATTGATAGTTACTTTGTTGTTCAGGGTTGTTTCCTCGCAATGAAAGCCCCTTTTCTAGCAATTGATAAGGCAGATGAACAATTTTAAATAAAAGATTAAATTAATTATGAGTTAATTTTACAACCCCAGCTCAGTCATTTGAAATTCTGTTCTCCTATCTAATGTTCTTTGTTTGTCATCAGATTCATTCTGTGGCAGTACGCCAAGTGCTTCAGTGTTCGCTGACATGGCTGACAAGGATGACACTGGATCGGACACGGAAAGCCTATCCCAGCTGGCTGGTGTCAAACGGAAGCTGCTCCTGGATAAGGCACCAAACGGCCAGCATTCTGACAGTAAGTTTGGATCCTCTGTGCACAATAGGATAGAAATCACCTCTTCATAGTTCATAGATTTTAACCAGCCTAACATAAAGTTATATTTAGACTATTTTTCTGCTTTTCAAAGTATTTTGAGCAAAGTGACAAAACAAAAATTCATGTCAGGAAATGGGATGGTGGTCTTTGCATTTTTAACCGATATCTCCCAATTCTTATTTTAATTTGTCTCTTGTTGTTTGCCAGAGTAACTCATCAGCAAATTAGTTACCTCAGTAACCCTCTATCTCTAACCATGAAGTGTAAAACTTGTGGTGCAGTTTTCCTGACATTGCTGGAGCATGCAAATCATTTTGACTTGTCCCATAGAGTGAGCGTGAAGTCTGCTTTTACTTGTGGCTTAGAGAACTGTATTGTAAAGCTCAAAAATATTGATGCATACCAGCAACACATCAAAGTTTTCCATCAAAAGAAAACTGAATTTACCTCTCAAAACAACAATGATGAGGACCTTCTTTTCAAATGTCCTGTTACTGACTGTGACTTCAAATCTAGGAACAAGGCATCGCTCAGAAGTCACAGATTTTGGCATAAGTCCCTCCCTGAGGTCAGCTCTGCAGAGCAGAATGGCGGTGTTGATGAACAGCCCCTTGAACAGTCCATGTCAGAAGAAAATAATTTTGAAGTTGAGACCTCCCTTCTCCTGCAGGAACAACAACCAAACATTACACCTCCATCAGAATTTGAATCCTCTTCTGCTTTTAGTATTGATGATCTACATGCTTCAGAAATTTCTTTAGCAAAGAAATTAACCCACCTGAGCATTTCTCTAACATCAAAGTTTCATGTGCCAGATTCAACACTTTCTTATGTGCTGAATACATATTCCACTCTTCTGAAACAATCCTCCTCCATCACTGCTTCAAAATTGATTCAAGAATTGAAGTCCAGTGAATCTTGTGTTGTCCATGACAAAGTCTTGGAAATACTTGCTGAGGATCCTTTGTTAAAACTTCATAGTCCTGGAGGACCTTTGCGCTCTTACTACTGTCGTCAAAAGCAGTACAACATTGATTTCCCATTCGTGAAACCTCGTCCAGTTCGCTTAGGCCTCAACAGTGAAAACATTGAGTGCAAGTACCATTATGTACCAATCAAGGAGTCCTTAAAACGAATGTTTGAGGATGACTCTGTTTATGAACAGTATCTTGAGAACAGTAGAAGACCAGTTCTAGTGCCAGAAGATCTAACAGATATTAATAGTGGCTCTGTCTTCTTTGAAAATGAACTTTTCTCGAGCCACCCTGATGCAATTCAATTAATTTTGTTTCAAGATGATGTTGACCTTTGCAAAGCCCTAGGAGCATCTGCTGGCTCATTCAAAATAATGCATATGGGCTTTACTATTTGTAACTTACATCCATGGAACAGATCCAAAGTGGACCCACTTCAGTTGTTAATGCTATGCAAGGAAAAGGATGTAGCGTACTTTGGACTTCCCAAAGTACTGGAACCCGTAATGGAAGACCTGCATGATCTTGAAACTAATGGTATACAGATTAGAGGGAAAACAGTCAAAGCATCTGTGTTGGTCCTGTTGGGAGACAACCTTGGCACTCATACAATTGGTGGTTTTATGGAGAGTTTTGCTGCAACAAAATATTTTTGCCGATACTGTGAGGAGTCAAGGGCAGAGTGGCAAGCACGATGGAATCTTCCTGTGAATGATTCTCAAAGTGATATGGAGAGTGATTCTGGATCTGATGATTCAGATAGTGATTCTGATAGTGAATCTGAAAGTGAAGCTGACTCAGATAATTCTGAAGGAAATGCAACAACTGAAGAAGACGGTGACAGTGATGATGATAATGTCCCCTTATCAGAGATACAGAAGAAATTAAAGAGGAAAGTACCCTGGAGGACTGTTGGCTCCTATAACAAATGTCTTGAGCAACTTAAGGACTGTCCAAGTGGTGTGAAGGGAGTTGTCGCTAATTGTGAATTAAACAAATTGAAATACTTCCATGTTGTAGGAGGAAGTCCTCCATGTATTCATCATGACATAGCAGAAGGATTTGCTCGACATGACATCCGATACTGCTTAGAGCGCTTGAGTAAAAAATACAAATTCAGTCTGGTTGAGGTTGATCGATTGTTTTCTGCCTTTGCCTTTAAAGGTACTGACAAGCTGGACAAGCCACCTAGAAAAGTATCAAACAAAGAAAGAATCAAAGGAAATGCTATTCAAGTACTGACTTTCTTGAGATTTTTGCCACTCATAATTGGTCATAAAATTAAAAACAAAAATGACCGTGCTTGGGTTATGCTGATTACTCTCATTGAAATTCTTCAGCTTATCTCATCACCAGCCATATCTAAAAGTTGTCGTGACTACATTCATGAGAAAATTATCAAGTATTTAACTTTGAGGACAACTTTGTTTCCAGTTCCCTTGAGACCGAAACATCACTTCTTCGAGCACTACGCATACCTTCTAATGATTTATGGGTGTTTGTCAAGGAGCTCCACCCTGCGCTTTGAAGGGAAGCACAAGAATTTCCGTAGTGAATTTTGCAACAAGAAGTGCCTTAAAAATCCTACAAAAACCATTGCAACTTCCCATCAACAAATGCAGAGCTCTCTCTCTGTGGATAATATGTTTACTCTGCACCCCACCATGAATGAAGCTGTATCCCTGAGTGGACTCAATATTGAGAAAGATATCCATGATTGTTTGCTTTCGTCATTTGGGTTATCTGTAGCATCAAAACTCATGTACTCTCATGAGATGACTTTCCATAACACTCTTTATTCAAAAGGAAATGTTGTGGTTGTCTCTACTGAAAAACACCCTGTAATTGAGTGTTTAAAAATTGATGTGTTGCTCTGTGATGGAAAGCTTTCCTATGCTATTGGTATGTGTGATATTATCTCTGAACTCCTTTATTGACTTTCTGTCCTCGATCTCCTGCTACTTTTTTCTCATTGTTTTCCTTCTCTAGGTCGTGCCTGCACTGCTACTCTTGTAGACTCACTGTCAATTTATTCACTGTCAGAAACCAAAAGGGTTCTGCTGTTCAACTTAAATAATCTCAAAGATTATGTCTCCTACCCTGTGTACACTTGGAATTTGAAGCCAGTGCTTGTGCTGAAGCATCTGTATCTAAAGATGTGATCTTTCAGTATGCTGAGAACTCCCTTGTTGGTCCCTTTAATTTAACTTTTTCCCCCCAACCCCAATTTTTTTTGTTATTTTAATCACAATATCTTTTCTGATTTCAGGCTCTCGGATGGCAACGAGGAATCCTGACCCTCAACTCTCCACCACCACAGAGCGTGGGTCAGAAAATACAGGTGAACTGAATGGCAGGAATGCGGATAAGAATGGGTCAAATGAGACTGTCAAGACTGCACAAATGGAAGAGACTCCGGAATCAGAGACAGAATCGACGGGGAAAGAAAAGGAACAGAATGGAAGCCATAGTGTTGACGAAGATGAGGAAGACAATGATGATGATCTTGGTCTTTTCAGTGATGAAGATGATTCCCCTGTCCTAGATTTTATCTTGGAATACTGTGATCATAACATGAAAGACTCTATTGGAAAGAAGCTTAAGGACCTTGGAGTTCAAACGCTCTCAGATTTGGAACACATAGATTTGAAAGAGTCGTTCAGTGATTTGCTTAAGCCTGTTCAAATTGGCAAACTGAAAAAAGGGTTTGAGCAAAGTTCGTAATCTTATTATCATTTGACATTGTGTTTGATGTGTGTCACATTCTTACCTATATTCTCTTCTGTTTCAGTTGGTAAAGATCTCAACAGTAAACATGTCACTGGCCTGGAAATTTTTGATGTGAATAAAATCTTTACCCACAACCAGCGTAACCTACTGAGAGATGCTGAGAAGAGATTGACACACGGTCAAATTATCGACATAACAAAGGCAGTTGGAGATCATCTCTATGCCAACGTAAGGTAAGGATTTTTCATAGTTTATTTTCTTTATTGGAACTTACTAAATTGGCTCATGCTAATTTTTTCTTATTGCAGTTCAGTATCCAACAAATTGTGCAGCCGCATTGGTAAACTCATGTTGGATAGGTTTGGCACTGCACTGAAAGGCACAGGACTGACAGAGGGATTAGATTCAATATCACTATCTGAGCAAATACGGAACAGAGTTCGCTACTGCCAGAAGCTCAAGAAAAAGAATTCCAAATCCAAAACGTTGCCGCCACTCCAGCTACATCCATTTTCAAAGAGACAATGTCATGGGCTTGCATCAGAAAGAGATCTACCCACTGATTTCCCTGATGGGGAAACAAAAGAATCTCAAGAAAACAAAAGGCTCCAGATGGTCAAAATGTTTGAGACATGTGAAGTCAACAAGAAGTTACTAAGGACTTTAATGGACCAAACTTATGTGGCACAAAGGCTCACCATCAATGCATTGAATAACATGCAACGTATTCTTAAGGATTGGCCATTCATTGGAAAGGTAAGTTTCTACACAAGCTTTACCTTTACTTTGTGTTTATAGTGTATTTAAAAGAAATATTTTTTACCCTTTACAGTATAGATTTCTTCGGGATCACTTCTATTTTCTTATGGACTTGGACATGGATCAAGTGGGAAACAATATGAATGAGCTTTTCCCCAAATTGATAAAATTCTTAACAGCTGAAGGAAACAAAGTAAAGAAAGACAATGCAGGAGAAATTTCTAAAAAGATCAGAAAGCTAGTCAGAAAGTATGAAGCTTCTGAACCATGTGAGGACTTGCAGTTTGTAACTATATTTCTTGGACTGGCTGCAAAGTTGGATATTAAAGTGTCCTCTATGATATTGCACTTCCCTGTACGTGACTGATCATTAGTTTGAATTAATTTATGCCAGAGTCCACAAAATGATTTGTTCGATGTTTACTCTTTTACAGGAAACAGCCAGTTTTGATGAAGTGGAGGCTTCAAAATCTCTACCAAAGAGTGGAAAACCCACTATTGCTGTCTTAGGTAAATGCCAGTGTATATGCTTGCAATGTTCTTCTTATCAGGATGCCAATGATTAATGCCGAATCTCAATCTACAGGTGATGATCTATTTGCTTTGCCAAAGTGCTTTGTTTTAGTTGACAATCGGATAATATCTCCTGAAACTTTGCAACCCATGAATGCAATCAAATCTGCTTTCATGGCCTATTTTGTTTTCAAAATAACCTACCCGAAAGGTCTCCAGCCTCTTCTGAATTTCTTTGAAAGGTAAAGTTGTGTGGATCTCTTGCATTTAAATTCATTGTATTCTAGATAATAGTTTTATTATTTACTGTTAAATTTTTTCCAGGGATGTGTTTTTGATTAAGGCCACCGATACCTCCTGTGGCAGAGTTGAAAGGCGGAAGAGAACTGATGGTTCTTGGGAATGTACACCCAAGGCGTTAGCTCCAAAATATGTTACTCTAATGCAACAAGTACAAGACTATCTTGACCGATGGGAGGATTAATGTGCCTAGTCATTTGTTCTGATTTCTATTAACTATGTTCAGCCCTTTTGTAATTCTCTTTCTTCATTAATTTTTATGTTGTGCTTGGTCTGTTGATCAAGTAATTTACTTGATTTGTTCTAGTAGTTGATTTTACTGTATTAATTTAAAGGGATTGTTCCATTCATGTATGGAAATCGATTTATGTATGTGATGCGGCTGTGTCTCTTGATGTGATTGATACATTTAAAGTAGGTCTTACTCTTAGTAGTTTTAGGCATTGTTCTAAGGTCCTTTCTTAATTGAAACTTTAACATAATGGGTCTTTATAATTAACTTTCTTGATGATTTTTGTTAGCAAGTGCTTGGTCCGTTATCCACTAATTTACTTTATTTGTTCTAGTGGTTGATTTTACTGTAACTATATTTATTCCATATTTAAACTTGTCATAAGGAAATTCATGTGTGTGTTTCCACTGTAGTGCCTTGATGTGACTGATACTTTTAAAGTAGGTTTTACTTTTAGTAGTGTGTTCTGATGTCCTTTCTTAACTGAGATTTTAACATTACTGGTTTGAGTTCCATGCATTTGAGTATGCCAGTAACTAAATATTTATTTATTCTGTTATACTGTTTAAACTGATTAATGTTTTTTAAATTAATTATACTAACGTTTCCCTGCTGCATGTTGGAGCTGTCTTGTTATCCTTTACCCTGACAGGCACTGTCAATTGTGGTTCTTGAACTTCAAGACTCCAGCGCCCGCTAGTTAGGCAACCCATCCGGCTCATCGAATGTTCTTCAGGGCTGGGCGGCCACTAGAGAACCTCAGAGGCTCTCTTGTGGCCACCCTGTATGGGCGGGGGCCGGGCACTTCCGCTCCCCCCAAACTTCCCTCTCTGGAGCCGGAGTCGGAAGGGTTGCCTACCTGGGGCGTACCAGGCGCACGCGTCTGAAACACATCCTTAGAGACAAATTTACTTTTATGGATTGAGGTTTTTAGACGCGCATCCATTGTTAGACAAATTTACCCCTGCGTGCTGACATATGAAAAAACACACACACGAGGCAATTTTGCTCATTTGGTTAGAAAACAAGGAAACGAATGCCCAAAAGACAAATTTACCCCTGTGGATAGGGACGTGAAAAAACTATGTTTAGAAAGGCAAATTTGCCCCTGTGGATAGGGAAGTAAAAAAATAAGTTTGGAATGGCAAATTTGCCCCTGTGGATAGGAAAAACGAAAATGATGTCCACGTGGCAAATTTACCCCTGTGGCTAGAGTTAATAATTTTCACTCACACACAGTGTAAATTTACCCCTGTGGCTCTACAAAGTTGCACTGCTAGACCATTTGCGCAAATTTTACCTGGAATGGACGGAGGAATTTCTCCTGACATGTACTGATCTATTTACCTATACATCACATGATAAATAACTACCGCTTGATGGTGGACCAAGCGTTGCCCGGTCCAAATGCGTAAATTTTCCCCCGGGATTTTTTACAGTGTATCACTTTCGCCTAAAAGGACACTGTTTGCATTAACATCGAAGGTGGAAGGAGGGAAGTTAACCGTTAAAATGCGTTTATTTCTGCAAAAATGCGGTTCATCTCCGTAAAAATACGGAAAATCTCCGTAAAATATGGAAAATCTCCGTAAAAATATGGAAAATTTACGGAGCCTCCATTCCCAAAATTAGAGTAACTTTCTCCGTAAATTTACGGACTTTTTTTTTGTGGGGAAAACGTACGCGCGCCGACTTCGACCACCACCACCCCTAAACAAGACCACGCGACACTCTTTGATTTCTCCCGTTCTGCATGCGTCATTCACTTCCGGTCTGGAGTTCTTCCAAAAGTTGGGCGGCTGTTGCCTTACCTCTGACTAACGCCGCCGTTCTGCGCTCCCCAGTTCGCTGTTGGGGTGTTGGGCCATTGCCTGGGGCAGCCGCCAGTGAACTGGCCCACGCCGCCACCGGGGAACTGCAGGTCGAACTGGTTGCTGCAGGCAGGACGAGCATTCGAGTAAAGAGTGCTGAGCTCGGTCATCACACACAAAGGGGCGAGACTCGTCTTTTACACCATAATTTTCGCAAATTTCAGGCTGACTCCAAATTTTTTTTCCAATAAATTTGAAGATAAGTGGGGTTTTCCCATTGAAAGCTGGTTCTTTAAGGTTCACTTAAAAAAAGATTTTGACTCTAGGCCCTAGAATCTGTTATCTTTCTGCTAAACTTCGAAATTGCACCAAAAATTCACTGCGCGCATGATATTTAAAGTATGCTGCATCAAATAATAATTGTCTTTGTTCCTCCCTCTAGAGGATTCCTGGTACCAGAAGAGGTACCAGAGAGCACACTGAAAGGTGAAACATTGGCACCCTCCAAAACGTAGGAAACGACATGAAACTTGTCATAAAAATGAAAGTACCAAAAAAGTTGTATTTTTTCTGCCGTTTTTTGAATGTGTTTTGGCTAATATGGCCGAATGGATTGAGGTAGCAAGCTAAATTTTTGAGTGTGGCGAGCTAAGGACATACCTAATGACCCTGCAAAATCTCAGCCAGATCGGCCGAGCCGTTCAGGAGGAGTAGTGCGCACACACACGCACAGACAGACAGACAAAACTTTTCAACCCCACTGGAGTAACGGGCTTCGCTATCGCTCAGCCAACAAATACACTATAATTGAGAAGGCTCTCCGTAACTTTGTTTCTTATGCAACACAGTATGTCACAAAAAATGTGCTCAAGATAAATAAAAACTATTTGCTCAGTAAGATTACGGGGTAAAAGAATATTGTTGAGGGGAATAAGGCGAATACTGTAGAAGGACCAACATAAGGACAGCTATTGAAACACGTTTCAGGAACAATTCACTGAACAGTAATAAAACAAAACTGACAACAGAAATAATAACCCAATAAAGAGGTTTTAACAGATTAACCATCAAATTTAGACATTTTAGTGGTTTTGCTCATGTTTCCCCCTAACCTCACCTTTTATCACTTGGAAGAGTGAAATTTGCACTGCTAGGAGTTCAAATCACACGTAAGGGAGTGAATTTAGCACTCGTAGCGCTTTTTGCAGTTTGGTCCACAATTGCACCGTAGAGTGCGATTGACTGACAACTTAGCACCGAGTGGTGCTAAATTTGCACCCCTGGGAGTGGTCTCTTTTCGCACTGCGACAGTGTGAAATTCACACCACTGGGAGTTAATCAGCCTGAAACTTTTTAGTGAGTGCACCATAGCGTTTGGATTCTTACTGTATATCCTGACTTCGCTTACGACAACTTCAGATCACAACATCGTCAGCTCGCTCACAGGGCGCACTTTCTGCGCACGGCACGACACATTGACTCACGAGTTCAAGTCACTGCCAGTGTTGATGACCTGGACGATGAGGTTCCTTCCTGAGATTGCCGTGTTGGTGAAGCTCAGACGGTAGCAGGCACAGCACAAGGAGGTCGTGGCAATGCCTAAGGCAGTAGGAATTTTGATGGAGATTAAAATACTCAACCGATAGTGTTCACTGCAAAGCTAGTGGTAAGTTTGCTTGCCACAAATTTGGCAAGCTGTTTTGAAAGCCAAAATTTGGCAAGCTTTGGTCGGCAATCTTCATAAGCTTGCCAAATTTTGGCAAGCTGCGGAGTATTTCCAGGCCAAGCTTGCCAAATTTTGGCAAGCCGGGAAGTATTTCCGGGCCAAGCTTGTCAATTTCTGACATTCAAAACGGCTTGCCAGATTTGTGGCAAGTAAACTTACCACCGGCTTTGCAGTGTTCACGGTATGGCGAGTCAAGTTCACAGCAGTTGCCACTCCTCGCTCACCATTGACGTTGGCCGCGGCGAAGGCGTAGGCCTGCCCATCTCTAACAAAGGGCTGCTGGTCGTTGCACACGTACGCGTTGCCGCCGTTGCAACCGCTCTGCGTGTTCGGGTCGATGGTCACGTTGCCCACGGCAGCACACGACCTTGCCGGCGAGGTCACGGAGCCGGTGTTGGCGCTCCATGCGCACGAAGTCTTGCAGCAGTCCCAATAGCGCGTCGTTGTGCCCGAGCCGGTCCCGCTGGGGTACTTCGTCAGAAATAATTGAAAATTCAAGAATTTTAATATAAAGCGCGGCAGCGCGGGCGATAGCGCGGGCCTTCAGGGTGAAGCGTTGAGTTTTCGTGTGTTTGCACTCTAAATGTCTTACAATGAAATTTGACCTATGTTATTCGTATGTTACAGTGGATTCTGCGCAAGTACAATACGAAGCAATATTCCTTCGTAATACGAATCTTTTCAGCTTTTTCATTGTAAGATACAAAGAAAAACCTTCGTAATACGAAGAAAAACCACCTTCGTATTATGCTTGCGCCATTTCCTTCGTATTATGGGAAATTTCTTAAGACATTTAGAGTGTGGGTCTTCAGACATGCAGCCATTTTGGCACCAAAAAATTTTGAATAGGTCAAAACGTCTTCAATCGCTACACTCTAAATATCCTACGAAGAAATTTATCATAATACGAAGGGAATGGCGCAAGCAGAATGCGAAGGTGGTTTTTCTTCGTATTACGAAGGCTTATCTTTGTATCTTACAATGAAAAAGCTAAAAAGATTCGTATTACGAAGGAATATTGCTTCGTATTATGCTTGCGCCGAATCCGACATTTAGAGTGTAGTGCACGGAATTATTCCGAGCCGCTGCGTCAGGTACCCTCTCAAATAGTTCATTGGTGGTATGACGTGCAAAGTGTGGTAAACAACTGTAAGGGAGGTTGCCAAAATTGAGGATAGTTTTGTGTCTTTGGGTCACAGTTTCCACAGTTTTCGACGTAACGACTTCCGGCTTGATTCTTAGGAAACAGCTTAATCTCTCTTAAGGTGGCCCCACAATGGCCGTTCATACGAGAAAGTGTCTAATCTCTTTTCAAACCGTGAATATTTGACATTTAAGCTATCGATTACCATCGGCCGTTTCAATCTAGCGATCATAGTGGGCTAGTAGCGTGTAGTGTGGTAAAATAAAATTGTCAGCACGATCCGACGCCACTCCATGTTTGATCATTCTCTCCATGGGCGGGCCCTAGCTTCTTAATTTTCGTGAACGATGTAACTTCCGTGCCATCTTCCAACGTTAAAGTAAAGGGAAAAAATCAAAGTGAGAGAAAATCCTGGCCTACTTCGGAAACACGTAAAGAATGACCGCTGAGATACAGGAAAAATGGGAAAAAAATAGGTCGAGATATTTTTTTTATTTCTCAGGAGCCGAAACGATCCACAATTTTGGCAACCTCCCAAATGCAGGTTCTCACCTGACTCGTAGCCACCGCTATGAAAAGAACGAACACTCCGGCCACGGAGACTGTAAACGATTTAAGGCAAGGCGTTGATCGGCAAACCTTTACTGTAATTCAGGGGTGCTCTGAAAGTTAGCGCACTTAAGTGCATGTACACACTTTTCCCTTTAATTTTGTTAGTGGAGGTGTGCTTAGGCCAAACACCCCTGGGCATTATGGATGCAGCGCGAGGTGTATGATGTACACACACCCTTTCGCTTGCCTTCCATGGCAGACAAGGTGCGGGAGCCCAACACCTTTTGCCTGGCCGCGAAACAGGCGCACAAATGTGTCGCCTGCTAAAACCGTCACGGTCTACAGAATTTGCACCATGAGACTAGGGGGAATGGACTCGCAAAGGACTGGCCCGGGAAACTCGCTTTGCTAATTGTAGTTCACTATTTCTCCGACTAAATATGCGAGTTTTGAGGGGTCGGGCATTTTTGGAAAGAAGACATCTTAAAATATGCCCTAAATTCAAAAAATTTTAATTTTTCCCCCCAGGGCTCGAAAAGGAAAAAGCTTACCGTCGCGCTATCAAAATGCGCGGGCGACGGCCCTGGGCCCGTGGCGACGCAGGGGGGGCCCCCCCTCTTT
>NW_023144623.1:1897384-1927686 GCF_012932325.1 Thrips palmi
ACTTGTCGTTTTGAAACGGCAGGTGACATTTCTGAACGTAAACTGACCGTTTAACCAGTGCCCATGAGATTATTGGCAGCCATCTCCATATTGTTTATGAACGACATTAGAAGTTAAAGTACAGAATTTTTCCATTTCAAGAAGTATTAGGGAGCCCTATTGTAGTTTGTATTCTCTAGTTTGATTATGGCAAAAGTTTGTTCTTGAACGGGAAAGATCATCAATCCTTTTAACGTAAGCTGTCATCAAAAAACTTTGCGTCAAATTTTCCGTTTCAGAACGGATGGATTTCTAACAGTGTTTCCATCTGTGCAAAGCGTTGCGGAAACCGGTGTAGTTTTAGTAATCTGGAACAAGTCCTAAACCACTGAATCGATGAGCATGGGGGCTGGTGGAGCAAAACCTGGCATAAAATTACATTGCGACCAACCGGGTTGCGCTATTGCAATCATATTAAAGCCGATCTGGTCTTGAGCCCTTTTTTCGATCGGTCAAAGCATTTATTCGTTATGTGAATTGTATCTCGCAAAAGTGACCAGAAATTGTCGAAAAATCCATAATTTGCCTAATTTTCCACTTGAAAGCGGAGTCTGGATCAAGCATAAGTAAGCCGACCTAACCGAGTACTACGAAAAATAAAATTAGCAAAAATGTAAAAATTTTAAGAGTTTACTTTGCATATTTTTTGAATCAATCCTTAGTTACTGTCAGTTTTTACCTCAAAACAAGAAAGATGGACAGTTAAAGGCTACTGATGTCGTGTTCGCAAACCAAATTCCCATATATCGCCGATAATGAACAAAAAGTAAGCAGAGACCTGAGAATTCGAGTCAAAACAGATTGCGTCAGATGCATTGCGTTCCCGTAGCAGCTCGGGTCAGCATTTCATTGAAGATGTCCAGAGCGTCAAAGTCGTTTTAAAATTTTAAAAATGTTTTGACGGTACGTTCGATCAGCTTTTGGGGCTAACTTGCATTCAACATCGTTCAAGATTCGTTATATCCACCCCTGAAAACATAAAAATCGCGTTGCGACATCCAAAAATCCTGATTTTTGAAAAGTAACCCCTCTTGATCCGCCCATGGGAACATTGAAAACTAAAATCGATCGACATTATAGGTTCACCCACCAAATAACTGTTCCAAGTGACACTAGCAGTTCAAGATCGAGAACCTGCGGGCATCATGTGCTTCTCCACACCACTTCAACTAGCGAAAATTTGCCGAATCTCAACACAAAAAACCTTTTTTTCTTCCCTTTTTAAAAATTTTCTAAACCCAAAATTTTAAAGGGGTTGCTAGACTACAGTATAGACTATTTTATATCGAAAAAAAAAAAAAATCAAAAATACTACTTTTGAAAAAATTGTGTTAAAAATTTTTGACTTTGTTCAATCTTTGTCAAATTTGAACATTTTTGTTAAAATGTTGCAAAACGCTTAAAGTCCAATTCAATAACTTTCGAATGCGCCGAAAATGAGCTATGTAGCTTCATTTTTAATGAAATTGAGGCGTTTTCGAAAAAGGTCTGCAACATAAATCAAAATTTTTAACGCTTTCCATAACTCTTTAAAAAATCGGTATTTTTTACTCAAAAGGGGTTTTGGGGGTTTCAGACCATAGCCAGCGAGCTCGCAAAGTTTCAACGAAATCGGAGAGATCACTTGCTAGAGTATGTCTTGTGCTTACCTATTTTTGACCTAGACTCTGTTTTCAAATTGGAACAGATGGCTTAAAAATAAGTTTTTGAACACTTTTTGTCATTTTGGCAAGATACACTACCCTGTACACTAAAATACTTTAGCAGATCGATAGAGCGTCTAACGACGAATCGATCGGTACCAATATGATAGCAAAAGTAAAACCCCAGTCGGTAAAAATCGAATTAAATGTCAAATTTTTCTCCGCCAGTCCACTGTGTGTTCGGAGGCTGGCTGAGAGTGACTTTTGGTAACAGGATCGGACGGCCTATGCTGCTAAAGAAGTAATCATCACCGCTGGTGCGCTGCACTCTCCGCAGATTCTCATGTGTTCTGGCATCGGTCCATGCTCTGATATAGAGGTCAGTGTCATCGATGCGTTTCTTGATCGTGCCTTCACTAGTGTGAATCTTGTCAGAATGTTAGAAACCTGTCTGAAAACCTGATCAAAATTCACGCATCTCTGGAAGCTTAAAACATCTCCTGACAGTCTGTAGAACTTAAACCGTCAATATCAGAGTAAGTTTTCAGAAATTCAGCTTTCAGAGGTAAGCAGATTCTGATCAGGATTTCAGACATGTTTCTGACATTCTGACAAAATTTACACGAGTGATCATGGCGCCATTTTAGGGTGTGAAAGCCACCTTTGCCCTTAAGGCCGTACTTTGCAAGCCTTGAGTTGAACCAGACGTTACTCATGTGTCGCAGGCTGCCAACTTGAGATGCTGGGTGGATCGGCCAGGTGTCGGTCAGAACCTGCAAGACCATCCGCGGCCCACCGCCATGGAGTTCAAGTGTCCCTTGTGCGACGTGGACTGGAACACTCGAAAGCGGGATCTGAATGAATACGATCTGTTACATTTAGGCGCCCTGACCGAGGCCGCCATTTTGCAACTGACGGCCTTTGTCAATACTGGCATCGAGGGGGCTGGCCTGCCCGAGAAGTGCCCCGATCTGCAGATCATACTGCTCGGTGCCACGGGAAAACAAGGGTGGCGAGCGGTAAGGTTACATGCAGTGGGTCATAAAATGAAGTCTAAGCGCTGCGTTCACAGCGAATCTTCAAAAGAAACAATAACGAAACTTTTTGTGAGATACACCAGTTCGTGCACTGCGTAGCAACCCTCGTTTTGCTGTCTTCAAATAACAAAACGCCAAAATATATGTAGCTTCACTCATTTAAATATCGTCCGAATGGCAGGAACATGACTAAAATCCTGATCAAAATTCGCGCACCTCTAAAAGCTGAGATTCTGAAAAAAATTTCTTGATCTTGAAAGCATAAGTTCTGCCGAATGCCGGAGTAAATTTTCAGCTTTAAAAGGTGCGCAAATTTTATAAGGTGTTGCGACAAGTTTCTGACATTCTGACGGATTTACCCGAGTGAAGCCATGGCTAGTGTATACACTTTAAAAAATTAAAGTCGGGAATAAACGACGGATCCTTCGGGAAAAAAAATTGCCAACGGTTCCTTCGTTAGTTTACGATGCTCTTCGTATATTCACTAAAACCTTCGTTTATTTTTTGAACGATCTTTACAGTCACAATGGAAATTTGCGAAGCATCTTCGTAAATCTACAAAGATCCTTCGTAAATTTACAGGGAACCTTCGTTACTAAACAAAGAACCTACGTTAATATACAGAGAACCTTCGTATTTATACGTCTGGAATAAACGACGGATCCTTCGGCCAAAAATTGCCAACAGTTCCTTCGTTTATTTACAAAGGTCCGCCGTAGATTTACGAAGAGCCGTCGTCGATTAAGGGGGGGACATCACTACAAAAACAGTGCTTTTGTAAAAACGTCATAAAAACCAAACGGAAAGAGAAAAATTGTTCATAATTTAACAGATAAAGTATAAAACAACACGAAGTCAATCTACCAAGGCAGTACAGCACTTTCGTAGAAAACGCATTTTTGAGTGTTAGGTTAGACCATTTCGCACTGTTGCAGCGCTGGACGCCAAACGGTTTGACCTAGATAAATGAAATTTAGTGACAGCCTTCCTGAGATGTCTGGCTTGGGTACCTTTATCATATTACAAACTCCTTTAAAGTTTTATTTGTTAGATACCAAAAATAATTGTTCAATTTTTTGGGTCAAAATAGTTCAATTTTGAACGTTAAAAAATAATAAAAATTAACTAATGCAAATTATTTTGCTACCCACCATAGCGGCATGTCGAAGGAGCTTCCCTGCTAAATCTCACCGCTGTAGCTAAAAACTGCGCCCTGGAGGCCTGCAACCGTTTGCAATTTCATGTTCCGAGAAAAACGCGATCAAAGTTGGGGAAACTGGGCTTTTCCCCTATATATGTTTGCGGCCCACAACCTCCCAAAACTGCAATTTTTTAAATTTCGGAATGCGGTTTTCGCCATTCGACGCAGAAAAGAATGGTCTATAGTATAAACTTATAAAAAAAGTTGCGATTTTTTATCATTTTGGAGTGATGTCCCCCCTTAACGAAGCCCGTCGTAAATTTACGAAGCCCTTCGTAAACTTACAACAGACTTTGTACATTTACGATTTTTCTTCGTAAATTTACTGAGAACCTTCGTATATGAACGACAGACTTCCGTTGATTTACAAAAGCTCCTGTAGGAAAGAAATATTTTCAGTGCACTTTTGGACATCTCCAAAAACCTTCGGAAAATAATCCGTCGTCGTAAATTCACAACATATTTTTTACAGTGTACCGCTATCTATTGCTCGTATTTTGGTAGCTATATAGCTGAACCACTTTAAATCGGCAACTCAACAATAATAATGATAAGAGATGTGCGAATAGTTCGGTATCCAATTGAATCAGGGGCAATTCGATTCGGGGACGGATCTCTTTGCTTCGACCCCGAATATTCAAAATATTCGAATCGACAGTGGTTTATCTTCGAATCGGTTGCTCGGGAACGGTTGAAGTCGCGCGCATAGCTTTGTTTTTGTACAAGAGCAAAATCAAATATTTGATTTTTCTTCTCTTTGTATTCCTGCGCTTCTCCCCCCCCCCCCCTGTATTACGGAAAATGTGTTTTAAAACGCACTTATTTTTTTTCGGTTTCTGTTCAAATTCGATACGATTTTTAAGGGGGCACACCAGTGAAAATGCAGAGGTTTCGAAAAACGATCATTCTGAGAAAAGTAACCGATGTATTCGATTGATATTTCATTCTTGGCTCAAAATTATGTCAAAGAAAAGGAAAATCAGTATGGGAGAGCGAGGTGACGATGGCAAGATGAAGCGCCAGTGCACTTCATTTTTCAACGACCTTGCTTCACTCCTGCCACGATTCCGCCTCTCTGGATTGAGCTTCGCACACGGGATTTGAAATTTTCTCAACAGGACACATGTGGCTATGGTCTGAACTACGGGCATACAAAAAGAATGATTTTGAATATGTTTTTTCAAAAGGCGAATATAGAAACAAATTTTTTAACCAATTTTTTCGCACTTCCATGGCTGCAGCTCACGTCCTACTTATGGGATGGCCATTTCCGAGGTTCAGACCATAGACGCAAGTGTAACGAACATTTTGCCGCAAACCGCATTAAATTATCTCAATTTTTGCGCCCGTGAGAGTGGCACAAAGGTACAAAATAGATATTTTGAGAAAAAGCCCTTTAAGTGGAAACATAGATTTGACGTGTTTTTTCGGATTATAAATGCGTCATTTGACGTATTTTAGTTCAGTTTGCGCCAAAATATTCCTCTTTTCAACTGCGTTTGGGTGGTTCAAGGGTTTTGTAATTGAAGTTCAAGTGAAAACCCTGAACGTTAACAATTGGTCAAAAATATGCAAAAATAATAACCTTTTCAGCAACTTGAAAAATGTGCACAAGCCAAAGTAATCGGAATTTCGGGGTGGGGTTTGAGGTATTCGACTCAGGATGAATAGCTGAAAAATAAGATAAAATAAAAGAGAAGGCGAAAATTTGCCGATTTTCACTGGTGTGCCCCCTTAATCTTTGAAAGTTTTATTCAATTTGATTCGACAACTTTTTCCACATTCGATTCGAAACTTTCTTTTTTAGATTCGATTTGATTCGAAATGGAAACCCTTGATTGGCACATCCCTAATAATGATAAAATTTGACACGCAAGTGGCATGACTGCCATGTTAAAATTCAGTTTTTTTAAAACATGGGTGGTCTGCTACGTTAGCATTCGCTTTGCAGTCCAACCCCGTGAACTCTAAGCGTTTGAAATGGATGTCACATTCGTCTGAACGTGACTGATCCTTTAATTTAGGTGTCACGTTCACTTCGACGCTTCCTTAATCAAGCTCCTATCTTTATATATAGAATCTTAAACAACAGTTATCACTATGCGCTACCATCAACAACAACCAATCTGTATGCGCTGGGGATACGAAATACGTTGTTCTTGACTGTAGCTCATAGCTGTTGTTAGGAGCTTGATGCATGGATTCGATGACTTCCACGAAGTGGATCGACGTCCAAACAAACGTGACATGAACTTCAAGTCCACGTGACGTCACATGCATTCAACAAGAGTGCCTTCGTTGCCTCCAAGGTGCATGGACAACGACGTGTGGAGGCACAACATCGTCAAGTGGCTGCCGGCCGTTCTTCACCCTGAAAGTCGTGGTGAGGTGACTCTCGACCCGTCCGACCCCTTCGGACGGCCCGTGGTGACGCTGGGGTACTTCACCTCCCAGAACGACGTGAAGGTAGCCATCCGGGGCCTGGAGATGGGCGTCGCCATGGCGGACGAGCTGGCCAAGAGAGGCCTTATCCTTGACCGCACGCCCATACCCCCATGCAGGTGATAAGACTAGACGCTATTTAAACAACGTTAATGATAAATTGGGATATCGTAAAGGAGAGTTCACTGAGCACTGTCTGACACTTGGAGGCCTTTGAAATGAGGTCTGGGCTGAGTGATGTGACGTTGCTTGGGACTGCTACCCCTACTCAGTCAGTCGCTGGAAGGGGGTGAAGTGAGGGGTGGTTTTTACTGGAAATGACGCTTTTTTCGCTCTGGAAGACGAACGGTTGGTGGGATCGTCTTGAAAACTTCGGGATCGCTTCCCCTATGTCTTGTTCGACCAGCTCGCTCGTCGGAGGGCTTCCAACCCCTCCAGGGGCGTGCAGGGGTGCAAGGGGGTGAACACCCCTACTGCAGGGGCTGCAGTCGTCCGGCACCGTGTTTCTTCACTGAGACGTCTTCTCGGACACTGGGCACTCGGACACCAAACCAACCTTTAAATGAACTTTAGCACCGTTCAAGACACCGTTTTTTTGATACACGAGAACAATGACATTAATATCATGACTTCTAGTGTTTTTTGCAAGTTGGACTCTGTTAACGACGTGTTTTCATTTTAGGGACTTCGAGTTCGCGACGCGAGAGTACTGGGAGTGTGCCATCAACGCGACCAGCTATACGCTGTGGCACTTTTCCGGGACGTGCAGTATGGGCAAGATAACGAATCCGCTGGCGGTAGTCGACTCGTCTCTCCGCGTCATCGGCGTCGACGGACTGAGCGTTTGCGACGCCTCCGTCATGCCGTTCGTTACGAGCGGCAACACCAACGCCCCCACCTGCATGATCGCCGAACAGTGTGCTGACCTCGTCCGGGCGCGCCACGGCCTGCCCGAGTACCGAGAATCGCCATTCCCAGAACCACCGTTCCAAGACCCGCCATTCTCAGAGCCGCCGTTCGGCTAATGTTGTTACAGCCAAAGTGATCTGTAGCCCAGCCCGCCCACCCCGAGAAGACATCGTTGCGTTTTTATTCGTATCCAAGCTCTAACCTGTTCTGACCTTTGAAAGCATGTATCACGCTCGCTTTTGTTGACCCGCAAGGCAATGAATTTATAAAATATCAATTGTAATGCAAGGGAGGTGTATGCAAGACATTGGCTTGGCGTAACACGCTCTAAGAAAATATTGTGAATTTACGAAATGTCAGTACACGATGTTTCATTTAAAAAAAAACGTTATTGTTTTGTCAGTTTACAAAACGATCGCAATCCTACAAAATCATTACAAAATGCATCGTAATCCTACAAAATCACTTTGTAAAGAGAGAGAAATCTTCCTAATTTGGTGAATTTACGGACAATATAACTACGAAATGTTTTGTTTAGAGAGGCTTTACGAAATATTGTCCAAAAACAACACAAAAGTTTGGGTAATTTTCTTTTGCGAAGTTGTCATTTATATATGAAAACATTTCGTTAACGTTTTGAACCAAAAAATTCGTTGTTACGGGGGAAAAAAATTTGTGTGGAAGATTTCTCACAGCACGATTTTTGAGGTTGAAAATCTTGATAATTGGCCGAAAACATTTCGAAAATGTACGACATGTGACGTATTTAAGAACAGTTGCCAAAATTCGGGGCACTTTTGAAGGACATTAACCGCAAGAAAAAAATGTGGAAAAGTCAGCTTTTTTCTCGGCCAATTCATTCAGTGATGTCCCACGACTTATATCTGAACGCAATCGAGCTCCCGGTGCAATATTGCTGAAAGACCAAAAAGCCCCTATCAAAAGTATAGGGGAAAGACACGGAACGTTACAGAAAAAAGCGGGGTACGGAACGTTACATTTTCATTCAAACATGCCTAGTAACTCTCTTGCTATGAATTAAAACACGCCATTTGGTCTGAGCACCTGTTTTAAGATTCCTCAACACGTTCCGAAAGAATCATATCTCTGTTTCGTCCAGAACTTGCCCGGGGAACAGAAAGCATTTTAAAATCATGGTCGGACACAACCGAAACATAACCTATAAAACAAGATTCTGAGCTTTCTATTAACTTCTCAGAGTTCCCGTTTGCACTATTCGACGGCAAAAATGCTAAAGATTAATCTGACGACAAGGCCGAGAACTACCAGTAGAGTGCAACGCGAGAAACCGTGATAATTCACATGTAACGGTGATAATTCACATGTAACTTTCCGCAAAGTCAACCACGGAGGATATTTTGCGTTTACAGATTGCACCCAAATCGAGCTCGTAAAAACGAGTTCAGTAACATGTGTCTGATAGATAAAATAATAAAGTTTCCGAATATCTTCTCAGAATCGTTCTACGTTCCATATTAGCTGAAATATAAGCATCGAAACTTCGAATTTATGGACGGGGGACATGCTGGTGCGTTACAAAATGACCGAAAGACACGAAAGATACCCTTATTTTGGCAACTGCTCATAAACGACATTTTTGTAAATTTACGAACAGTTCGTAAAACAAAGTTACCCAAACCTTTTCGTTATTTTACAAGAAATTTTTTTACAGTGCAGGCTTTGCGAGGCCGCGCCCGTTCCGACAATCCACGCTCCTGACTCTCTCGCCGCACATAGCCCCACAAAGAGACCTGAACGCTCATCAAAGCAGCATTCGGTTCCAACTTTCATGCTGAGGGGTTCCGCAGAGTGGGACGAAATGTGAAAAAGTGGTTATAATTACAGGAGCCCCCAAATCACCGCCAAAATATCTAGTTGGGGGTTTTTCGAAAGGAAAAAACTAATTTCCATTAAAATTAAAAAAAAAACTTGCTTCCGGAAACGGGGTGATTTCGGACATTGGTGTAATTACGGACATCTCTGCCCGGAAGCAGGGCGATGATACTCCCATCTAACGGCCAGCTTGGTGGCTTGTCCCGTTGCGCGCATCGCATCGGCCAAACTTCAATCCATCTGATCCCGGTGGCCGAATCAGGGGCAAACTTCTGGAGAAAGAGTGGCTTTTGAATTTAACCTTTTTACTTAAATTCGCTTAGGCGTATAACTTTGACTGGCAAGCCGAAACTGTACATGGCCGTTACATGAGGTGATTGTTTGTCGATTTGATTATTTTACGAGCATACTTTGTCAAAGTTTTAATCACCGGGTCAAATAATATGGTTCTATGGGCTCAAAAAAAAAAATGTTACTTTTCGGGCTTTTTGGACATACAAACGTCACACCACGGAGACTGGGTATGTTCTGAACATTTTTATTTTCGCAGGGTTTGAGTGGTGGAAGCTGAAGAGCTCTTCTGAAAGATGAAGATAATCCAATAACAACGATAATCCTCAATTGCCCGGTTGCTTCGTGATCTTTGAATTTTATATAAGTGGGGCAAAGCTAACATCTTTAATCCTTAGTTCTATGTGCATATCCTACACTCTACAAAAAATGTCCTGTCAACGCCGTTAATTTATTACCAATGTTTGCTGTTATGCAATTCACGGCGTTTGCTGTGAACTAGTTCACGGCGTTCACTGTGATCTCGGTTACAGTGTTCACTGTGATCTGGCCACAGAAAACGCCGTAAATTTGGAGCCTGATTTGCAGTACTTCGGTGCTTAGCGGCGTCAAACTCACAGTGTTTACTGGGAACCAGATCACAGTGAACACCGCGAACAAGATCACAGTGAATCCCGTGAGCAGATCACAGTAAACGCTGTAAATCGACCTACAGTGAAAACTGGTAATAAATTAACGGCATTTACAGGACATTTTTGGTAGAGTGTACCTTAGTGTCGACGGCTCTTTTGTGATTAATTTTCTTTCATGTAACATGAGAGTTGGACTTGGCGAATGGCTGCATAGCTCCCCGGGTTTACTACAGTTGAAATGCAAATTTTTCCCCTGACCCCCTGTTTCTTCCTAACCGAACATACGACACTACTACTTGCCCTTCATATGCATGTATGTGATCTTATGGAGTTTTGTAGAGGAAGTTTTAAGATTCACTTTCGCGTAAAAA
The DNA here is from genome assembly GCF_012932325.1 of Thrips palmi. Classification (NCBI taxonomy): domain Eukaryota; kingdom Metazoa; phylum Arthropoda; class Insecta; order Thysanoptera; family Thripidae; genus Thrips; species Thrips palmi. Next base: position 1,907,804 of record NW_023144623.1, read on the forward strand.
GTATGGCCGGAGTTCCGGAGTTGCCTATAAGAGCTAATCGGTCTAATATTTAAAAAAAAAAAAAAAAAAAGCGTTCTGAATGGCTCTACTTGTTCCACCCACTATTCCTGAAATCGAACTACATATGGGTGCAAAAACACGACTTAAATTATGTATGAATGCCCACCCCTACCATACACTGTCAGAAATTTTGTCGTAAATTAGCGACGAAAATGTCGCTAATTTTGATAGCGACGGAAATCGTTCTCAAACCACTTCGTCGTAACTGAACGACCAAAAAATCGTTTTTCTACGACACTGTCGTAATCGCGATTAAATATTTAGGAATCTGAAATCCCCGAAAAGTTGGTCGAAAGTTACAATTTTGCTCTTTTTTTACGATTTGTGTCGTTTATTTACGATTCATGTCACAAATTTACGACAAGAGTCGTAAATATACGACTGAAGTCATAACTGCACGACATATTCCATAAATCAATTACGATCGTTCGTAAACATACGATTAAGTCGTAAGTTTAGGACTTAATTCGTTTCAAAACGGAACGTCTCGCTATCAAAATTAGCGACAGATATGTCGTAAATTTACGACTCGAGTCGTATATTTACGACTTGAGTCGTAACAAAATATGTCGTTTAAAAACGACATAATTGTTCTACAAAATGTCGTAAATTGACGATTATTTTTAACAGTGTACCTTTACATCTGAACCCTTACGAATTCCTCATATAAACACTTAAGAAAGAGACAATCATCGATTTTGAGACCAAAATCAGAACGAAAAGTCATTTTTGGAGATTGATCTATTTCCAAACCTAAACCGCAGTGATATTTTCCCAATCTTTAAAGTCGCACCAAAACCAAGTTCAAGAAAACGTTCACACCTAGGTATGAAGCATCTTCCTCTGTAAGGTAGGGTAAACTATACAGTTACCGTCAGTTTAAGAGCATCGCGTTCTTTTCAAGGGCTTCTATGGTAGGTTATGACACTTAGACCCGTGCGACTTGTTCCAGACATTTCAGAAGGATCTAGAAAAAAAGTGGCTGACAAAGATTTCACTTAAAACTTTTTGTGACGCTCTTATTTAACCTGAGAAAATGGTTCCCAAAAAACACAGTAATCGGCACCCAAAAATACGTTATCGGCACCCTTTATGACATTTATCGGCACCCCTTTTTAAAAAAGGCAAAACATGACCGAAAGTGACAAAAATTTCTAACAGTCGTCACAGACACTCTATATCACCCCTTGACAAGTCACGAACCCCTCTCTCTTCTGTTATGCCTCTTGCGCCCTTCTTTTTAGACTCACGGACAACTAGCACCATGAGCTGCGAAAAAAACAATCTCTCAAAGCGCCGAGGGGGACTTTTCGTAAATCACGTAGATCACGGGGAAAAAGTGGTCCGATTTCATTCAAATTTGGCAGGGGTCTTCCTACGGTCATAATGCATCAGAATATTAACTCCCGGACGACGCCCGAAACACCAGTGAAGTTTGAGGCCACCCTGACGATAACTGTGTTTGGGGTGATTTCTCTGGTGCAGTTATCGGCACCCCCCGAATGAGGGCAAGCAAGAGGAATTTCTGTGCACCGAGCACAGAATGCTCTGTTCAATAGATGGGGAGAAGGAACCTGGCAAGGAGAATAGTTTTTTCCGGGCCCCACATTCACGAATTTAACGAAAGATTGAACCCCTGTTCCTAGCAGGGAAGATAAGAACGGGCGGCCGAAGCAGTTTCATTTTGCGCTTGACAAGAAACATGGTTTTGTTGGCTGACATGCTCAGTCAAACGCGATGCTGTCTCGGTCCTGCATGCTCAAAAGGTGTCTCTAGCTACCTGCATTGGCCGCATCACTAACGGACGCGTACTTGCAGAGCAGGACCCAATTATTCGCCGAGATGACGATAACTGTACCCCTGCCGATAACTGTATAGTTTACCCTACACAAGTTTTCTTTTCATAAAAATTTAGACCATCTGTTAAGAGTGAATTGGCAAGCTTTATTTTTGGAATGTAACCATATGGTTTTTTGTCTACCAGGAAGTCGTGTTGAAGCTGGTACAGCTAGCTGCAGTGATAAACTTCAGCACCCGCCCCTTCAACTTTCAAATGTTCCTGAGAAGTTTGCGGGTCAGCTCCCAGATTTTGATCCTGTGCCCCACCCAGCTGTGAGTTGCTCTCCACCACTCACTGAAAAACTTGCTGAAACTCAGATACAACCTCTCTACGAACATCCAAAAGTTCTTATTTTGCACGATGAAAACCCACCACTCACTGAAAAACTTGCTGAAACTCAGATACAAACCCCTCTACGAACATCCAAAAGTTCTTATTTTGCACGATGAAAACCCAAATCAAGGTGTGTAGTGCTGTGTTTTTTTAGGATTTGTTTAACCTCTTTATATTTACAAATTGTTTTAATTCTGCTTTGTTTTTTCTAAGGTTTCGAGAAGTTTCCTTCAGTAGTGAACTCCCCTCTTCCAGTATTTCCAAATGGATTAAAGTGGCATGGCTCAAAACTTGGAGCTGCAGAATTTTATGTGTTGTAGACTGATTTGAAGATTGCAGTATTATTTGGGAATTAATGATTAAAAAATAGTCTTGTGTTTCTGTGTGCTCTTAAGCCTGCAAAATCTCAGCCAGATCGGCCGAGCCGTTCAGGAGGAGGGGTTTTAAAAACAGACAGACAGGCAAAAATTTTCAACCGCATTGGAGTAACAGGCTTCGCTATCGCTCAGCCAACAAACTGTTGTCGTAACGGCCCTGGTATCGTTTCGGTTTGGGTATCATCCCTGTTTCTAATTCAGAAATGTGAAATTTTAACGGATGGTGTTCCCACATTGCATACAGAATTGATCGCAATACCGTAGAACGGGGGAATATGAGACAAATTTCGAGTTTTTTTTTTGAATTTCCCCTTTTAAATTTTTAAATTGAGGTGCTGAGGTGTTCATCACTTGTTCATTGACCCTTTGGCTACACTCCCCCCAAATTTCAGATTTTAGATGCAGTAGGGACCTTGCAATAACCCTCGGAATGCCGTCCCATATTTCCTGCAATGAGGGGTAATATGAGACAAAAGGGAAAAAAAAGGTATAGAAATATGGAAAATTTAAACCCAAATTTGGCGTGTTTAGAGTCTTTTTAAAGGGGGGAATACACTGAAAATGGCCAAAAAGTGACTTGTGTGATTGCTTCCACACGCGTAGTGGAACGTTGTTCAAACTTTTTTTGTGTCAAGACCTTACAAAAAGAAGCATTTTAAGCCTAGAATGGCGTTGATCGGACGTGAAGGAGTGGAGCAGCGCTCAATCAAATTTTTGTCAAAAATCGAACTGGCGGGCGTCCCTCAGTCCGCAAAAGTGAAGATGTCTCGACCCCGTTTGCGCCAAAATGTAGGTAATTAAAGCAGCTATCGCATGAACTAGGATTATGAACATCGAACAATCAAAAGTACAAAATTTTACGAAAAAAAAAAATGTTTTGATCATTTTTTTAAAATCCTCAAAAAGTGTTTTTTGGGTGAAATTTTTACTTTCGGTTGCTCGATGTTCATAATCCTAGTTTATGCTATAGCCGCTTCAATTACCTACATTTTTGGGGCAAACGGGGTCGAGATATCTTCCTTTTGCGGACTAAGGGACGCCCGCCAGTTCGACTTCTGACGAAAATTGATTGGGCGCTACTCCGCTCCCCTTTCGTCCGATCGACGCCATTCTGGGCTTGAAATGCTTCTTTTTGTCAGGTCTTCACACATGCAAAGTTTGAACAACGCTCCACAACGCGTATGGAAGCAAACGCACAAGTCACGTTTTTGGGCCCTTTTCAGTGTATTGCTCCCCTTTAAATTTTTTTCATTCATCCTAAAGATGATTTGGGGGAAAATAATGAAGAAGAGATAAAATCTAGAGGGCAGAAAAATGGGTGTCACTAAAGAGAGCTGAAAAAAGTCTAAGAAGTCATGAGTTGTGCCTGTCACATGAAAATACTAAACGAAGATCATAGATGCCGGTCAGGTACAGGGATGATACCCAAACCGAAACGATACCAGGGGTTACGACAAAAGTTTGCACATATGACTGAAACTCAAAAAGTGTTGCACCTGGAACCAAGGGAAGAGCTTCTCCTTGTTGATCAAGGCGTACCGGAGTTTTGTTCCCACATGGGCCAAGTCCAAATTCCCCTTCCCTGAGTTTTGTTCTTTTTTGGGGGCCCTTTAAACAACATAACTCAGGGAAGCGGAATTCGGACTTGACTCATACCGGAACAAAACTCCGGTGTGCCTTGATCAACAAGGGAAAGCTCTTGGTTCCAGGTGCTACACTTTTTTAGTTTCAGATATGTGCAAACTGTTGTCGTAACGGCCCTGGTATCGTTTCGGTTTGGGTATCATCCCCGGTCAGGTAGTAAATTCAATTCGTGTTAAAATAATAATTACTTGAAAATTTCTAACAGTGGAGTAGTTTGGCCCCATATTTCAAACCAAAAAAGGTGCCTCCATTTCCCCTGCAAGGTAACAAAATTGTATTCCATGGAAAGGCAGCCAGAGAGTAGACATAAAGGAACCAAATTTTGTCCTGATTATTTGACACAATTGCCTACAGATTTAAACCTCGTTCGGACGAGAACCCAAGTTCTAACCGAGGTTTCTGGGAAGGTTTTTAAAAACTTTATAAAAATAGTGAAAATAAAAAGGGTTTTTCTTTGGTTCTAAATAATCCTGGCGAGTCTCTGATAGCCTTCGTTCGTTTCCCGTGAGCTGTCACGGCCTCCTAGATCACGAAAAAAAAATCACGGTGGTCCTCTGAACAACCCCTAGAGAGCAACACGACGAAAACCGAAAAATGTGCGCTTTGTTTGATTTTCCTCATGTCTCAAATACCCCGTTCTACGGTACCTTAAATAGGTACTTTTCCTGCTTTACATGTAAAAATATTTCTAGTGACCACTCTTATGGAAAGAGCTTTCTGACTCCTCTTTTCAAGGGCCCGGGAAAGATAAGCAAAGAAAACAGGATTTTCTTAAATAGTAAGAAATTTAGGATTTTTAGTAGTATGAGAATACAGGATTTACCCCAAAAATAAAGAATACAGGATTTTCACCAGAAGTAAAGAATACTGGATGTTCTTTGTAAGCGAAAGCAAAGAGCACAGGATATGTACGTGCCGAAACCTATGAAAGCCGATGATTTTTTTTTTTTCCCGTGCTGAAGGATGGATTTGTCGCTACAATGAACAATGAAAACCCGTGAAAGTGAATTAGATTAATGGAAATGAAGTGCATCGGAACCAACTGATTCCTTTTTTTACAGGCCTTCTTGCGCGAGATGGTAGCGGGTACCCTAGAACGGGGTAATATGAGACATGAAGGAAAATCGAGACAAAGCGCATTTTTCGGTTTTTGTCGTGTTGCTCTCTAGCGGCTGTTTGGAAGACCACTGTGAATTTTTTTTCGTGATCTAGGAGGCCTTGGCAGCTCACAGGAAACGCACGAAGGCAATCAGAGACTCGCCAGGATTATGTAGAACCACAGGAAAAACCTCTAAACTTTAACGAGTTTTATAAAGTTTTTAAAAACTCCCCAGAAAACCCCGGTTAGAACTCGGGTTCTCGTCCGAACGAGGTTTAAATCTGTAGGCAATCATGTCAACATAATCTGGACAAAATTTTGGGTTTCCCTTTTGTCTACTCCCGGGCTGCCTGTTCCAGATGGAAAACAATTTTGTTACCTTGCAGGGAAAATAGAGACACCTCTTTTCACTTGAAACATGAGGCCAAACATACTCCACTGTTAATAATTTCAAGTAATTATGATTTTTAACACGAATTGGTTTTGCTATCTGACCGGCATCTATGCTCTTCGTTTAGAATTTTCATGTGACAGGCAGAACTCATGACTTTTTGTACATTTCTCAGCTCTCTTTAGTGGCACCCATTTTTCTTCCCTTTAGATTTTATATCGTCTCCATTATAGTTCCCAATCATCTTTAAAATGAATAAAAAGAACTTAAAAAACTCCAAACCCGCCTAAATGAGTTAATTCTCATTACTTCTTTACCATTTCTTTCTTTTGTCTCATATTACCCCACATTGCAGGGAAATATAGGACGGCATTCCGAGGTTATTGAAAGGTCCCTACTGCACCTAAAAATCTGAAATTTGGTGGGAGTGTCGCCAAAGGGTCAATGAACAAGTGATGAACACCTCTGTACCCCAAATTGAAATTAAAAGGGGGAAATTCACAAAAAACCTCGAAATTTGTCTCATATTACCCCGTTCTACGGTATCCACGAGAACCAAACGCGAGTCTTTGGATACACGGCTTGGAGCCTCGTTGACACATACGAGTCCAGGAATGGTCTCTCGTAAGTACATTACAAATCCAACAAAATAACATATGGCTTAGAGTTGAAATTCCTCTATTTTATCAGAATGCACTAGGCTGCAAATGAGAGAAAGAAATTGGGCCACAGGCCACAAACTTAATAAGCAGGATTTCCCTGCCTCTCAGTTACGCAATTTTCTGATAATAATAAAAATATTTGGGCAATCTTAGAACACGTCAGCTAGGGAGGTCCGTTAGGCGCTTTGTCATACCCAAAGTGTGATTGACTTGATGTGAGATCCTCTCTGCCCATAAGTTAAATGAATTTCCTTTAACGTGACAAATTCCAAAAAGAACATGTACATAGAAACTTGTAAGGCGTACGATGAAAGTGTACTTTTGGAAAGAGACATGGTGAGTCGTACCACCATCATAATTAAATTGCATTTCCCATCGTTGCAGAAACTGGGGACTGATTCACGTCGATTTCGCGGCTGGATCGCTGAACCGCACTTTGAAAGCCTCCTCCACATTCTTCAAGACTGTGACGAAGACCGGCTGTTTGTCCATATAGTGCGCATATATTTTCCATTTTGCAAGGGTTTAAAATCAGACCGGTGGATTTTGGGAAACCTAGAATCAGATCGGTGGTTTTGGTGGACACCCGTTTAAGATCCGTGGTTGTTGCACGCGTACGAAGAGTGGCTGAGCAGTCAACGCCCGAAATGGCATCGCCACGCCGCCGCTGGAAGCACGCCAAATCGACAACCTGCGCTTCAATGGAGTGTGTTCACATGTGTGTCTTGAGTGCAGGGAAATTACGAGGTGAAGAATGAATCTGTCAGCTGGGCGTTCCCTAGTGTGCCCATCCTACAATATGGAGAATATCGCTTCCGTTTCCGCATGGGAGCGGCAAAAGCAAAAAAGGCCTTCACTTGCCTCGTCGTGGAATGCCACGTAGTTCCCCAGTCGTGACCACTTCCTGAAGGTGAGGAATGGTAAGGCAATTTGCCTTTAAATACTCTACAAACTCAAGTGCGTTGCTTCAGGTTGGAGTCATGCCTGCAAGTACACTTCACCTTGAGACAACCTGGTATGTATACTCCACGCTGGAGCATGCTTGTCAAGTACACGCCACGGTGGAGCATGCCTGCCAGTGCGCTGTTGCTGACGTCTCCTACCTTTTGCATGGAAAGCAGTGCAACGGTATACATGCACGGAATGCGCCACCTGGATTGTTCTTGACAAGCAGGGGGGCCGACTCCTACAATACTTCGTACAAAGCCCAATAATTCAAGAATAATACCTATCATATCACAAGGAAAGTGCACGCCAGACAGTAGCTTGTCGTAACAGGCTTCGCAATGCTGCGCCAGTAGACTGTCCCTTATTTTTTCAAATTGAAGCGAGACGAAAGTTCGTGGTGCCAAATTGTTTCATTTGGGGAGAAAACACCTCAGCCAAAGTTAAGTGGTGCTACCATATTGCATGGCCAAGCCTGAGGGGCCTAAGTGCATATTTAGAAAATTGGCTGATTTCCGAATTTGAAAGTTGTTTTCCCAGTAAACATGTCATTTTGATGCCCAAAGACCGAAAATTTTAAGCGTTTTACCGTATCTCGAACCGTTATGGCCGAAACGGCGCTCTGAACGCGCTCCGCCAGTGCGAGGAAGTAAAAGTGTACGTCGTGCTATGTCAAAACTGTGTGCTTCTGATGAAAACTACTTTTATATTCTGAATATTGTGTGTGGACTAAATTTTAAAAATACACACTTAATAATATTTTTTTAGTGTGGTATTTAGTAAATAACACTTTGTACAGCAATATCGATTCTAAATTCTTGTCCAGCGCTCTTCAAAAGCCTGGTGTACGAATTGGGGTGAAAATTGTTCAAACGGTTTCACGTTTATTAATTTTGTCCCCTTTTTGGTGAATCCGTCACACTGTGCAGCGCCTCTCCAGGCCGGAACAGGGGCTGGATGACCTTTCTTATACCCAGTGACACCTTTTTACCTACGTAATTTATGGCCTCGGGCCCGTGGGCCCTCGTAATGGTCGAAAAACGGTGAAAAAATGTTAAAATTTGAGTGTTTTTTGACTAAAAATTTGCAGTTTTTCAGTCCATTGGCACATTACAGGGGTGACCAACGGCCCCTCGCGGCTCAGAGTGTTGTCTTTTATGTTACTGAAGACAGCTCAACAGTCACCTACATTGGCGGACGACGTGGAGGCTGTCCGGGAGCCTCAACACTGTAAAAACATGAAAAACACCGCTTTTTTGCATGAAACGGCCGGTAGGGTCATGAAGGCTTTGTGTGAACGTAAAAACGAGGACAAATCTGAAATCAGCATTAAAAAATACGATTTCAAGAAATCCTACGAGTCACGAATTCAATATAGTTATTGTGTAGGAGTGTGGAGAAAGGAAAAAAGTTGTGTAAAAGGGATAGGGGGTGGTTTGGATACGAATGGCAGTGGTACCAATGTGGTCGATGTGCCACCCGTCAAAATTTAAACTTGGCAACAAAAATAAATCAAAATGCCGTAAAATTCGAAAAATTCCAATGCTAATGTATTCCACAATGGAACATCTTTGAAGTCAATCATTATGTTCGTGGGGGAAAGGAGGCAGTAAATTAATTTTCGCGGGTTGGCAACAATCTTCTCGGCAACTGCACCCTTGCGAAAATAGTGAAGCCGAAAACACGAGTAGTCGCGCATTAAAACTGCCCCACCGTTGTTGCTGACGTTGAATTGTTTGGCTTGTTTCAAAAGGCGGTTCTCTAGTCAAGTTTTCTTCAATTCTGTGTAATAGTTCTCAATCACAACGTAATAACACCAAGACGGTTGGTTTGACAAGCTTTATAAACTCAGTAGGGATGGTTTCGAATCGCAGGTGAGTCTTGTTCGAGGAACATGAGCACTAAAAGTCGCGAGGTGGAGCGATGTGGTCATCGTGCTAACTGAATGAAAAGAACCATCAAACAAAAACTAGAGCTAAGACAGAGCTAAGAAATACCGTCAACGGGGGTAACTTGGGACACCAGGGGTAACTTGGGACGGTCTGCCCTGTACAGCGTGTTAGTGCTGCCATTCAGCGACGGGGCTTCCTAGCGTCAAACCCGCGGCAGGGTTTTGTTTCAGAGGCCTCAGGGCACGCGCGGAAAGGTAGAAAAGGTGCATAACATCACAATTAGTATTTGAGAAACGGGAAACTACATAATAGGGTTTTTGACAAAATTTATCAATCATTGACAAGTTGACCCTAGTGCAAGGAGTGCAATGCAGATTTGGCCGATTAGTCTCTCTGGGTTGTTAGATCATACACAGACAATAACGTTGGCAAAAGCGCGTTGATTACAGTTTTCCCATATTCGGTCCAGACTTCAATTTATCAAAAATCGAAATTTTACGGGGTAACTTGGGACAGTCTTTTCCTCATGTTTCCAGCAGTTCTAGCCTTCTAAGAGTTGACTGACCCGGTCCCTGACATAACTTACACTTCGGATTTTCCGCTGATGATGGAAAGAGGTGCCTTGCTCTGCAGTTTTGTCTTCTGGTAGTCCATATTTAGAAATTTTCAGAAAATGCTTGGATAATACCAGTAGAAAAGAAAGTTCCACGTAGAGCCCTAAATATAGTCCAATATCGATCCTACAAGAGTTCCTAGGCCTGAATTCTTGGTCTATATGTTGTGACTTAAATTTACTACATCCATTAACATCAATAGATGCATGGGAATGTAGCTAATTACCTACTGTCCCAAGTTACCCCCGGTCATGGGGTAACTTGGGACACTCTTTCGAGACCGCTGGGAAACGATATAATCCAGGCAAATGAACCAGACAAGCATGAAATCATGGGGAAAGGGTCAAACTTTAACATAATTAGGAACCATCGGTCTGGGTTGAGAATCTTGCCTCTGGCGTTCAAAAAACGTGAAAAAGTGTCCCAAGTTACCCCCGTTGACGGTATAATTTTGTTTTATTGATTCAGTAAGGAGTTGATAAATGAAAAAATTATTCTATTTTTTCAATATTTTTAAATCTTTTCTTCAACATGTGTCCTCAAAATATATTCAGATATAATGTCATAATTTAAACAGATTAATTTTGTGGTAGAAAATACACATTGAAAATGAAACAAACACAAAACTCACAATGAGTGTAGGTTTCCATGTTGGTATGACTGTGTTGTTCCGCGCATGAGCAAAGACATTCCCATTAAAATTTTCATCAGGCAGTGCCAATGAAAAGACTGCGTCTAAAAAACCCTCTTGTGCTATTGTTACATCTGTTCTATCACGGTCGCGGAAAGTTTTTTATTCGAACGTCCTTTTTCAAAGAAGCGACCGTTTTTGGGGTAACCTGTACAGAAGCGAAAAGGAGCCATGCTATTGGTTCGGTTTCGCTCGGCTCCCCCTCTCTCTTCCCTTTTCGTTGACGAGTCGAGCTTTGCTATGGAAACAGTGATTTTGACGGCAATTTCTCAAAATTTATCGCTAAGATTTCAACCATATTCCAGAATTGAAATCACGTCTCAGAATTCTACCAGTCTGCAAAATTTCATCAAAATCGTATAGAGAGGTTTCGACTTGCATAAGGGCCACGCGATCAAATCCCAGCGAGGCTGAATCCTGGGGATACTATAAGGGCTACTTCGTGCCCAAAAACGCAACATTGCTTGCTATTCTGTTGTTAAAATCGAAAAATCGCAAATGTCGACGGCCCCTTTTTCACGTGCGATCAGGTCTCTCAGTGTGATGTGTGCGAGAGAGTCTGCCTATGGCAGGCCAGCACCGCAGTATCGCAGTCGAAGTATCGCGAAGCCTGTGACGACAAGCCACTGTCTGGCGTACAGCTACCGGTTTACAGTATTACTCGTAAACCCATCACAACGACACAGTAAATCCCAAACTCAGTGCCGGGGCACTTTGCCCCGGAAAGCAAGTTTCAGGGCTTTCAATTACAGGGGCGGCACTGCCGCCGCTCTGATTTACAGTCCACCAGATTCGGGGTCCCTGAAACCGGTTTCTGGTAAGGTGACCCGCCCCCTGGGAACCAGCATCCGCTATGCGTTGCTGCCGCCAGTTTCGCATTCTGCCTTCAGGTCGTATTGTTTTTTACAGCACAAGTCAAGCGCTCGTACCGATTATCGGGGTAAGTTAATTTTGTTTCGACAAAAGCAACTGCATCTGTTTTTTTTTAAATTTTGATGTCACGATGTCTAACAAAGCATTGGCTTGTCGATACCCAATTGCCGTTTTCGTTCCGTTCTGCCATATGTTTTATACTTCATAGTGCTTTTCACATAATGCTTATCACACTTATTTTTGGCTGAGCGATAGCGAAGCCTGTTACTCCAGTGGGGTTGAAAAGTTTTGTCTGTCTGTCTGTCTGTCTGTCTGTCTGTGTGTCCGCACTACTCCTCCTGAACGGCTCGGCCGATCTCGGTGAGATTTTGCACACTTCTTGGGTATGTCCTTGGCTCGGCACACGCGAAATTTCACCATCCTAGCTCAACTGGTTCAGTTTAATAGCGAAAACACCTAAAAAACGGCGAAAAATAGAGATTTTTGCAGATAGACTACTTCTGTCTTGGAGAAAGAGGGGTCTGGGGGGCGGAGCCCCCCAGCTACGACAAGTTAAAAAGTGACAAGGGTCAAGATCGTGTTATCTGTAGATAAAACAACTCTATTTAGAATGAGGGGGGTCTGGGGGGCGGGCCCCCCAGCACTCAACAAGTTAAAAAATAACCGACAACGGACAAGCCATTGCCTGCCGCAGGCAGGCTATCGCCGCAGGCCAAGGTAGGTACGCCAGGCGTGGATTGGAGGAGCAGGCAGCGAGACATCGCGAAGCCTGTTACGACAAGACGCGGTCTGGCGTAAACCTACCTTGTGTTAGGCGAATTGAAGTGAACAGGTGTTGTCTCTGTGCCTGACTTGACTTATTGCTGCTTCAACCCCTTTTCGCTTGAGGGATTCACAAGTGATTTTGTTACCTACTTAACCATTTGGTTCCATAATTTTCAATTTTTAGGGTGTTAAATTGAAAATAGTGATCACTAGTCCCATCGAGACCTGAATGATCAAGTTGACATCACTATGCAAGAGTCAAATTTCGAATAAATTGACCTTTAAGGGGGCACACCAGTGAAAATGCAGAGGTTTCGAAAATCGATCATTCTGAGAAAAGTAACCAATGTATTCGATTGATATCTTATTCTTGGCTCAAAATTATATCAAAGAAAAGAAATATGAGTATGGGAGGGTGGGGTGGAGATGGCAAGACGGAGCGCCAGTGCACTTCATTTTTCTGCCACCTTGCTTCACTCCTGCCACGATTCCGCCTCTCTGGATTGAGCCTCGAGCACGGGATTTGAAAATTTCTCACCAGGACACATGTGGCTATGGTCTGAACCACGGGCATGCCAAAAGAATAATTTGAAATTTTGTTATTTCAGAAGGCAAAAATAGAAACAATTTTTTTTAACCAATTTTTTCGCGCTTTCATGGCTGCTGCTTACGTTCTATTTATGGGATGGCCATTTCCGAGGTTCAGACCATAGACGCAAGTTTAACAAACATTTTGCCGCAAACCGCATTGAATTATCTCAATTTTTGCGCCCGTGAGAGTGGCACAAAGGTACAAAAAGGGTGTTTTGAGTAAAAGACCTTTAAGTAGAAACATAGATTTGACGTGTTTTTTGCCGATTATAAATGCGCCTTTTCACTATTTTAGTTCGGTTTGCGCCAAAATGTTCCTTTTTACGACTGCGTTTGGGTGGTTCAAGGGTTTTGTAATTGAACTTTAAGTGGAAAACCTAAACGTTAACAATTGGTCTAAAAAATGCAAAAATAATAACCTTTTTAGCAACTTAAAAAATGTGCATGACCCAAAGTTATTGGAATTTAGGGGTGGGGTTTGCGGCGTTCGACTCGGGATAAATAGAAGAAAAATAATATGAAATAAAAAAGAAAGCCAAAATTCGACGATTTTCACTGGTGTGCCCCCTTAAAGTCTCAGGCGACTTATTATGGCACTCCGTTTGTTCAATCGTGAAGATTCAGATTTAACAGAACACTTTGAATCTAATTATGGTGTTTGCACTAATATATCTTTAACACGTTTATCATTACGACTGCCTCTTTGTGAATTTTACATGAGCTGGTATCAAGCCTCATACACCTATATTCAGATCAAATTTGATCACGTGCACTACAAGATCAAATGTGTGCTTAGTACACAGCTATGGGAGCGTACTTGCAAGCACACATCTATAGCTGTATGCTTGGACAAGCACACATCTATAGGTGTATGCTTGGCAAGTACAGATCTATAGGTGTATGCTTGGCCAAACACACTTTAATCCCACCCATTTAAAGGCACACTCCTACAGCTGTGTGCTTGGCCAAGCATACATCTATAGATGTGTGCTTGTCCAAGCATACACCTATAGATGTGTACCGCGCTGCTCGCTGGGGGCTCCCCCCAGCCCCCCGCCCCCGACCCCGGATGTGTGGGGCGCGTCCGAAGTTTTTTTAGTAAGTCCGTGGTGCCCAAAAGGGGAAAATTTTCTAATGAAGAAATGTACTGTTTTTTGGAAGGGTCTTTTTAACTGCTTTTGACCATTAACTTTTAAGGTACTATTACTGCCAAATAGAGGCTTGTAGTATTGGCTACTGTGGGAGTCAACGGCATTCAAGGCCCGGAAAAATAGGGAAAACTGTTTTGACAAGAATAAAATCTGTGTTCATTATGGTCAATGTGACCGAAGGCCAAATAAGGGGCCCTCTTTTGCGTCTTTCATTTCTGATTTCTCCGGCAATATATTACATGGTTTTTACTGCTCGGAAACGGTTGTATTTTGTTCAATTTAGGCCTATTTCATCGTTTCAAGGGTGTTGCCGGTGACGGGAACCCGATTGCGGCACAGTTTCAGAAATGTCACGACCAGACCTACCGATGGGGCGAATAAAAATTTTTAGTCGGTCGGTCCCCTTTTTTGAAGATTGAGTGGGTTTTGTTGAATTTAGGCCTTTTTAATCGTTTTTTGAGGATGTTGCCAATGACGGAGACCCGATTGCGGAAGTTTCGGAAATGTCTCGACGGATAATGGGGCGTAAAAAAATTTTTTAGTCGTCGGTCCCCTTTTTTTGAAGTTGGGGGGGGTTTTTTTTTAGGTTTTTAAAACTTTTTTTTGGGGAGTTGCCGGCGGAGAGAGCGGCACAGTTTCGGAAATGTCTCGCCCGACCTCCGATGGGGCGAAAAAAAATTTTGTCGGTCCCCCCTTTTTTTGAAGATTGAATTTTGTTGAATTTTGGGCCCTTATCGTTCTGAGGATGTTGCCGGTGACGGGGACCCGATTGCGGCACAGATTCGGAAATGTCTCGACCAGACCTACCGATGGGGCGAAAAAAATTTTTTTAGTCGGTCGGCCCCCTTTTTTTGAAGATTGAGTGGATTTTGTTGAATTTGGGCCCTATTTAATCTTTTTTTGAGGATGTTGCCAGTGACGGAGACCGGATTGCGGCACAGATTCGGAAATGTCTCGACCAGACCTACCGATGGGGCGAATAAAAATTTTTAGTCGGTCGGTCCCCTTTTTTGAAGATTGAGTAGGTTTGCTCGGAAACGGTGAGAAATTTTTTCCCCCTTTTTTTGTAGATAAAGTAGGTTTTCTCGGAAACGGTGAGGAATTTTCAATTTTTGGGTTTTTTCCCCAAATTTTTCCCATAAATTGGAATTGAATGGGAAAAACCGCAAGTCTCTAAGACCACTCCTTCACCCCAAACATTTCTATGAGTGAGTGAGTGAGTGAGTGAGTCAGTGAGTCAGTCGGATTGGGGCTTTATAGGTTTTTGACTCGCGCTGCTCGCTGGGGGCTCCCCCCCCAGACCCCCGCATGTGTGGAGCGCGTGCCGAAGTTTTTTCAGTAAGTCCGTGGTAACCAAAGGCAAATTTTCAAAGGGAAAGTAAATGTCCTGCTTCTTTGAAAGCTCTATTTAACCGCTTTTGACCATATAATAAGGCTACTTTTACTGCCCAAATAGATAGCTTGTATTGCATTGGCTACTGTGGCAGTCAATGGGTGCATACAAGGACCGGAAAATATTGAAGACTGCTTTGACAAGGATAGAGGTGAAAGGAAAAAAACCTTAGGTCTCTACGACCACTCCTTGACCCCAAACATTTCTTTGAGTAAGTGAGTGAGTCAGTCAGTCAGTCGGGTTGGGGCTATATAGATTCTTGATGATGATTGCCCAATTGCCGGTGGCGGGGTCCCGATTACGGCACAATTTCGGAAATTCTCGACCAGACCTACCGATGGGGCGAATAAAAATTTTTAGTCATTCGGTCCCCTTTTCAGAAGATTGAGTAGGTTTGCTCGGAAACACTGAGAAATTTTCAACTTTTAAGATTTTTCTCAATTTTCCCATTAAATTTGGAATCGAATGGAAAAACCCGCAGGTCTCTGCGACCACTCCTTGAAACCAAACATTTCTATAAGTGAGTGAGTGAGTCAGTCAGTGAGTCAGTCAGTAGGATTGGGGCTATATAAGTTCTTGATTGATGAGTGAGGGAGTCAGTCAGTCGGATTTTGGGGCTTTATAGGTTCTTGATGACAATTGATGATTGTTTTTGAGTATGTTGCCGGTGACGGGGACCCGATTGCGGCACAGTTTCGGAAATGTCTCGACCAGACCTACCGATGGGGCGAATAAAATTTTTAGTCGGTGGGCCCCCCTTTTTTTGAAGATTGAGTGGATTTTGTTGAATTTAGGCCTATTTAATCTTTTTTGAGGATGTTGCCGGTGAGGGGGACCCGATTGCGGCACAGTTGGGAAATGTCTCGACCAGACCTACCGATGGGGCGAATAAAAAATTTTAGTCGGTCGGTCCCCTTTTTGAAGATTGAGTGGATTTGTTGAATTGGGCCCTTTTTAATCGTTTTTGAAGATGTTCCCGGGTGACGGGGCCCCCGATTGCGGCACAGTTTCGGAAATGTCTCGACCAGACCTACCGATGGGGCGAAAAAAAATTTTTTAGTCGGTCAGCCCCCTTTTTTTGAAGATTGAGTAGGTTTGCTCGGAAACGGTGAGAAATTTTTTCCCCCTTTTTTTGTAGATAAAGTAGGTTTTCTCGGAAACGGTGAGGAATTTTCAACTTTTGGGATTTTTCCCAATTTTCCTATAAAATTTGGAATCGAATGGAAAAAACCGCAAGTCTCTACGACCACTCCTTGACCCCAAACATTTCTATGAGTGAGTGAGTCAGTGAGTGAGTCAGTGAGTGAGTCAGTCGGATTGGGGCTTTATAGGTTCTTGATTGATGACTTGCCAAGCATACACCTTTAGATGTGTGCTTGCAAGTACGCTCCCACAGCTGTGTACCAAGCACACATTTGATCTTGAAGTGTGTTCATTGTGCTTTAAGCGTTGTAAAAGACTGCACTTCTTAGAAACTTCCCTGTAAAGATATTAATTTTTTAAAATGTCTTTTCAGGTACCATGGATTTCCTGAGTTGTCCGGGGCGTCCAGCAGTCCACATTTTGCGCAGAGAATTATTCGGTTTTGGGAGGAAAATAAAGTTGAATTAAATTCAAAATATATAATTACTATTAATTTTCAATCCTTGAAGACACAAGATTAATTATGCACAGTGTTTATTGACAAGTCCAGACAAAAGAAGTAGCATAATACTTGTAGAAAACTTGTAATGATTGAATAAAACTTGAGACATGAAATGCTTTCCACAATGGGATTCTTAGGTCTAAAAGAAGCTCAGCATTTATGTTCAAATACAGGGTGAGTTTTCGCGATGTGTCAATAATTGGAAGGAAGCTTAGGCACCCCTAGTGGATCATTTTTCACCAACGCAAACGTCTAGATAATCAGTATTTAGCAATTCGATGGTTCCTAGGAACAAAGACCGATGTCTTTTGGGTCGCTCGATTAAAGACCGATCTCCATATCAGCCGTTTGTGGATTCACCGCTTCTTTACCTTGTGGTTCTCACAACAGACATCCCACTCAAGTAATAGTTTGCAGGTTTTGTTTCGAACATATAAGAGAATGATTATGTAAAACTCATTTGTGTGGAATGAAGACGTAGAGATTGTTCTGGGACTTCAAAACGAACGCGTTGAGAGGTAAGGAAATGGAGATCGGTCTTTTTTCGAGCGACCTAAAGGACAACGGTCTTTGTTCATAGGACCCACCGAATTTACTTTCGCACCCACGAGGTAGGCAACCTCGCTAGGGGTGGTCGAAAAAATACTTTTTTCGAAATCTCAAAACTTAGATGGCGCATTGTGTAGCATTTTTTCTGCTCATTCCGAATATGTACTGGGCTTTGAGAAACGAGTAAAACTGAGGGCACTACCAGCCTTATAAGTTTTGAAAAATTGCGAAAAATGCCGTTTTTCAAAGCTTGTAGCGCCTTCACTTTTTCTCCGTTTGAAAATCACAGAACATTCTCGGAATCGGCAGAGAGAGTGCAACAAAATTCGCCATCTAACTTTTGCATAACTTTTGCAAAATGGATATTTTGACGAAAATGGTGTTTTTGACCACCCCGTAAGAGCGTACTTTTTTCAAAATGTCCATTTTGCAAAAGTTATGCATAAGTAAGATTATGTGCATTTTGTTGCATTCTCTCTGCCGATTCCGAAAATGTCGAAAGAGTTAAGAGCATGCTGTGCCGAATTTTCAATCACCTAGGTCAAATAGGTTGATTAATATGGGTTCAAAACTGAAAAATTGCTACTTTCCGGGGTAGTTTCGGAAATACAAACGTCACGCCAGGGAGAGTGGGTATGTTCTGATCACATTCAATTTCGCAGGGTTTGAGTCGTGGAAGCTGAAGAGCTCTTCTGAAAGATGAAGATAGTCGAACAACAACGATAATCCCTCATTTCAGATGCTAAAAAAAACAAATTTCAAAAATCGTGCTACTTTTTCATAGTTTTTCGTAGAATCGAGCTACCAACCCACGTTTCTCATTCAGAAAGCGCCCAGTTCTGTTCCCGAGTTGTGAAAACACTCTGCAAACTCAAGTGAGTGCGAGGCACACACTTCCTGGTGCATGCCTGGCAGGCACACACTTCTTTTCTGCATGCCTGGCAGGCACACACTTCCTGGTGCATGCCTGGCAGGCACACACTTCTTTTCTGCATGCCTGGCAGGCACACACTTCCTGGTGCATGCCTCAGGCACACAAGTGCTTGTATGCATGCATAAGCGACGACAAGTGTGTGCCTGCCAGGCATGCAGAAAACAAGTGTGTGCCTGCCAGGCGTGCATCAGGAAGTGTGAGCCTGCAGGCATGCACCAAGAAGTGCATGCCTGGCACACACTTGAGTTTGCAGAGCAGTAGAACAAATAACGCTTTATTATGGTCAATTTTCCGGAGAACCTGACATAACCGGAAGTTGGACATATTGAAGGTGTGCCAATGTACCCGGTGTCCCACTGTACCCCACCTTCCCTTAAAGATGTCTTATTACGTTTGCCAATATCGAGAATTAAGGTCAAATCAGACCCATACGACAGGAAATTGTGAGAATTTTGGCTATAACGCTATTAATATGCGCGTTATACAAGGTATCGGTGACCCGACTATTACGCAAGTGATTTCCTCTTTGCAAGTTGTTTAAAAACAACTTGTCGTGGGAAGATTGTTTCGTTTTCCTACATTTAAGAACAGGGTGGCAGAATCGTCCTTGTTGACAGATGCAGGAAAATTAGAAGGAGTCTCTCAGCGCTTTATTGACTTCGGAAAGATACCTAGTTCAGGAGCGGTGCCCCCCGTGCCCCCATAACCTTGCAATGTAGGCTGGGCTCCACAGCAGGTGTGTTTAGCCAGGATTACCACCACGAATGTTAACGCGAATGGGCGGCTTCTTGGGTCCTCCCGGGTATTGCTTGAATGGACTGGGTGTTGCGCACTCGACCTGCAAAGGAGAGGCACTTGGTCAGTTTAGGGTCCAACCACTGTTGCAGCGTCGAGAAACTAAATTCGATTTTCAGTTTTTCCACGGACGAAAGTAGCCTACGAAAGCAAAGCGTTCCACAAGTGGCTATTCCGCTACTTGGCAGCAGGGATGATGCCCAAACCGAAACGACGATACCAGGGCCGTTACGACAACAGTTTGCACTAATGATTAAAACTCAAAAAGTGTTGCACCTGGAACTAAGGGAACAGCTTTTCCTTGTTGATCAAGGCGTACCGGAATTTTGTTCCCATATAGGCCAAGTCCAAATTCCGCTTCCCTGAGTTTTGTTGTTTTGGGGGCCTAAATCAACAAAACTCAGGGAAGCGGAATTCGGACAGCAAGGAAAAGCTCTTCCCTTGCTTCCAGGTGCTACACGTTTTGAGTTTTAGTCATAAGTGCAAACTGTTGTCGTAACGGCTCGGGTACCGTTTCGGTTTGGGTATCATCCCTGCTTGACAGGCGTAATTTGGGAGGGGGGGCACGGAGTGATCAGAGCAGTAATTGCTGCGCTACTTTGGTGCAGTAAATATGCATGATTTAAAACGCCCAAAAAA
>NW_023144623.1:1928186-1947074 GCF_012932325.1 Thrips palmi
AACGTTAACAATTGGTCAAAAACATGCAAATATAATAACCTTTCTAGCAACTTCAAAAATGTGCACAAGCCAAAGTATTCGGAATTTTGGGGTGGGGTTTGCGGCCTTCGACTCGGGATGAATAGCAGAAAAATAAGATAAAATAAAAGGGAAGGCCAAAATTTGCCGATTTTCACTGGTGTGCCCCCTTAAACTCTGTATGTAGTTTGTAAGCATATACACTCCGAATAGAGTGTACTTCATCATATATACTCCAAATGGAGTGTGCATACTACATAGACAGCAGGAACTGCCCATGTCTTTACCAGCTGTGTACATGCCGTTTACTCCATTTAGATATACATAAGCGTGTACTCTCCATTTGGAGAAACCATGAGCGTTTACACTCTATTTGGAGTGTATGCTCTATTTGAAGTATAGCATCTCTGTTGCTACTGAAAATCTTTCTTTCTTCAAATCGAGTGCCAGTATCAATATTCAGTGTAAATTTAAAGTATTTCATAGTAAATAGTAAAATTTGAAAGGTGGAGAGCAATACCTGGCTCCAAATCCAGTCGAAGAAGAATTTTCTGCTATTTACAGTCGTATCTTGAAAAATTCTCCTACGCAAAGTATTTTAACGTAAACTGATGCTCTGGGCATTTTTCACTTCTTTGGTTCATACTTGATGAACTGTGTCATTAGTAACCATTATAAAATCATAAGCTGAGTTTTTAAGACAGCATGTCTCTAAAATTCCAAGAAAATTGTAAAAATCCTGATATTTTAGTGTCTTTTTTTCTGAAAAGCAACGCTACAATAAATTTGCTAGGTCCCACGTCTTGGTGAAGCTACGCTGAGCCAGAGAAGTGAAAAATGTCTAGAACATCAGTTTACGTTGAAATACTTTGCGTAGGAGAATTTTGTTGCAATCTCTCTGCCGATTCCGAGAATGTTCTGTGATTTTCAAACGGAGAAAAAGTGAAGGCGCTACAAGCTTTGAAAAACGGCATTTTTCGCAATTTTTCAAAACTTATAAGGCTGGTAGTGCCCTCAGTTTTACTCGTTTCTCAAAGCCCAGTACATATTCGGAATGAGCAGAAAAAATGCCACACAATGCGCCATCTAACTTTTGAGATTTCGATAAAAGTATTTTTTCGACCACCCCTAGCGAGGGTGCCTACCTCGTGGGTGCGAAAGTAAATTCGGTGGGTCCTATGAACAAAGACCGTTGTCCTTTAGGTCGCTCGAACAAAGACCGATCTCCATTTCCTTACCTCTCAACGCGTTCGTTTTGAAGTCCCAGAACAATCTCTACGTCTTCATTCCACACAAATGAGTTTTACATAATCATTCTCTTATGTGTTCGAAACAAAACCTGCAAACTATTACTTGAGTTGGATGTCTGTTGTGAGAACCACAAGATAAAGAAGCGGTGAATCCAGAAACGGCTGAAATGGAGATCGGTCTTTGTTCGAGCGACCCAAAAGACATATGTCTTTGTTCCTACGAACCATCGAATTGCTAAATACTGATTATCTAGACATTTGCGCCTACAAGTTCAATGGTGAAAAATGATCCACTAGGGGTGCCTAAGCTTCCTTCCAATTATTGACACATCGAGAAAACTCACCCTGTATTTGAACATAAATGCTGAGCTTCTTTTAGACCTAAGAATCCCATTGTGGAAAGCATTTCATGTCTCAAGTTTTATTCAATCATTACAAGTTTTCTACAAGTATTATGCTACTTCTTTTGTCTGGACTTGTCAATAAACATTGTGCATAATTAATCTTGTGTCTTCAAGGATTGAAAATTAATAGTAATTATGTATTTTGAATTTAATTCAACTTTATTTTCCTCCCAAAACCGAATAATTCTCTACGCAAAATGTGGACTGCTGGACGCCCCGGACAACTCAGGAAATCCATGGTACCTGAAAAGACATTTAAAAAAATTAATATCTTTACAGGGAAGTTTCTAAGAAGTGCAGTCTTTTACAACGCTTAAAGCACAATGAACACACTTCAAGATCAAATGTGTGCTTGGTACACAGCTGTGGGAGCGTACTTGCAAGCACACATCTAAAGGTGTATGCTTGGCAAGTCAAGAACCTATAAAGCCCCAATCCGACTGACTCACTGACTCACTGACTCACTCACTCACTCATAGAAATGTTTGGGGTGAAGGAGTGGTCGTAGAGACTTGCGGTTTTTCCCATTCAATTCCAAATTTTATGGAAAAATTGGGAAAAATCCCAAAAGTTGAAAATTCCTCACCGTTTCCGAGAAAACCTACTTTATCTACAAAAAAGGGGAACAAATTTCTCACCGTTTCCGAGCAAACCTACTCAATCTTCAAAAAAGGGGACCGACCGACTAAAAATTTTTATTCGCCCCATCGGTAGGTCTGGTCGAGACATTTGCGAATCTGTGCCGCAATCCGGTCTCCGTCACTGGCAACATCCTCAAAAAACGATTAAATAGGCCTAAATTCAACAAAATCCACTCAATCTTCAAACAAGCTAGGGCCCGCCCTTCCGTCGAACCGAGTTGCCAGCTCCGCTTCGCTGCGCCGGAAACTCGGTTCGACAGGGGGCCGGCCCAGCTTTGCCTGCCGGCGGCCTTTTCTTGGGCCTTCGGCCCTCGCATCAGACCCAACTTGGCCAGTCGAAGGGCCGGGCCTTCGGCCCGCTCGCATCACACACACCGTGAGCGGGTAAAGCAAAGTTATCGATGTACCATCGTGACTTAGGCCCGCCCTTCTATTCACAATATGCAATAGTCCTTACACTTTTTACTCCAACTGTCCTTAGAATATGCCCATTTCATTTGTCTCTTCGCCCTCATTCCGAAAATACCCATATTTGCCATGCTACTGCAACTCCTTGCAATAGAGGCACAGCAGGAGCGCAAAACGAGTCCGTCGCACTTTTTCCCATAACTCATGAAGGCGGGCTCCTGGACCCCCTTCCGACCCCTCGTTGAAGAGGTCTTGCCAAGACCTATCCAAAACTTAAGTAAAAATTTTCAGTCGGTCGACCCCCTTTTTTCAAGATCCTGATGTGACTAATAGACGAAGTCGGGCTCCTGGACCCCCTTTCCGACCCCTCGTTGGAAAGGTCTCGCTGAGACCAATCGAAGTCTGCAATAAATTTTTTTAGTCGGTCGACCCCCTTTTTTGAAGATCCTGATCTGGCCAACTTGTAAAAGCGGCCGATGGGGTCGGGACCAGGTCCATTCATCTTGTCTCGTCGCCCCGATTCCAAAAATACCCCTATGTGCCCTGCTAGCACCAATAATGGCGGAAATCCCCCTCCCGCTCATGTAAACCATGATGCACCTGCAGCAGCCCTTGTGCGACCCGGACAGGATTTGCACCACCGGATTATTTGTTTGGACGGTACTCCTGAAGTACCCTCCAAATCTGGTTACTCCAGCTCAACTCCTTCCTTGTACACAGACGCCAACAACAACAACACACAGACACAAAGGCAAATGCATAGGCCCTCCCCCTATTTTTTGAATAGAAGGGCGGGCCAAAAAAGGGGACCGACCGACTAAAAATTTTTATTCGCCCCATCGGTAGGTCTGGTCGAGACATTTCCGAAACTGTGCCGCAATCGGGTTCCCGTCACCGGCAACACCCTTAAAACGATGAAATAGGCCTAAATTGAACAAAATACAACCGTTTCCGAGCAGTAAAAGCCATGTTATATATTGCCGGAGAAATCAGAAATCGAGGGGTCCTTTTCAAAAGATCTTATCTGGGCGTTCCCCCCAAGACAATCTTATCTTAAACGCCTACAAATTTCACTCATTTTGATCAGTCAGAATAAATACGAGGGTAAGCGAAACATATTTCTACATGCACTTTTGGTTTCTTTGATCTTCCATCTTTAGATTTACTTGAACATACTGATATTGATATGTAGCTGTATCAAATGCTCAAACTATGTGAAATTCACCTGCGTTTAAAATAAGATTGTCTTGGGGGGAACGCCCAGATAAGATCTTTTGAATAGGAACCCTCGAAATGAAAGACGCAAAAGAGGCCCATTAGCTTGGCCTTCGGTCACATTGACCATAATGAACACAGATCTTATTCTTGTCAAAGCAGTCTTCCATATTTTCCGGACCTTGAATGCCGTTGACTGCCACAGTAGCCAAATACAATACAAGCCATCTATTTGGGCAGTAATAGTACCTTAAAAATTAATGGTCAAAAGCAGTTAAATAGACCCTCCCAAAAAGCAGTACAGTTACTTCATTAGAAAATTTCCCTTTGGTCACCACGGACTTACTAAAAATACTTCGGTACGCGCCCCACACATGCGGGGGTCTGGGGGCGGAGCCCCCAGCGAGCAGCGCGAGTACACATCTATAGGTGTATGCTTGGACAAGCACACATCTATAGATGTATGCTTGGCCAAGCACACAGCTGTAGGAGTGTGCCTTTAAATGGGTGGGATTAAAGTGTGTTTGGCCAAGCATACACCTATAGGTCTGTACTTGCCAAGCATACAGCTATAGATGTGTGCTTGCAAGTACGCTCCCATAGCTGTGTACTAAGCACACATTTGATCTTGTAGTGCACGTGATCAAATTTGATCTGAATATAGGTGTATGAGGCTTGATACCAGCTCATGTAAAATTCACAAAGAGGCAGTCGTAATGATAAACGTGTTAAAGGTATATTAGTGCAAACACCATAATTAGATTCAAAGTGTTCTGTTAAATCTGAATCTTCACGATTGAACAAACGGAGTGCCATAATAAGTCGCCTGAGACTTTAAAGGTCAATTTATTCGAAATTTGACTCTTGCCTAGTGATGTCAACTTGATCATTCAGGTCTCGATGGGACTAGTGATCACTATTTTCAATTTAAACACCCTAAAAATTGAAATTATGGCAACCAAATGGTTAAGTTAGGTAACAAAATCACTTGTGAATCCCTCAAGCGAAAAGGGGTTAAAGCAGCAATAAGTCAAGTCAGGCACAGAGACAACACCTGTTCACTTCAATTCGCCTAACAAAATAAGTGTGATAAGCATTATGTGAAAAGCACTATGAAGTATAAAACATATGGCAGAACGGAACGAAAACGGCAATTGGGTATCGACAAGCCAATGCTTTGTTAGACATCGTGACATCAAAATTTTAAAAAAAAAGCAAGATGCAGTTGCTTTTGTCGAAACAAAATTAACTTACCCCGATAAATCGGTCACGAGCGCTTGACTTGTGCTGTAAAAAACAATACGACCCGAAGGCAGAATGCGAAACTGGCGGCAGCAACGCATAGCGGATGCTGGTTCCCAGGGGGCGGGTCACCTTACCAGAAACCGGTTTCGGGACCCCGAATCTGGTGGACTGTAAATCAGAGCGGCGGCAGTGCCCGCCCCTGTAATTGAAAGGCCCTGAAACTTGCTTTCCGGGGCAAAGTGCCCCGGACACTGAGTTTGGGATTTACTGTGTCGTTGTGATGGGTTTACGAGTAATACCTGTAAACAAGGTAGCTGTACGCCAGACAGTGGCTTGTCGTCACAGGCTTCGCGATACTTCGACTGCGATACTGCGGTGCTGCCCTGCCATAGGCAGACTCTCTCGCCACACATCACACTGAGAGACCTGATCGCACGTGAAAAACGGGCCGTCGACATTTGCGATTTTTCGATTTTAACAACAGAATAGCAAGCAAATGTTGCGTTTTTGGGCACGAAGTAGCCTTATAGTATCCCCCAGGATTCAGCCTCGCTGGGATTTGATCGCGTGGCCCCCTTATGCAAGTCGAAACCTCTCTATACGATTTTGATGAAATTTTGCAGACTGGTAGAATTCTGAGACGTGATTTCAATTCTGGAATATGGTTGAAATCTTAGCGATAAATTTTGAGAAAATTGCCGTCAAAATCACTGTTTCCATAGCAAAGCTCGACTCGTCAACGAAAAGGGAAGAGAGAGGGGGAAGCCGAGCGAAACCGAACCAATAGCATGGTTCCTTTTCGCTTCTGTACAGGTTAACCCAAAAACGGTCGCATCTTGAAAAGGACGTTCGAATAAAAAAATTTCCGCGACCGTGATAAACAAAGTAACAATACACAAGAGGATTTTTTTAGACGCAGTCTTTTCATTGGCACTGCCTGATGAAAATTTTTTAAAGGGAATGTCTTTGCTCATGCGCGGAACAACACAGTCATACCAACATGGAAAACCCACACTCATTGTGAGTTTTGTGTTTGTTTCTTTTCAATGTGTATTTTCTACCACAAAATTAATCTGTTTAAATTATGACATTATATCTGAATATATTTTTTGGACACATGTTGAAGAAAAGATTTAAAAAATTTTAAAAAATAGAAAATTTTTTCATTTATCAACTCCTTACTGAATCAATAAAACAAATTATTTTCTTAGCTCTGTCTTAGCTCTAGTTTTTGTTTGATGGTTCTTTTCATTCAGTTAGCACGATGACCACATCCTCCACCTCGCGACTTTTAGTGCTCATGTTCCTCGAACAAGACTCACCTGCGATTCAAAACCATCCCTACTGAGTTTATAAAGCTTGTCAAATAGGGTGGTCCGAAAAAACACTTTTTTTCTGATCGGTAACGGGTACCTGGCAAAAGGGGCCACTTGACATCAGAAACACACCTGCAAATTTTTTTTCCGATCGGACAATATCTTCGGTTCCCACTTTGAGGGGGAAGTTTCGGATTAATAGGTAAATTTAGGAAATTTGCAAAACGGACTCGGATGCGCTGCTGATGCGTTCGGATGGTCACTGGGGAAGAAAAAGACACCTTATGTACTTTAAACAGCATATCGAGCTTCATATGTGGCCCTACTTCAATACCCAGGGACCAGAAGTACGGCCGAAATTCCGTGTTTTGAGTAAAATCAACACTTTTGCTTCCACAAGTTGTGTGTTCGTGGTGTGTGATGTTTCAGCACTCGGACACTCTCATTCCAGGAAGGTGACATCACGTTGAAACGAACGTGACAAAATGTCATGTTCGCACAGTGGGCGGAAAGACCACTTTTGACGGGAAAAAGTCGGGTTCCGCAACCCTTACGGAGATTCCAATCAATGCACTTTCCTAGCTCAAAAAAGTGTGCCGAATCCAAATCTGCCTTTGATTTTATCACGCGCCTTTTCGTTTTTCTCATAGAAGGCTTGAAAGTCACATGTATCTATTCGCTAAGAAGAAACGCAACAAAAAGCGCATAAATTCGCTGCGTCTACTGAGTCAGTTTTAGATCTAATTTTACAACCCGGATGTTTTTAGAAAGAGCAATTCACGAGGATTCCAAAACTGTCCTCGGATTGTAGTTTCGAGTATATTTGACAAAACTACGGCCGTTTGAAATTTGCATGTCACAAAACACAAAATTCCAAAGTTCCCTTGGGCGGCATAAAAAGCCTCAAGTTGCCCCGCGCTCGCTCAAGGTTCATTTGGGGCCGCAAAGAGTGCTCTTTCGGAGGGAAAAAGAATTAGCTGCCCATAGCTGCCCTTCCGAAGTTTATGGCTCAATTTGTGTGAGCGTGCGTACGAAAAACGGGTCCCGACGCATGTCAATCGCATAGGTCGTCTCAGGGCATGCCCCTCCCGCCTCCGGCCCCCTCCCTTTCCCCTCCCCCTCCCGTTCACTCCCAGTTCCCCCCCTCCCCTCCCCCTCCCCCTCCCCTTGTACAATGATTTTTCAGTGTTGTCGACTTAGGACAGCAAATATGGGTATATTCGAAATCGGGGCGACACAACTGGACCTATGACGCGTTCGGAGTCGATCATTGCTGTAGCTTGGCCTGTAACGTGTCGTTGCCTTGTATTAGAAGTAGAAGAAGTAACGCAATAAAAACTGTTGCCACAATAGGGGGCCTACGCTGTTGATTTAGTAAACTATGCAGTAAATTAATACTATCCGTCCATAGAAAAATCGAAAAATGGCCAGATTTAGAATCAGGATGATGATGATGACCCCCTTAAACCTTGAAAAATTAAGGTCACCCACCTTGAATCACTGAATCTGCCCCTGCAAAGTTCGAAACATGGCTAGATTTAGGATCAGTGACCCTTGAAAACTGATATGGGAAGTTTTGACCCGGTATGCTCGAAAAATAAAATTTACCCCCCTTGTATCACTGGATCTGCCCCAGAAAAATTCAAGAAATGGCCAGATTTGGAATCAGCGACCACCAAAACCTAGGGTACGGAGTTAAAGCGCGGATTGCTCTAAAATTAAAATCTACCCCCTTATATCTCCGGATCCGCCCCTGAAAAGTTCGAAATATGATCAGATTTAGAATCAGCGACCCCAAAAACATAAAATACGGATGAATGATGTTTTTCGGACAAGTAATTCAGTTGTAATGACTTTTTCCCGTCAAAAGTGGTGTTTCCGCCCACTGTGGTTCGTTTGGGCGTTGTGTCACGTTCGTTTGATGTGAAAAAGCTGATTTCTTGCCAATTCACACCCAAACGAATGTGACAAAATGCTCAAATGAACGTAAAATTTTGTCACGTTCGTTTCAACGTGATGTCACGTTCCTCGAATAGAAGTGTCTGAGTGCTGAAACATCGAACACACAACGTGTGGAAGCAAAAGTGTTGATTTTACGCAAAACACGGAATTTCAGCTGAACTTCCAGTCCCTGGGTATTGTAGTAGGGCCACAAATGAAGCTCGATATGGTGTCCAAAGTACATAAGGTGTGTTTTTCTTCCCGAGTGACCATCCGAACGCATCAGCAGCGCATCCGAGTCCGTTTTGCAAATTGCCTAATTTCACCTATTAATCCGAAACTTCCCCCTCAAAGTGGGAACCGAAGATATTGTCCGATCGGAAAAAAAATTTGCAGGTGTGTTTCTGATGTCAAGTGGCCACTTTTGCCAGGTACCCGTTTGCCAGGTAACAGGCAGCCCGGGAGTAGACATAACGGAACCAAATTTTGTCCAGATTATGTTGACATGATTGCCTACAGATTTAAACCTCGTTCGGACGAGAACCCGAGTTCTAACCGAGGTTTCTGGGGAGGTTTTTACAAACTTTATAAAACTTGTTAAAATTTAGAGGTTTTTCCTTTGGTTCTACATAATCCTGGCGAGTCTCTGATTGCCTTCGTGCGTTTCCTGTGAGCTGCCAAGGCCTCCTAGATCACGAAAAAAAATTCACAGTGGTCTTCCAAACAGCCGCTAGAGAGCAACACGACAAAAACCGAAAAAAGTGCGCTTTGTCTCGATTTTCCTTCATGTCTCATATTACCCCGTTCTACGGTACCCGCTACCATCTCGCGCAAGAAGGCCTGTCAAAAAATGGAATCAGTTGGTTCCGATGCACTTCATTTCCATTAATCTAATTCACTTTCACAGGTTTTGATTGTTCATTGTAGCGACAAATCCATCCTTCAGCACTGAATGGAAAAAAAATCATCGGCTTTCATAGGTTTCGGCACGTACATATCCTGTGCTCTTTGCTTTCGCTTACAAAGAACATCCAGTATTCTTTACTTCTGGTGAAAATCCTGTATTCTTTACTTTTGGGTAAATCCTGTATTCTCATACTACTGAAAATCCTCAATTTCTTACTATTTAAGAAAATCCTGTGTTCTTTGCTTATTATTCCAGGCCCTTGAAAAGAGGAGTCAGAAAGCTCTTTCCAAAAGAGTGGTCGCTAGAAATATTTTTACATGTAAAGCAGGTAAAGTACCTATTAAAGGTACCGTAGAACGGGGTAATTTGAGACATGAAGGAAAATCGAGACAAAGCGCACATTTTTCGGTTTTCGTCGTGTTGCTCTCTAGCGGTTGTTCAGAGGACCACCGTGATTTTTTTTCGTGATCTAGGAGGCCGTGACAGCTCACAGGAAACGAACGAAGGCTATCAGAGACTCGCCAGGATTATTTAGAACGAAAGGAAAAACCTTTTCATTTTCACTAGTTTTATAAAGTTATTAAAACCTTCCCAGAAACCTCGGTTAGAACTTGGGTTCTCGTCCGAACGAGGTTTAAATCTGTAGGCAATTGTGTCAAAATAATCAGGACAAAATTTGGTTCCGTAATGTCTACTCTCTGGCTGCCTGTTCCAGATGGAATACAATTTTGTTACCATGCAGGGGAAATAGAGACACCTCTTTTGGTTTGAAATATGGGGCCAAACATACTCCACTGTTATCAATTTCAAGTAATTATGATTTTAACACGAATTGAATTTACTACCTGACCAGGGATGATACCCAAACCGAAACGATACCAGGGCCGTTACGACAACAGTTTGCACATATGACTGAAACTCAAAAAGTGTAGCACCTGGAACCAAGGGAAGAGCTTTTCCTTGTTGATCAAGGCACACCGGAGTTTTGTTTCCATATGAGTCAAGTCCAAATTCCGCTTCCCTGAGTTTTGTTGATTTAGGCCCCAAAAAGAACAAAACTCAGGGAAGCGGAATTTGGACTTGGCCCATGTGGGAACAAAACTCCGGTACGCCTTGATCAACAAGGAGAAGCTCTTCCCTTGGTTCCAGGTGCAACACTTTTTGAGTTTCAGTCATATGTGCAAACTTTTGTCGTAACGGCCCTGGTATCGTTTCGGTTTGGGTATCATCCCTGTACCTGACCGGCATCTATGATCTTCGTTTAGTATTTTCATGTGACAGGCACAACTCATGACTTCTTAGACATTTTTCAGCTCTCTTTAGTGACACCCATTTTTCTGCCCTCTAGATTTTATCTCTTCTTCATTATATTCCCCAATCATCTTTAGGATGAATGAAAAGAACTTAAGGGGGCAATACACTGAAAATGGCCAAAAAGTGACTTGTGCGATTGCTTCCATACGCGTTGTGGAGCGTTGTTCAAACTTTACATGTGTGAAGACCTGACAAAAAGAAGCATTTCAAGCCCAGAATGGCGTCGATCGGACGTAAGGGAGCGGAGTAGCGCCCAATCAAATTTTCGTCAGAAGTCGAACTGGCGGGCGTCCCTTAGTCCGCAAAAAGGAAGATATCTCGACCCCGTTTGCGCCAAAATGTAGGTAATTGAAGCGGCTATAGCATAAACTAGGATTATTAACATCGAGCAACCCAAAGTACAAAATTTCATCCAAAAACACTTTTTGAGGATTTTACAAAAATGATCAAAACAGTTTTTTTTTTCGTAAAATTTTGTACTTTTGATTGTTCGATGTTCATAATCCTAGTTCATGCGATAGCTGCTTTAATTACCTACATTTTGGCGCAAACGGGGTCGAGACATCTTCACTTTTGCGGACTGAGGGACGCCCGCCAGTTCGACTTTTGACGAAAATTTGATTGAGCGCTGCTCCGCTCCTTCACGTCCGATCAACGCCATTCTAGGCTTAAAATGCTTCTTTTTGTAAGGTCTTGACACATAAAAAGTTTGAACAACGTTCCACAACGCGTGTGGAAGCAATCACACAAGTCACTTTTTGGCCATTTTCAGTGTATTGCCCCCTTAAAAGACTCTAAACACGCCTAATTGAGTTAATTTTCCATACTTTTATACCATTTTTCTCTTTTGTCTCATATTACCCCTCATTGCAGGGAAATATGGGACGGCATTCCGAGGCTTATTGCAAGGTCCCTACTGCATCTAAAAATCTGAAATTTGGAGGGAGTGTAGCCAAAGGGTCAATGAACAAGTGATGAACACCTCAGCACCTCAAGTTAAAATTAAAAGGGGGAAATTCACAAAAAACCTCGAAATTTGTCTCATATTACCCCGTTCTACGGTATTGCGATCAATTCTGTATGCAATGTGGGAACACCATCCGTTCAAATTTCACATTTCTGAATTAGAAACAGGGATGACCCAAACCGAAACGATACCAGGGCCGTTACGACAACAGTTTGTTGGCTGAGCGATAGCGAAGCCTGTTACTCCAATGCGGTTGAAAATTTTTGCCTGTCTGTGTGTGTACACTACTCCTCCTGAACGGCTCGGCCGATCTGGCTGAGATTTTGCAGGCTTAAGAGCACACAGAAACACAAGACTACTTTTTAATCATTAATTACCAATAGTACTGAAATCTTCAAAATCAGTCTGCAACACATCAAATTCTGGCAGCTCCAAGTTTTGAGCCATGCCACTTTAATCCATTTGGAGGATACTGGAAGATGGGAGTTCACACTGAAGGAAACTTCTCGAAAACCTTAGATAAAACAAAGCAGAAATTAAAACAATTTGTAAATATAAAGAGGTTAAACTAATAGCCTAAACAAACACAGCACTACACACCTTGATTTGGGTTTTCATCGTGCAAAATAAGAACTTTTGGATGTTCGTAGAGAGGTTGTATCTGAGTTTCAGCACGTTTTTCAGTGAGTGGTGGGTTTTCATCGTGCGAAATAAGAACTTTTGGATGTTCGTAGAGAGGTTGTATCTGAGTTTCAGCAAGTTTTTCAGTGAGTGGTGGAGAGCAACTCACAGCTGGGTGGGGCACAGGATCAAAATCTGGGAGCTGACCCGCAAACTTCTCAGGAACATTTGAAAGTTGAAGGGGCGGGTGCTGAAGTTTATCACTGCAGCTAGCTGTACCAGCTTCAACACGACTTCCTGGTAGACAAAAAACCATATGGTTACATTCCAGAAATAAAGCTTGCCAATTCACTCTTAACAGATGGTCTAAATTTTTATGAAAAGAAAACTTGTGTAGGGTAAACTACACTGTTAAAAAAATTCTGAAAATTCAGACCGAAAGTGTCAGACTTGTCCGTCTGAATTTCGTTTTCAGACTAGAGTCCTAATATTTGGACCGCAGGTCTAAAAATACGGACCTTGTAGTCTGAAAAAAAATTCAGACGCGGCGGTCTGAAAATTCAGACTTAACAAGGTTTAATAATTTGCCCTGCGAGTCTTAAAGTAGAATTCAGTGTCCGGTCTTAATTTTCTGCCCGACTCGTCTGACTCCCGCCCTCTCTCTCTACACACGCTGCCTTAATCGGACTGCCCCGAAGGTAGCACCTTGAGCCCCAGAGTAGCCCTCTTTATAGCGCTCTGGGAGCACCTTGACCAGCTAAGCTAGTAGGCCCGAAAGCGATCTAGTTTGTCTCGGACTTGTTCGGCTGAGTCCGTTCGGCACCGAGCAGGGCCGAGCACCGAGCCGAACCCAGTGCAGCGGCCGCAGGACTGTCCCCGCCGGTGCATTCTCGGAAAGTCCGGCGAGGCAGGGCCAGCAGGGCCGGCTGGAGGCGCCCTCTGATTGGCTCGGCAAGGAGGGGAGCGCTAATCCGTCGGCAACTCGGAATGTTTTGGCCGACCCGGCGCCCTGCACGCAAAACGTCAATCTCCAGCAGTCTTCCAAGGTGCACACATCGCGTGTATTTTGCGTCAGGTCCACTCGCTCGGCGCGCTGAAGTCATGTCGACGGAAAGAAGTGCATTTTAGTTCGAAGTGTTTTCTGCTGATGACCCTTCTTGACGCTGTAGTGACTCTGCGCTCGCTGTACGCATCTCCCGAAACTGAAGGGGCGGGCGGTGAGAGGGCGAGAGGTGTTCTAAGTTATTCGCCTCTCCCCGTTCACACTCGTCCCCAAAGTGCCTTCATCGGATATTAGTTCAAACTTCTGGTTGGACGAATCTGATACGTTCACTTCGTGTGCCCTGGTGCGTGTTGGATCGTGTGCTTGCCACAGTGAGTTAATTGTTACAACCAAGGTTTGAGTTGATTTTGCGATGATAAGCAAAGAAATTTATGGTTATGATGACTCAAGTGACCAAAGTGACTTTCTAAGTTTTTTTCTAAATATTTGTCCAGATATCTCAATTCCTGGATAAAAGTTCCTTTCCATTGCATTTACTCATGCACTAAGAGTTGTACACCACCTTATTTTAGTTTCTGAGTTATGGATGTTTACGTTAACTTTTAGTCGTTTCTCTCAAATTTTCCTCACAACAAAGGATTAGCTACCCAGTCTTCATATTATTGTAATTATATATATTTTTGCAAAGGAAATAGATAGCTTTTTTAAAAAATATCTCCCTTAGTTTTCCTGAAACACCATAAACCAATAATAAGGCAAAATCTTTTAAATTTGAAGAAAAATAAAAGTGGGCCTGATAAGTTAGCTTTTTAAAAGCTAATACAGCCTCTTCTGGACTTGTATTTTCAAATTTGACAACGCTTTCTTTTTCATATGCAAAAATAGATATAATTGCCAGAATCTGAAGGCTGGGTAGCTAATCCTTTGTCGTGAGAAGAATTTGGAGGAAACGACTAAAAGTTTACGTAAACCTCCATAACTCAGAAACTAATTAGAGTTGGAGTCCCCAACTTTGAGAATAAATTTATCTAATAGTGGTGGAATTTTGACCTCAAAATGAACTTCCTGTGACAAATATTTCTAGGACATGCAAGTTTCACTTGACAGTATCCTTAAGGTTACAAAATTGACTTTTACTAGCCACAGCAATTTTCATCCTTCTTAAAGCATTGGTTGGATCAACTTTCATATATTACCTTGCCCGCACTGCGCACAAAGAGGGAGGCGAGGGGTATGGGAGTGAACTGCTGAAAGCAAAGTCAGACCAGGAAGCCCTTTTTTAAGAAATAAGACATCTCAATTTTAAGCTCACCAAATTCCTAAATTTCAGAGTCCAGCGGTCTTAATACCAATTCAGACTAGAGGTCTTAATCCATATTCAGACTTGTGGTCTGAATTCACAGGTCTGAATTTTCAGACCGCATGTTTCTGAAAAAGTTGGTCTGAAAATTAGGAGTGCCTTTTGCGAAATTTTCTTCAGTTCATTTAGTCTGAATTTTCAGAATTTTTTTTTAACAGTGTATACAGTTATCGGCAGGGGTACAGTTATCGTCATCTCGGCGAATAATTGGGTCCTGCTCTGCAAGTACGCGTCCGTTAGTGATGCGGCCAATGCAGGTAGCTAGAGACGCCTTTTGAGCATGCAGGACCGAGACAGCATCGCGTTTGACTGAGCATGTCCGCCAACAGAGCCATGTTTCTTGTCAAGTGCAGAATGAAGCTGCTTCGGCCGCCCGTTCTTATCTTCCACGCTAGGAACAGGGGTTCAATGTTTCGTTAAATTCGTGAATGTGGGCCGGAAAAAACTATTCTCCTTGCCAGGTTCCTTCTCCCCATCTATTGAACAGAGCATTCTGTGCTCGGTGCACAGAAATTCCTCTTGCTTGCCCTCATTCGGGGGGTGCCGATAACTGCACCAGAGAAATCACCCCAAACACAGTTATCGTCAGGGTGGCCTCAAACTTCACTGGTGTTTCGGGCGTCGTCCGGGAGTTAATATTCTGATGCATTATGACCGTAGGAAGACCCCTGCCAAATTTGAATGAAATCGGACCACTATTTCCCAGTGATCTACGTGATTTACGAAATGTCCTCCTCGGCGCTTTGAGAGATTGTTTTTTCGCAGCTCATGGTGCTAGTTGTCCGTGAGTCTAAAATGAAGGGCGCAAGAGGCATAACAGAAGAGAGAGGGGGTTCGTGACTTGTCAAGGGGTGATATAGAGTGTCTGTGACGACTGTTAGAAATTTTCGTCACTTTCGGTCATGTTTTGCCTTTTTAACAAGGGGTGCCGATAACTGTCATAAAGGGTGCCGATTACTGTGTTTTTGGTAACCATTTTCTCAGGTTAAATAAGAGCGTCACAAAAAGTTTTTAGTGAAATCTTTGTCAGCCACTTCGTTGTCTAGATCCTTCTGAA
This sequence comes from Thrips palmi, assembly GCF_012932325.1. Taxonomy (NCBI): domain Eukaryota; kingdom Metazoa; phylum Arthropoda; class Insecta; order Thysanoptera; family Thripidae; genus Thrips; species Thrips palmi. The sequence goes on from NW_023144623.1 coordinate 1,943,854, forward strand.
GTGTCTGGAACAAGTCGCACGGGTCTAAGTGTCATAACCTACCCTAGAAGCCCTTGAAAAGAACGCGATGCTCTTAAACTGACGGTAACTGTATAGTTTACCCTACCTTACAGAGGAAGATGCTTCATACCTAGGTGTGAACGTTTTCTTGAACTCGGTTTTGGTGCGACTTTAAAGATTGGGAAAATATCACTGCGGTTTAGGTTTGGAAAAAGATCAATCTCCAAAAATGACTTTTCGTTGGATTTTGGTCTCAAAATCGATGATTGTCTCTTTTATTGTTTATATGAGGAATTCGTAAGGGTTCAGATGTAAAGGTTAGGTTAGGTTTTTACGACATTTTGAAGAACAATTATGTCGTTTTTAAACGACATGTATTTTGTTACGACTCAAGTCGTAAATATACGACTCGAGTCGTAAATTTACGACATATCTGTCGCTAATTTTGATAGCGAGACGTTCCGCTTTGAAACGAATTAAGTCCTAAACTTACGACTTAATCGTATGTTTACGAACGATCGTAATTGATTTATGGAATATGTCGTGCAGTTATGACTTCAGTCGTATATTTACGACTCTTGTCGTAAATTTGTGACATGAATCGTAAATAAACGACACAAATCGTAAAAAAACGAGCAAAATTGTAACTTTTGACCAACTTTTCGGGGATTTCAGATTCCTAAATATTTAATCGCGATTACGACAGTGTCGTAGAAAAACGATTTTTTGGTCGTTCAGTTACGACGAAGTGGTTTGAGAACGATTTCCGTCGCTATCAAAATTAGCGACATTTTCGTCGCTAATTTACGACAAAATTTCTGACAGTGTATGGTAGGGGTGGTCATTCATACATAATTTGAAGTCGTGTTTTTGCACCCATATGTAGTTCGATTTCAGGAATAGTGGGTGGAACAAGTAGAGCCATTCAGAACGCTTTTTTTTTTAGGCACGAAGTAGCCTTATAGTATACCCAGGATTCAGCCGGCCCGAGATTCAATTTGTGTGGCCCTTTATGCATTTCGGGAATTTTCTATACGATTTTAATGAGACTTTGCAGACTTGTAGAACTTTGAACGCTGATTCTCATGCTGAAATCTGGTTAAAAAGTTGGTGGCCAATTTTGAGAAATTTGCTGTCAAAATCGCCGTTTCTATGGCAAAACTCGACTCGTCAAGGGAAAAAAAAGGGAGTGGGGGGAGCCGAGCCGGGGCGGACCAATAGCCGAGCTTCTTTTTGGGTCTGTACAGCTTACTCCAAAAGCAGAAATCAGCACGTTCGAAATGAAAAATTTCTTTGACTGCAGGTAGACAAGATGCAACAATAGAATTGGTGTCGGTTCGAACGCAGTTTTTCGGGTAGAACTATCCAATAATACTTCTTGATTGGAGTGTTTTTGGACATGCGCAGTAGGTTTGGAACCTGTTTAACAGTTTAGCCAACTGTAGCATTTGAAATCTGTATTAATTTTGCTCTCTTTCTTGTTTTTTCTTTGTTTCCTGCTTATGACAATTCATATAAAACAAATTTTCAATTTTTGTGTGATGACTTCCGAAAAAAATATTCACAGAAAATTAGCAAAACAAAAGTTCTTTTTTTCTGACATAAAGTTTCTCAAATATTCCTTTTTTTTCTGTCAATAAAACAATTTTGTTGTTGTTGTGATTCAGTTAGCACTAGGACCACTTCGCTCCACCTCGCGACTTGCAGTGCTCATGTTCCTCGAACAAGACTCACCCGCGTTTCGAAACCATCCCTCCCGAGTTTATGAAGTTTGTCAAACCAACCGTCGTGGTGTTGATACGTTGTAAGGGAGAACTATTACACAGAATTGAAGAAAACATGACTAGAGAACCACAGCCTTTTGAAACAAGCCAAACATTTCAACGTCAGCAACAATGGATGGGCAGTTTTAATGCGCGACTGCTGGTGCTTTCAGCTTCGCGATTTTCGCAAGGGCGCAGACGCCGAGAAACTAGTTGCCAACCCGTGAAAATAAATTTACTGCCTTCTTTCTGCCAAGAACATTTTAATAATGATGGACTTTAAAGATGTTCCATTGTTAGAACACTGCGGAACACATTAGCATTGGAATTTTTTGAATTTACCAGCATTTTGATTTCTATTGTCAAGTTAAAATTTTGACGGGTGGCACATCGACCACATTGGTACCACTGCCATTGGTAGTCCCCTGAGCCACAACTTCACAAAACCTTTTCTTTTCTTTCTCCACACTCTTACACAATAATCAAACTGACTTCGTGACTCCTAGGATTTCTTGAAATCGTATTTTTAAATATTAGACTGATTAGCTCTTATAGGCAACTCCGGAACTCCGGCCATACTTTTTACGCGAAAGTGAATCTTAAATCTTCCTCTACAAAACTCCATACGATCACATACATGCATATGAAGGGCAAGTAGTAGTGTCGTATGTTCGGTTAGGAAGAAACAGGGGCTCAGGGGAAAACTTTGCATTTCAACTGTAGTAAACCGGCGAGCTATGCAGCCATTCGCCAAGTCCAACTCTCATGTTACATGAAAGAAAATTAATCACAAAAGAGCCGTCGACACTAAGGTAGGATATGCACATAGAACTAAGGATTAAAGATGTTAGCTTTGCCCCACTTAAATAAAATTCAAAGATCACGAAGCAACCGGGCAATTGAGGATTATCGTTGTTATTGGATTATCTTCATCTTTCAGAAGAGCTCTTCAGCTTCCACCACTCAAACCCTGCGAAAATAAAAGTGTTCAGAACATACCCAGTCTCCGTGGTGTGACGTTTGTATGTCCGAAATTAGCCCGAAAAGTAACATTTTTTTGTTTTGAGCCCATAGAAACCATATTATTTGACCCAGGTGATTAAAACTTTGACACAGTATGCTCGTAACATAATCAAATCGACAAACAATCACCTCATGAACCGGCCATGTACAGTTTCGGCTTGCCAGTCAAAGTTTTTACGCCTAAAGCGAATTTAAGTAAAAATGGTTAAATTCAAAAGCCACTCTTTCTCCAGAAGTTTGCCCCTGATTCGGCCACCGGGATCAGATGGATTGAAGTTTGGCCGATGCGATGCGCGCAACGGGACAAGCCACCAAGCTGGCCGTCAGATGGGAGTATCATCGCCCTGCTTCCGGGCAGAGATGTCCGTAATTACACCAAGTGTCCGAAATCACCCCGTTTCTCGGAAGCAAGTTTTTTTTTTAGATTTTAATGGA